>NW_012115154.1:24302598-24303696 GCF_000951035.1 Colobus angolensis palliatus | reverse complement strand
ACAGCCTGCAGCTCGCAATGTTCACACGCTCTGGAGACAGCACACAGCCTGTGACTCGCCGAGTTCATGCTCTTTACAGACAGCACACAGCCTGCGGCTCACCATATTCACACACTCTGGAGACAGCACACAGCCTACGGAGTCACTCTATTAGGACCCTTTTCTCCTTGGATTTTCCTGAATTCCCTCTCCTGTGTGCCTCTTAATCCTCAAGCTTACTAGACAAAAAGGAGCAGGAAGAAGTCCTAGGCGTATGTGAGGGCATCCCCTCTCTTTTCCCTGAGTTTTCTGTGGCCTCTGCTGGAGCACTGGGTCAGGAGCCCTGTCTGCTTCTGCGACTCAGCCTGACTGCACCCCGGCAAGGAGGGGCAGGCAGAAGCCGTACAGGTTACAGGAAGCATCCCCAGAGACCCAGAGGGACCGATGTGGGAAAATCAAACTGTCTACCAGATTGGTCAACGTTCACGAGGAAATTGTTCAACAACAACAGTACCTCCAGCCCAGCTTCTCTGTGGAGGAGTGTGCCGTCTGAAGCTCGTGAGGTAGGTGCTGCTGTCGTCCGAGCTGGATTCATGGGTGTAAGTCAGCCTGATGCTTAAAGGAAAGGCGAAAGCCTCCGGGATCCCCTGGGGCCCACTGGAAAGGGTGCACAGAATGGAATAAATAGCAAAGACCAAAATAAAAGGACCTTAAGGGGATGGGGGGGACATCAAAGTCTGCAAAGGAGACCAAGGAGAAGCAGGAGAGTTGGAAGTCCTGGTACCATGGGACAAGGCGGGGACCCTGGAGAGGAAGCGGCAGGGCCCATGTGTCACTTTGGGGTAGGAAGAATCACAGGCTCCGAGGATGCAGCCCCGAGACCTCCTGCTGCCGAGGACCTCTTCCCACTCCATGCTCCCTGCAGACTGGGGACCTCCTCCTGCTCCGTGCTCGCTGCAGACTGACCTCCTCCTGCTCCGTGCTCCCTGCAGATTGAGGACTTCCTCCTGCTCCATGCTCCCTGCAGACTGAGGACCTCCTCCTGCTCCATGCTCCCTGCAGACTGAGGACCTCCTCCTGCTCCATGCTCCCTGCAGACTGAGGACCTCCTCCTGCTCC
>NW_012115154.1:24300912-24302548 GCF_000951035.1 Colobus angolensis palliatus | reverse complement strand
GCTCCGTGCTCCCTGCAGACTGAGGACCTCCTCCTGCTCCGTGCTCCCTGCAGACTGAGGACCTCCTCCTGCTCCGTGCTCCCTGCAGACTGAGGGGACAGTGGAGCAGTGCTCCTTCTGTGGGACCTCAGCCAGGATACGGCACCCCCCTTGACAACTGCCCATCTGCTGACACATGTGGCAATGAAAGTGGCACCCAAAGGAACCTGAAAAACAGCCAGCAACTGATCAGAAAGAGAGCTCGCTTCTCAGACACTTAGGCAGATGTCTGCCTGAGGACATGTAAGAGTTAAGCCTGCAGAGTGAGACCAACCTCAGTCTGCAGGCTGCTTCTGTTGATCTCCAGTTATGTGACCTTGAGCAAAGTCTACCAGATTCAGCTTTTCCTCTAAAAAGCAGGAAGAATGACGCTGCCACTCAGACCTGCTGCAAGGACTAAGCCAGATGAAGCAAGCGAACATTAGGGATAGTCTAATACACAACGTTTGCTCAATATACAGGTACCTACATTTTAGGATAACAGAGGAAAAAAAGGTTCAGATAAAAAAAAAGCAGAAACTACTCTGCCACAAGACTGTGCCTTTGAACACTTAGCTAAAAGTTGAAGGATATTTATCAAATATGTAAATGTACACAATTAACACGTTGCATATTTAATCCCGTTTCAACAAGATTGCAAGAGCTTTAAAGATTGACAGATCTTTATGCATGAATTTCACTTAAAGCCATTTACAGTAAGAAAATAATCAGAAGTGCACAAAATGATTCATGAGAGTGTTCATTGAAGATTGATTAATACTATGCAAAGATTTGAAACAACCTATATCCAGCAATAAGAGTTTGGATCATTTTAATTTCCTTGATTATACTTTTCTCTCTTTCTAAAATTCCTATTAGAAATAAAGGAAGATTATTAAAGTAACTCAGAAGTCTATAAAAATGACTAAGCTGTGACAAGAAGAAATGGAAGATGAGTTCATACTGTCTTCTGTAGTTGGGTCCAAAAAGTTAACTCTGTTTAAAAAATAAGAGATAAACACTTTAAAATATCATTTTGTGAGAGATTTTGTTTTCACTGACCTCGAAAGGAGTTGTCAATGAGAGGTAAGTTCCCAAGGAATATTTCCTTTTTTTTTCTTTTTTCCATTTATTTATTTATTTATTTTTATTGTACTTTAAGTTCTAGGATACATGTGCACAATGTGCAGGTTTGTTACATATGTACACATGTGCCATGTTGGTGTGCTGCACCCATTAACTCATCATTTACATTATGTGTATCTCCTAATGCTATCCCTCCCCCGTCCCCCTCCCCACAGTAGGCCCCGGTGTGTGATGTTCCCCTTCCTGTGTCCAAGTGATTTCATTGTTCAATTCCCACCTATGAGTGAGAACATGCAGTGTTTAGTTTTCTGTTCTTGTGATAGTTTCCAGCTGCATCCATGTCCCTACAAAGGACATGAACTCATCCTTTTATATGGCTGCATAGTATTCCATGGTGTATATGTGCCACATCTTCTTAATCCAGCCTGTCACTGATGGACAGTTGGGTTGATTCCAAATCTTTGCTATTGTGAATAGTGCCGCAATAAACATACGTGTGCATGTGTCTTTATAGCAGCATGATTTATAATCT
>NW_012115154.1:24237386-24300027 GCF_000951035.1 Colobus angolensis palliatus | reverse complement strand
TAGTTTGAAATCAGGTAGCATGATGCCTCCAGCTTTGTTCTTTTGGCTTAGGATTGTCTTGGCAATGCGGGCTCTTTTTTGGGTCCATATGAACTTTAAAGCAGTTTTTTCCAATTCTGTGAAGAAAGTCATTGGTAGCTTAATGAGGATGGCATTGAATCTATAAATTACCTTGGACAGTATGGCCATTTTCACGATATTGTTTCTTCCTATCCATGAGCATGGTATGTTCTTCCATTTGTCTGTGTCCTCTTTTATTTCACTGAGCAGTGGTTTTTACCATCGTCTCAGCCCAAAATCTCCTTAAGCTGATAAGCAACTTCAGCAAAGTCTCAGGATACAAAATTAATGTGAAAAACTCACAAGCATTCTTATACACCAATAACAGACACACAGAGAGCCAAATCATGAATGAACTCCCATTCACAATTGCTTCAAAGAGAATAAAATACCTAGGAATCCAACTTACAAGGGATGTGAAGGACCTCCCCAAGGAATATTTCTTAAAGCCTATTATCTACTCTTCATTTTTGATGACCAAGGCAGTTCATAACATATCTCAAGAATCACATCATTTCTGGCATAGAGTTGTAGGAGAAGCATTGATAAGGAGCCTGAGGAGGTGGAGAAGCCAAGTAGGGATCCTGGGACCTGTGCCACGGAGATAGTTGAAAGATGCCCTGGAAGAGAAGATACAGAGAGGATGGGAAAAGTGTCTTCAAGGGCTAGAAGGGCCTTTGTCAGGCTTCTCCGGTCTGTCTCAAGCCGGAAGCCTCCAGAACTAAGGGTAGAAAGCCGTGTGGAGGGGAGTTTGTTGAGCATGATGCTGGCTTCCTCAGCAGGGATCACCAGGGAGGGGTGGACAGCAGGAGCCCAGAGGCCTCGGGTTCCTCTCCAGGAAGCATGGGAGTATTTTTCAGGTTTAGCCTTCCCTGGTTCCTGTGCCATGTCAACTAGTGTCTCAACCCTCCATCCCCTTGACCACAGCAAATGGCCAGGGTGAGTGATGCTGACACGCTTGCTCCCCAGCTTCCAGGCCTGATGGGTGGCAGCCGGGTTGGGTAGAAGCAGCTATAACAGCAGAGAGCTGCTCAGAAAGACAAAGGGGTTCTAGAACATTGACAGAAGGTCTTTATCATCCAAGGCCACTAAGCACTGGGAAAAGGTCGCTCAGAAAGAATTCAGTTAAAACATAGCCAATATGTTTTAGTAAATATTTAAAAAAAAAGAGTCAATTGGAAATTTAGGAAAAATAGGAAGCTAACAATATGAAGATATATTCCTCTCTTCTAGTCAACAAAACATGCTATCATTGTGATTATGTGCCAGTTTTTAAAGTAATAAACGAACCAAGTGTTGACTAGCTATGTCATAATCTTCTGGATACAGTTGCAAGGTAGCATTATATAGTATCCTGTACTTCACATTTGAATTTCCTGACATCATCAAAAGAGAATCATTTTTTAACATACAATAGCAAAATCAAGAGTAGCATAAATTTTACCAAGAGGTTCTCTTAAAACTTCTTAAATCAGTCTCTTCCGAGTGCATATTTTATAATCGTCTTGTAAATGTCTTCTCTCCTGTTGTTCATAGTTCAAACTCTGCCGTATCCTCATTTGTGAGCTGTGTCCATTTGCTTAGAACGTGGAGAGTTCTACGTCCCTTTCACTGATTTGGAATCTGCCATGTTGTGTCACGCTCTCAGCGTCTCCTTGGAACTGACTCCTGTTGCATTTGCCCTGTGTTCTTGGATGTTTGCAACCTCAGACCATCGCTGACTCCCTGGCCAGGGGAGACTTTGACCTCATGCAGAGAAGAATGGAGGCTACATATTTTAAGCGTTAAGTTCATGAGCGAAGGTTTTAATTCTCTGATGTTTCCTTATTCTGTCTGCTGGTTCACAATGGAAGGAGCTCAGATGCTGAACATGGGGTCTCAGGACCATTTATTTCACCTTCAGGTGGGGCGGGCATTGGAGACTTAGAGACAGACAGGGCCTCGGGTGAAGGAAACCTGTGCTGTTGATGGAAGACAAAAGCTACTTCCAGTGGGGTTCACTCTTCCTTCTACATTTGAAATCCTTGGGACCAGATGTGTTTCAGAATTCAGAGTGACTCCGGTTTTAGAAAGGTGGTAAGGTGCACACAGTGAAGATTATGCAACAAACCCAGAGAATCTGGAGTGCCCCCGAATCAAGCACATGAATTCTTCTGCAAAGAAACCTGAATCTTCACATTAAGTGGACTAAATAAAGACTAAAAATAGTCCCATGTCAGTTCAGAACAGGATTCACCAAAGGAGTGAGATTGTTCAGTGCTTAGGGTGTCGAGCTTGGGCTTCAGGGTGCAGGTGTGTGAACTGGACTGCATGTTGCATTTGAAGACCTTGAGATAAGAGGATCCTGTGGTCTGTTCATATCTATGCAGCTTGTGGTGGAACTTGTGTTTCAACCCAGGTCTTCTGTCTCTGACTCCGGTGAGTTCTCTACCACACCCACCTCTTGGGGTCGTATTGACTAAGATGGGTCCATAGCTCTCACTGCAGTGGGCACTCGGGGGAACCCTGGAAAGTCACAGAGAAGAGCCACCAGCACAACTGCGCCTTGGGGAAAGCACTTCGTCTGTTTGTTTCAGCTGTTCAACAAGTCCTGAGTTCCTGTACGATGAAAATGTTTCTTTATCTCTGACACTTCCGTGAGGCTTAGCATACAATGCTGAGTTATATCGCTAGTTATCAACAAACATTTCTGAAATGAATGATCCACTGAGCTGGGAGAGAAAAGCCAAGGGAGGATTTTAACACAGAGGGCTTTCTAACTGGGACTAGAAACTGGTGACTCCATGTCCCCTAGGAATAAAACAAAATAGGAGAGAACTGAAATACGAGGTTACAAATCAGCAAGAATTCCCCATTTTAAAAAGAGAGAGAGATGAAAGATCTAGATGGGCTGTGTGTCAGACCCTGATGTCTCACCTCTCAGAAGGGTCTTCCTAGACTTCAGGCCCCAACTGTTCTGGCAATTCCAACAACAGGAACATACCAGGGTGTATATTTCTCACAGAGCTCCAGGGGCTGGGGTAGCTGAGGGCAGGAGGGTGGGGCCTTCATCTGTAGCGTTTGCTGGTTTGCACACTAAATCCTCCTGCCAGGACCAGTGTCACTTAAACTGGCTTGGCAAATTCTTGCACATTTCACACTCAGCTGTCTCCAGTCAGCCTCACACACCACTGTGACCTCTTTAAATCTTAAGGGTTTTTGTTTGTTTTGAGACAGAGTCTCGCTCTGTCACCCAGGCTGGAGTGCAGTGGCACAATCTTGGCTCACTGCAACCTCCGCCTCCCGAATTCAAGTGATTCTCCTGCCCCAGATCCCAAGTAGTTGGGATTACAGGCGTGTGCCTCCACAACCAGCTGACTTTTGTATTTTTAATAGAGCCACGGTTTCATCATGTTGGCCAGGGTGGTCTTGAACTCCTGGCCTCAAGTGATCCCCCCACCTTGGCCTCACAAAGTGCTGGGATTGCAGGCGTGAGCCATAGTGCCCAGCCCTAAATCTCAAGTTTAAGGAGGCATTGCCCAAACAGCAGAGCCATCTCTGAGGCATATATAGCATCTGAAGTAGCATACACAGTATCTAAAATGAATATGCTGGCTGAATCTGTGTCAGCAAGGACTCCGAATCCTGGACCTCTGGTCAATAGCGAAGACATGCTCATGAAGGAAATGGGTGAACAAACACCAGCGATGGCAAGGACCATGCCAACCCCACTTCACATTTCCACAGATCTTTACTTTTAAGGCACTTACACGGCTGTTAGATCACTGGACATCCTCACATCTCTATGAAAGGGACAGAGTGGTTATTTATTATCACCATTTGCAGATAAGGACATGAGACAGAAAGATTAAATGACTTGTCTAAGATCACACAACGCGTTAGTTCCAATCAAGCACAGATGTCGGGTTTTCTATTTCTTGATCCTTTTCCTAATTCTGCCTCCCCCACCCCCAGCTCCCAACAGGGCTAAATAAGTCATTCTCAAGAGGAGTTTCACTTGGATTTTAACCAGAAAACCTCTTTTACTTCCCAGACATGATACTTTCTGGCTGCTCTGTGAGGAGGAGAGTGTCTGTGCTGATGATCTGAGCTGCAGACAGGGCATCCAGGTTTCACAGGCCGTTTCAGATCCAGCATTTCCCACCCCTCCTGCAGGTCCACGAGCAGCACCCAGCAGCTGGAATGAGGCCCTCACTCAGGGTCTCTACCGACTCCTCATAGACTCAGCTTCTGGCCCCATGGCACAATCCAAGCCCTGCCGCAGGGAGAAGGGGGGCACATCCCTCCAATCCAGGCCCAGGACCTCCCCTCTCACCCAAGGAAATGCACATCAGTCCCAGCATCATTGCACTCGGGCCTCAGGCCAGTTCCTCACGAGTTCTGCCTGTTATCCAAGACCCCGACACCACAAACCTGGGCTTCAGAGGCAGCCCGACCTCAGTGCGTTAGGCAGAAAACTAGAAACTTGCAACGCTGGCTTTCAGAGTAAATCTTTGAAAGTTGCAAATGCTTTTTTCACTATGAAAAAGTTAACTTGCAGCCGGACGCGGTGGCTCACACCTGTAATCCCAGCACTTTGGGAGGCTGAGATGGGTGGATCATTTGAGGTCAGGAGTTCAGGGTCAGCCTGGTCGATCTGGAGAAACTCCATCCCTACTAAAAATACAAAAATTAGCCAGGCATGGTGGTGCTCGCCTGTAATCCCAGCTACTCGGGAGGCTGGAGAATCACTTAAGCCTGGGAAGCGGAGGTAGCGGTGAGCCGAGATTGTGCCACTGCACTCCAGCCTGGTCAACAGAGACTCCATCAAAAGAAAGAAAGAAAGAAAGAAAAAAGAGAGAGCGAGGGAGGGAGGGAGGGAGGAAGGAAGGAAGGAAGGAAGGGTGAATTTGTAAACTGAAGTCTGTGCTTGGTCAAGACCTCATATGCATGGCCTATGCTTACCTTCTGAGTCAGCAGGTGTCTCCCAGGTGCTTTGTGGGGGACACCTGACAATTCCTGTCACGGAGCTCCTAACCCAGAGACATAGAAAGACTGAGAAGAGAGATGCGCAGTTTGGCTTTTCCTCAAAGCTATGAGTTTAGAGAAAGAAGCAAACCAAAGCCAGGAGGTCTCAGAACCCCTCGTGGGAGATGTGGGCTCTGGGACTTGTGCAGCAATAGATAAATGCTGGCTCTGGGCCCGTGTCCACCAGGGTTCAAATCCTAGGTCTTTTCTCATGGTCTTGGCAGATTATCCTCTGGCAGATAACAGAATCCACCCCATAAGGGGCTGTAAGGGTTCCATCATGTTTTGCACATTTCATTAATTCTTAAGGCAGGCATTGATAGAAAACCGGAACGCAGACTGGCAGGATGAATGGGAGAGAGCGACGTGAATGACACGACCGAGATTGAAAGTGTCTAGCAGACAGATTTGCCAAAGCACTTGTGGAAAAAGAAAGCAAGTTGGAAAATCAGGTGACCTGGCTGTGGAGAGGCCCTGACGTCTGACTGGGGAGACTTCTTGCTATAGAAAGTCAGAAACTGGAGAAGAGTTTTTGAAGAGGGAGTAAGCATCATGAGTTAAGTTACTGCAGTCTAAAAGAGTCACTGCAGGCTCTGCAATATGCTCAGGCTTTGCAGGTGTCGTTTAAGCATTTTCAGCATGTACGCTGACTGATCACTTCTGATGGAAGCTTGTACCTCAGTTGTCTCACCTGTGCAGTCTCATGATAATACTTGCTAAAAATTCTGTCTTCAGTGTGGCATCTTTTCTTTATAATGGGCCCCTGCCCTACCCGCATGAAAATCTGCATACCATTTGTGTGTGAATTTTCTCTCTCAACCGTCAGTTACAAGCACTTCTAATTGGCGATCAGAGACCATAATCCAGCTGTTAGGAGAGCAGGTTCATAAAGAAAAGAGAGCAGGTTCAGAAGCAAACTTCCTGGGGTCACATCCTTTGTCCATCACTTACAAACTGAGGACTGGGCTTGGACAAGTCAGTGGCCTCTCTCAGTGTCCGTTTCCTCATTTGTAAATGAGGGCCCTGAGAGTGCCTCACCTGGATTGTTGTAAGGATTGAAGCAGGTGGCACAGGTAACCCCACAGCCCCTGGCTGTCATCACCATTGTCATCAGCATCTTCAGGGTACCTTGGCCAGCCGGGGCCGGGCTTCCTAAAACTGCCTACTATTCACAGTGTGGCAGCAGCCTAATTCCACCACGGCTGAAATCCATCATTGTGTGAAGATTAGCAAATGCTCTCTATTAATGGTTTGTAACCATCATCTTCAACACACTTAGGGCTAGCGTGTACCTCTAGAGTGAACCAATGAGATGTTTTGGAGTGGTACAGATTCATACTAAAATTCAAAGATTCATAGTAAAAGTCATGAAAGTCTGAATCTTTCTGTACCTTATTTTTTGTTGTTCAATTAAATGCCATGTCCTCTATGTCACCTGTTAGGAATTTTTTTCCTAGAATATTGAATGTTCTTTTTGGCAGAGAATCAATAAAATGTTTGGCGTCTATGAATCAAGGGTGCATACGAGGTACACCTTAGCTTCACTGCCTTTATGTATTGTGTCTGTGATCACCGTTGTCTTAGCTGGGAATTACGACGCAAACTTTCTAAACATTGAAGGATTACTCAGGATATCCACTGTTGTGCGTATGCATATCGTGTTCAAACAACAGGCCTGAAGTTTGAGCAAACGTGCAATGTTAGATCCCTAACTGTGAAAACAGCACACAGGTGTCCAGCCCATACTGAAAGCCTTGAGCCCTGATCTGCTCCCAACCAATGGGGGGGCCTGGGGAGCCGTCTTGGGACTCTGGGAGGTGCAGGTTGACAGTAACTTTCATCCAGCTGTGATGGTCTGGTTGGGTTATTGACAATGGTCAGAACCATTGAAGAACAGCTCCTTGCCTTCTTTCTTTGGTGGATATAGAGAGACCTATGCCAAAATAAAGCAGTATATGACATTTTCTTTTGATCCTTGAAAATAAAAATAGTTTGTGGTTCTATTAAGATTTCTTGATCATACTGGGTAAAATACTACATTCGGTGAAGCAATTGTGTTATGCTTGGTTCAGGCCCATGTTACCAAGAGTTCAACTGTGGAGTTCAATGTTCCATTTCTGACAGTGTGATTCTTGTTTTTGTTTTTTGGTTTTTGTTTTTGGCTTGCCTTTTGGATATTAGAGATTTTCTAATGCCAAATGCTATGAATTCAGTCTCCGGTTGAAAATTTTTCTTCTTTGTAAATATTCGGTCATTAATGAAAAGAATCTGGAGCTTCGGAGACTTTAAATAAATTTCCCTAATTTATTCAACCTAACCCTAATAATTCCTGAGATGCTCTAGTGAATGCGGGGAACTTGGCCGTGTCTTCTCCCATCTCACTCTCTGGCACAAAGGGAACGGTAAGTCGTCACTTGACTTCCCTGGGATCCAGACGGCAGTGTTTCCCAGAGAAAGGAAGAAGTGTCGAGTCTCAGCGCCCTCTGGAACATTCTGGTTATTCATGAGTTAACTGACAGGTCCCATAAATAAATTATAGGTGTGTTTTTAGAGCACTTTGCTAAGAACAAGGATGGCAGAAAGGATCACAAGGCTGTCAAGTCACATTAAAGCTCGACTACTCGCCATGCTCTGTGGGGAAAACGGACAAACTATACTTTTTGTTATGTATTAAAACCTATTTTACTGATTGGCTGGTTGGAAAAGAAATTTATCCATCACTGTTTCCTCCCCTCGGAAGCAGCCTTCTCCCAATGGCTTGTTCTTCCTCCACTGTGTGGGGCTCAGTCAGGGACATATTTCACAGACATAAATATCGTCCATTAGGGCCTTTAAAAGTGAAGATAATATCATTTTTAATGTGGATTCCATTATGGAGAAAGCTGCCCAGGATGGGGGTTCTGTCTCAGCGCCATCTGCTCGCCTCGGCTGGATTCTCGCTGCCGCTCCTAATGTGGATGCCCCACCCCTTGGAGCCCTAACCTTCAGGTCCCTCACTGTGGGAGCTGGGGTAGGAGTTTGGGCAATTGCACAAAGGAAGTGATTTAGGACATTACAGGCCAAGAAGAGGAGGAAAAAATCAATATCCATCACCATCAGATGGAAGCTTGTCACCACGGCTGTGAAACAGGCCATTTTCCCTCGGCCCCCATTTCTCCACGGTGAATGCTGCAAGAAATAAACTCCCTTCCTGAGCCCCGTGGATGCCCCCAAACATCACAGACCCACCAGGTCTACATGAACCTCCCCCATCATCTTTTCTGCCTGTGTCTGAGGTTTTTTTTCACTTGCAAATACGATGAATGTTTACCAAGCATGTACTCTCTCTCTGGCATTGTTCTCCAACTCTCACTCTATCTTTAACTAAAGCAAAACCTTTATTTGAGAAATTGTATTTTTTTCAGCTATCTCATACTGCATGTGTAGTCTGACACGTGAGAGGGATGAATTTTTAAAATATTAAAATAAGAAAACACGAATTTTTAATGTATCCATTAAATGTGGTCTACAATTCATTCATTCAGTCTTTCATTTATTCCACAATATTTACAGTGTCTCAACTCTCTAAAAGCTTTTCTGCAGGAAAAAGTCTCCTGCAGATACTGATGTCAGGTCTGGGGTGGATCCGGGACCCTGGGAACCGTAGGATCATTTAGACCAGAGCACTCAATATGGTAGGAAGGGTCTAGGTAAGAAGTGGAATTGGTTCCTGGAAGCACAAATAGGGAGAGCATAAAAGGAATCTGAAAAGAGCTGATGGGTGTCAGAGTCCCAGACAGGTTGGATCTAAGATGCTCATCCCCTGCATAGCCTGTGGCTGGGGAAGAGCTGAGGCGGAAGAGAGAGGCGCAGCGATTGGGACTTCCGATCTGGGATCCTGGGTGATGCCAAACCAGACCTGGAGTCTGGCTAAAAGATTAGAAAATTTCCCCAAAACATGGGCAAGAGGATCAGAAACCCACTAGCACTAGCAGAGTCCTGTGATACTCCGGGAACTCGGCACAGCCAGGCTGGCGAGGGGGCTGAGCTCCACTTCTCTTCTGTCTCTTTCCTCCAGCGATGTTCTCTTCCTCTTTTCCAGCCTTGGAAAACAAGAAGATTGGTTCCAAGAAAATGGAGATAGCAATCTGCATCAGACTTTGTTTTCGCCTCCAACCTTGGCCTTTCTCCAAAGACAAGGAAGAGAAGTTTCCCAAGAGCAATTCTCACTGAACAAGGCCAAGCTGGAGACAATCCTGTCTGGTAACTTCCAGTTCTGGGCTCATTCCCTTAGCCACCAAAACGGAGACGTGAACACACTCATGTCTGAAAGGGTGAATTTGAAGGCTGGGAGTCCCCTGTTTATATTTTTGGGACCTGGGAAGATGTTGATCCCACCAAAAAGAACCAAAAAGAAAAGCTTCACTGACATCAGATAAAAGAGCCTCGGCGTGTGACTGGATTAAAATGCTTCTCCACCGGAACCCGGTCAGGTCTTCATGAGTGACACACTTTACTGGTGCTTCCTGCCACAATCAAGAATTAAGGTCACCATGAACAGTCCATATTCGCCAACCTAGATCAGGGGTTAAAGATCCATTCCTCAGGAACTCTCTCTCTTTCTGAAGAATCTTAGGGCCATTGCTTCTCTTCCAGAGGGTGGTACTCAGTGTTAATTTAGGTTCTGTTCTGCAAGCCACAGGAATGAATTCTAACTTATTAAAAAATTGAGAAAATCAGAAAAATCAATGCTCAGGAAAGGGAGGGATTAGGGTAGCTCCAGGAATCTCTGCAGGGGGATCCTGTGGACTTTCCACTAAGTGCCACCATCAGATGCATTGGCACTCACTGTGTTCTGTTTATTTGCACTCAACGTATAAGTCCCATGGCAGATTTCCATTGCTTCATTTCCTCTGGGGCTCACCCAGTGGGTCTGCCTCCTAACTGGGGAGGTAAGATGCTATGATCAACCCAGGGTGTTTCACATGCCTTCCCTGTGGCCAAGAGATAGGACTTGCTACCTGAACAGGGTCAGGAGGGGTTGCTAGGAAGACTAAAGACACAGCCACGGTATGGTCCCCAGCTTGGCCACCTAGTGCATATCACACTGTCTTCTTTGTGCTGATGTCCACGTCACCCCCACCTCCGCCCTCAACATAATGGAGTCCTGCTGCTCCAACTGCAAATGTGCTCACTTTCTTACCCGTGGGAGGAAAACCCAAGGTTATATACAACCCTCTCACCCACAGTTGGTGCTGTGGAGTCACGGCTCTCCAGGTGGACGATCTCAGCTGATGCCCATCCCATGGCGATCCTAGCAGGATCCTGCCTGTGGAATACATGGCACATTTTGCCAACATCAATGCATTTTATATATATACACACACACACACGTGCACACGCACACGATGTATAGAAATTATATACACACACGATGTATACAAATTATATATATACACACTAGTATATATGTTTGTGTGTATATATGTGTGTGTATATATATATATATACTAGTATATGTGTGTGTATATATATATATATATATATATAGAGAGAGAGAGAGAGAGAGAGAGAGACAGAGACAGAGTCTTGCTCTGTTGCCCAAGCTAGAATGCAGTGGCACCATCTCAGTTTGCTGCAGCCTCTGTCTCCCAGGTTCAAGCAATTCTCTTGCCTCAGCCTCCTGAGTAGCTGGGATTACAGGCATGCACCATCACACCCAGCTAATTTTTGTATTTTTGGTAGAGACAGGGTTTCACCATATTGGCCAGGCTTGTCTCCAACTCCTGACCTCAAATGATCTGCCTGCCTTGGCCTCCCAAAGTGCTGGGATTACAGGTGTGAGCTACTGCTCCCAGCCCAATACATACATATTTTTAGATGGTAAACAGAAGGAAGAAAAGGAGTACTTTTTAAATTATATGAAACAGCAAGGAAGGTAAAGCAAAATCAGGAAGCCTAGCGATGACAGCTGGCTTAGGCTACAGCCAGTATCAAGTGCATCCGTCCTTCTCCTCGGCTCTGTCTCTTTCCTTCTTCTGTGGACCGGACCACTTTGCTTGGCAGGGGGAGGCAGCATTTATTCCTACAGGGGCTGGCTCTCGGCCGTTCTTCCTCGAGAGGGCTGTGGTGCTTTTCCACTGCTGTGATCACTGAACGAGATACTCTAAGGGGAGACCTGCAAGGGTCGCCATATTTCACCATACACTTCCCATCGATTTTGATTCAGAAATTGTATGTCGCTTTGTTTGGTCAGGAATGAAATCTCCCTGGCTAACCTTGCCCACGTGCATCGTCTAGTGGCAGACTGAGCTCCCAATTCAGTGTGGAGAAAGAATCGCGTACCCTGGGAGATAATCTCTCTGTTGAACACCAAGCCGTCTGGAAACGAGAGCTCATAATTCCAGGGCTGGAGGCACAACCCTGAGGGTTTTTTGAGTACTTAGCCATGAGACAACCATCGCCTCTTCCACCAACGTGACTTGTGACCAAAACGACGCTGGAGGGGAGTAACACCAGAACACCGGGGAGTCTTTGACTGGGGTGGCAGCCCCTCTGTTTAGTGACCTTCTCTTTCCTTTAATGGTAACCTTCAGGAAAGGAGGAATTTGATGCCAACTTCTCACCACTTGGAGGAGAAAATGGTTACCAATATGTTCCGTCTCACTTGGAGTGTTTCTTCTTTAAAGCCTTCTTCAATTATGGAAAAAACAAAACAAAACAAAAGCACCTGTTTCTAGCTAAAGAAATTTCAAATACCGTTGACCTGGCAGGAAGAGAATTTAGAATTTAGAGGTGGGGGTGAAGCTGGATTACGCAGGCAGCCACTATTTTGCCTCTGTCTGACTCTGGCTGGGCCTTCTCAGCTCCATCTGTGTTGCTGTTTTTGCTGTGGTTATGATGCTAACCCAAGATCCACACTGCATTGCGATTAGACGGTGTAGGGGCAGGAAGTGAGGTGCACGTCTGAAGAGGTGAGTGGGGAGAGTACGTTTCATCCTTCCTCAACAGTGCAGGGCACTCCTCTCAAAACAGCCTCGCTCCTGAGTGTTGTCCTGCCGGTCATCACAGAAATCACAGATGTCTATGGCCACATGACGGTGACCATCTTTACACTCACAGCACACGCCTGCATTCAAACCATTGCCTTGCACTTAGGAAATAAATGCAGGCTGGGTGCAGTGACTCACACCTGTAATCTTAGCACTTTGGGAGGCTGAGTTGGGCAGATCACTTGAGATCAAGAGTTCAAATCCAGCCTGGCCACAGAGACGAAACCCCGTCTCTACTAAAAATGCAAACAAATCAGCTAAGTGTGGTGGCAGGAGCCTGTAATACCAATTACTCGGGAGACTGAGACAGGAGAATTGCTTGAACCCAGGAGGTGGAAGTTAAAGTGAGCTGAGATCACACCACTGTACTCCAGTCTGGGCCACAGAGCCAGCCTCTGTCTCAAAATAAATAAATAAATAAATAAATAAATAAATAAATAAATTAAGATGCAGAGTAAAAAAAAAAATCAATACTCTATATAAGGCACATTAAAATGGAACACTGGAGCAATGAGGACTCTTTCGTTAAGGAAAAAAAGTAAATTTGGGACTGAATTATTGGGACTGAACAGCTGGAATGGTCTGAGCGGCCAGACAATGTCCTCCCAGATAACCCTTCTCTCTGCTCGTACAGAACTGAGTGGGTCCAGTACCACAGAGGACCAGACCAGAAGGCACTTGCTGTTTCAGGTTCCACGTGGTAGAAAGAAGCTGCCATTAACGGCCTTTGGAAATCTGTTTAAGTGGAACTTCATTGTCCTCTGAGCTAGAACCCGAACCAAACTGGTTCCCTACTTACTTTGATTTCCATAAATAATTTGAGCCCTTTTTCAGAGCCCAGGAGACCACTTTTCTACTGCCTCCTTATTCCTTCTAGGATTTCTGTGACTTTTTATTAGTTTTAATTTGTGCAGTATTCTGAAACTTTGAAGCAATTTGAAATACGTTCTAGGTCTGCTGGAATTGACAAAGTAGGAAAATATGAAATCAGGGATCCCCTGGGAGAAAGGGCTGAGAAAGCTGGATGCAGTGGCTCACACCTGTAATTCCAGCATTTTGGGAGGCTGAAGGGGGTGGATCACCTGAGGTCGGGAGTTTGAGACCAGCCTGACCAACATGGGAAAACACTATCTCTACTAAAAATACAAAATTAGCCGGGCGTAGTGGCACATGCCTGTAATTCCAGCTACTTGGGAAACTGAGGCAGGAGAATCACTTGAACCTGGGAGGCGGAGGGAGCAGTGAGCCGAGATTGTGCCATTGCACTCCAGCCTGGGCAACAAGAGCGAAACTCCGTCAAAAAAAAAAGAAGACCGAGACGGGTGGATCACGAAGTCAGGAGATCGAGACCATGTTGGCTAACACGGTGAAACCCCGTCTCTACTAAAAAATACAAAAAACTAGCCAGGCGAGGTGGCGGGCGCCTGTAGTCCCAGTTACTCGGGAGGCTGAGGCAGGAGAATGGCGGGAACCCGGGAGGCGGAGCTTGCAGTGAGCTGAGATCCGGCCACTGCACTCCAGCCTGGGCAACAGAGCCAGACTCTGTCTCAAAAAAAAAAAAAAAAGAAAAAAAAGAAAAGAAAAGAAAAGAAAAGAAAGGGCTTGGGAACCAAGGCAGAGGCTATTAGGGGATCTTCCTGACAATACGACAGACTCTGCTTAGAAATGCAGGGAGAGAAGCATGGTGAGCAGAGAGGGTAATGAGAACTGACAGGCTAGGCAGTGAACATACATGACACATTCTAACAGAAGAACCACTCAGAGTTGAATTCCACACGGACTGGGAACTATTTACAAAAAAATTAAGCTGCATTGGTGAAAAGGACTTCTGAGGTCAAGTCGCATCAGGGAAATAAGAGCTTATTCAGCACTGACTCAGGGGCCTTACCTTTCAGGTGTGCATGTGCCAGGGTGGATGTGTGTGGTTGGCCATTGGGAAAAGATGTAGTGCTCTTTGTTTAATGCCAGGTTGAAGACAGACTGGGGTCTGGGGGTGCAATAATGGTTAGAAGCACGGTGCTCAGGTGATGGAGGACTCAGGCACTGAGATGGAGGGGTGATGGTGAAGCGCCCTGTGCTCAGACGCACAAATGTCATCTTATACAGGTTGGGCGTGGTCAGTCTGTCTTGGGCTGACTTAATCTTTGGCAGCCCTGATTTCACTCTTAACTAACTTTGGAGTTATCTTGCCCTATCAAATTCCCTGTGGTTCTACTGCTTCTTCAGGTACACAGATCTCTATAGATGGAGTGTTTGAAAAACTTACCAGGGGTTCCATTCACAAAATCCCATTGTTTTGAGATGGATAGGGGATGAATGTGGGTTTGAGTTAAGAAAGCTTATAGGATGCAGTAAGGGCTGAAATGAATTTGACTATGTGACCGCAGGTCAGCAGTGAATTCAAGAGCCTTTCACTCAATGGGATCTTTACATAAGGTGTAAGGATTTCCACAGAAAAGACCTGGGTCTGCTCCCGAAGCCCCTCCCTCCTTGGGGGACAGGCCTCTCCTAAGCAGCCCAGGCTTCCTGGCCTCCCCCTTCCTAGGAGTGAGAGCAATGGGCTCTGCAGGCCTCTGGAAATTGCCTTGTGTGTCCATGGGCAAGATGGCTTGATGGGCCTGGGCCATGACTAAGGCAGGGAGGATTTCTCACCGGTCTCCAGCTGTCACCCACCCCAAGCAGACATAGTGTGAGCAAACCCAGATCCACAATGGGGTGGGCATCCTACTGGGGTGAGAGATGCTGCTCCTTGCCTATGTTTTGCTTCTCGCTTTAGGAGCTTGGCCTGTTTGGTTTTGCAGCAAAGAGGCTCCCGTTTTCCTTTCTTCTCCATGGAGCAAAGACATGATGGTGCCACAGTGAGGACACTGATGCCTCCCAGGGTCCTGCTTCTCTCTCCAAATGCTCCCTTTAGGGGCATCTTCCTGCTTGTGATTCCAGACCCACGAAGGTCAAGAACTCAGAGAGATGTCTCTATATGCCTGGCCTCCAAGCACCAGATGGCGGAAGGGAAGCTTCCCACAGCCAATCTCACTGTCCTAGACGCCAAGTAGAGCTTTACATCCTGGGGATCAATGGAGGGCAAGTCAGGCGACGCTTTACCGAGCGGCCTGGAGACCTGCATCGGAATCTCCCTTTGATCTCTCGGGGAGAACTGGTGTCATGCTCTTCCCTTCCTGAGAATTGAACAAAGGCATTTGAGCATGGTATGTTTCACAGGGGAAAACAAAGACACGATTACAGACTGAAATAATCCCGGTAAACAATTATTTCATAGAATTATGAATATACAAAGATTTCCAACTCACCTCTCCTAAGACTATTAAAGTGCTGGAATTTTGAATAGTAAAACAGACAATGGGAGATATTCAGAAGTTCAAATAAATAAAAACAATCATTTTCCTTTGCAGCGGCAAATAGTTCAGTAAATATATGGGAAAGGTGAGACACTCCCATGAAAAACATTAATTAAGTAAATTCTGTGGGGTTGGGGGTGGGGAAAGCAGACTCAGAGAAGCAAACCTGGGCCTCCGGGACACCTGACTCTTCTTTAAAGGTAACCCACCCCGCAGGCGGGACCAACAGGACCAAGCCAGCCATAGCACCACTTTCATCTTAGAAGGTCCTGGGTTCTGCAGACCTCAGAGATCTGATGACACTGAAACTCAGAAGATGGCAGAACATTCTAGAAAGGAGGGGGCTGTCAAGGGGGATAATCTTGTGTCATGAGCACCCAACTGTGGTCGGGGTTGGTCAGGGCTGTGCCGGGTGCAGTAGAGCCTATGGGGGCTGGGGGACTGCCTCGGATTTCTGTAGAACATGATCAGAATACATCTCCCTCACCTTTTCTTATGGACAAAGCGCTGTGCTCATGGAGGACACACAAGAATTCCTTTCTTTCCGATTTCAGATGACATCTGCCTCTTCTTCCTTCTCATTTTTGATGTTTGTCTTTTCTTTATTTGTTAGCCCTGCCGAAGTGACCCTTCCCTTCAAAAGCCAGATCCTGGGTTTCTGTCCTCTGGAGACCCCCTCCTCAGGCTGGAACCTGACTTGCTGTTTGGAGCTAAGTTGCTGATGACTAACTAACGGCCAGACATTTTTCCCTTGCACTTAGCACCATCTCATTCGCGGGAGCATGCTGAGGGTCCGTGAGGAGAGGATTGGGCTGGAGCCTGCAGCCCCTGCAGGTGTGGGAGCTCTCCCAGTCACCTCCTTGCAGATGTGGGCCTGGCAGATGTGGCTCAGACACCTATGGTAGCCGCATATGCTGTTTTACTTGTTCGTGCTTTGACTCTTTTAAGCGACATTTCAGACAATTGGAAGCCACTTGTAACAAAATGCTCGTTGCAGTAACCCGCCAGCCAGTGGATCTTGTTTTGGGGTCATTGAGATGATGGAGAACCTTATGGCCGTGTCTCTCCTGGAGCGGAGCTGACATTTCATAAATTCATCAGCATTTTGACCCAGTGAGTTTTTATTCCCATGATGGTAATGCTTCCCTCTTACTCTTTCCACTTTCTGGTTGATAAGGCCCTAAAAGTTCTTATTGAAATCTGTAGCTGAAGATTCCAACAAGATTTAAGTCTTGCCAGATCTGAGCTTTCCAAAAGCAGACATCCCTGTCATTTGGGACATGCTGGGAGCCTGGAATCTGGCATTTCATGTGTGCTCAGTGGGCCTGCACTATCCGGAGCCCAAAGTACAGTCAGAAACCAGGTGCAGCTCCTTGGGGGGTTCCAGAGACTCCCTTTGGTCTCGCCAGAGGTGAGGCTGGGTCTGCTGAGTAGAGGTATGGGACGAATTATTAACAAATGTTTGTGGACGACCTGAGTGACAAGCTCTCTTCATCATCCTGCAGCAGGCAGTGGTGTGCGGAGCCACCTTGGACTGGCTCCTGACACCCAGTGGGGAAATACACTCAGGAATGTTTACACCACAGGAATCAGCATGTGCTACAAACCAGGGGGCTTTCTCCCGTCGAGAAGCCTCTCACCAGCACAGCACTGCGACTCTCAGTGATAGAGTCAGGGTGGAGTTCAGAGCTCAGGTCAAATGAAGCGTGCCCCTCCGGACTCTAACAGGGGGTCGCTGGGATGCTCCGAAGGGCGTGGTCTGATCTATGCAACCTCCGTGTAAAAACAAGTTGTGTAATAACAGGCCTCCAGTTTATTTCTTAAATCTCAGCACCTCTTTAAGCCAGCTTCCTGAAGGTGTTAACTTCAGGATAAAAGGTGAGGAAAAAAGTGCAGCCTTTCATCTTTTGCCTGTCAGAAGTCCTACATTCCCTCTGTGAATTAATGTGTCCATGTTTGTTTTTGCTCTTTGGCCTTAAATGCAAAACAAATATTTTCTAGAGACAAACCAATAGGAAAGGATTTAGAATACTGTTTTGTTTTAGAATCAGGTGGCACTCGAGGACGAATAGATGTAGTTTTCCCATATATTCTTGGGAAATTCTTAGGGTTACTTAACATCCTCTAGTTAGATCCAGTTAATTAAAGCCAAATAATTCTGAACCTTCTCCCTATATTATCTGGATATTTCAAATAGACACAGTATTTGGATCTAAGCTATATGGTGCAATTCACTGGCCCACATTATTTTTCTTCTGAAGAATTAGTAAATGAGCCACACATGGATCTTTTGTGCTTTACTACTCCTTCTATGTAATACTCTGGACTAACTTCCCACCAGACAAAAGCTTTCTGAGTCGATCTTGGTCCCCAGAGATTTCCTGTCTTGTTTTTGATTCTCCTTGTAACAATTTGGGGTTGGCTAAGGGAAAACCCACTATTTTTGATTTCTAACTCCCCAGCTCACCAGCATATCAAAATAGGCCTGGACAGATACATGTCACCATGGGGCCAGTTGCTGGCACCAGAACAGAGCCACTCGGCCATCAAGACTCAAACCTGAGTCCCCATTCCCGTTGCTCAGCTAGCCGGGAAACTGCAGGACACCAACCTCGTGCTGCTCCCTGACCCGACTGGCCACGCTCTCCACTGCCCTGCTCTTCTCCAACAAGCTGCGTGGAGAGGGGTGGCTGCACTCTACCTTGTCTTTAAGGAAACCTTTTGATGCATTCTCCATAGGAAGATTAATACATGAGGCCATGGAACAAGTGAGGTCACCCAGCACAAGTCCTGAAGTGGGATCAAAACGCGGTGTTTGTGGGCTGCAGTGATCTGAGGCAGAGCAGGGGGTTTCCCCCCAGGCCAGAGAGATGGTCCTCAGGGCGGGTGCTGCTCCTTTGACACGGCAATGACCTGGAGAGTGGCACTCCTGGGCAAGGCGATGGAACCTGCTGTCAACACTGAGGTACAAAGGACAAGAGTCATCAAATCGAGGGCGACTCACTCACCTACAGGCAAGCTCTAATACGCGGCTTCAGAGAATAAGAAATCCAAGGACGCACCTGCAGTTCTCTGTGATCCTCTTTCCCCAACAAAGGAGGGTAAAGTACAGGAACAGCAGCCGGAAGAGCCTAGGGCAGCAACTACGGATTCAAGCGGATTAGCTGCAGAAAAGGAAAGGGTTGGGGACATGCCTCCCGCAGCCGGGAGTCACCTGAACTACAGCTCGGATGTGGAGACCTGAGTGGAATCATACTGCTGTGGCCCGGGACAGTTTATTGGCCATACGACATCACTCAGTTTGATAAGTCACTTGGCATTCTTTATAGGATTCAGTATGCCATCCTCATGCTGCCAAAATAGATTAAGACAGACTCTGAGATGACATCAATTCCCTGCCATCCCCCAAGAGGTAGCAGGAAGGACGAGAAGAGTGACAGCTGCCTGATAGTTCACTGCGGCGAAGTGGGAGCGAGACACAGATGCTCCTTGAGAATGAAATGTGTTGAATTTGTCCATAACAAATGAGGGCGTCAAGGTGAAGATTTAGGGACCTCCTTCATGAAATGGGAGGAGCACTCACCTGATGTTATTAGGAGCCAACATTTTATAAAGGACCTAGTATCTTTTACAGGTGCCATAGATAGAAATGAAAGTCCTGTAACATTCCTTCAAATGGTCTTTTTGGCCCTGCACTTTTTGAAACAGTGTGTCTTGAATTTAGTTTGCAACAAATTACCTGAGGAGCTTGTTAAAAGTATAGATACCCAGGACACATCATCAAAGAAGCTGACTCCACAGGTCTGGGTGGCGCAGAACTCTTCACCGTGGGGCTCTCGGTGAGTTTGGAGACCACCCTTTGAGAAACCCAGCTCAAACACAGGGACCTGAACGGGATGCTGCAGGGAGATGCCGCAGGGAGATGCCACAGGGCAGGCTCCCCAGGAACCAGCTCTGGAAGGGAGCCTGGTGGCTGGGAGAGGGTCCACACCTGCAGGAGAGGCAGAGGGGGAAGGTGAGCAGCCTCATGGGCCCCCAGGGAAACGAAAGCTGGGGGCCCCTTCCTGGGTGTCCAGAGCCATGGAGCAAGGGCTGGGTGGTACGAACAGCCCACATGGACTGATCTAGGATCTGCGTAGCTCCTGGAGCTGTGGTCCTGAGTGAGGCAGTTCTGTTCTTCACCTAAGAGAATTCCCAGAGTTGACCGTGAGGACTCAGGGAGCAGGGCCTCCCATGGCTGGGGACACAGCCTTTCACCCTGGGGCAGGGACTCCCATGGCTGGGGACACAGCCCTTCACCCTGGGGCAGGGATATTGGGGCAGTACTCTCAGTGGGCCTGCATATGGAGGCCCTGCCTCTGCCGAGTGTTCTCCCCACTGGGCTTGTCTGCCTTCCCCTGTGTCTCACTCTCCCTCCTCTTCCCTTCCTTCCTTCTCTTCAGCTTCTTTCTCTCTTTTCTCCCTAGTTTTCTAGATTCACATTTTCTTAATTTAAAATTAACCCCTTACCTTTTGTTCGCAGTTCCTCTTTGTACCATCTTCTTCTCTTGATGACTGCAAATAAACATCCTTATCTCTCCTATGGTTTCCTCGAGCTATGAGTGATGTGTAAATTCCTTATCACTGATCATACAATGCCACAGTGTAATGATTTATTTGTTTGTCTCCAGTGGGGTCCTGTTTTCTCGAGTAAAGGGCATATGCTCATTAAAATCCAGACTTAAATTCTATATTAGGAAATCTAAAGCCTGCTCCATTTAAGAATAAGCCAAGAATACCTGCTCCCCTGAACTGGCATAAGACTTGGGGTAACCTGGGCAAGGCCCACCTGTGTGGAGCAGGTGAACTGAGAACACCTGGGGGCAGCTCCCCTTTGACTCCTTGTGGTCTCAGGCAATCGCATTGGCACCTGTGTTTAGTGAGTCACCTCATGGTAAGTCCAGCTTGAGTTATTGACAGAAATAATCAAACGAAGCATATGTGTATTACATGAAGCAGAGGGGAGCCCTGATGGGCACTTTCGGGGAGGCTGAGAACGTGTTAATCACAGGCATGCTGAGGAAGAAAATGCAGACTCAAAGCAGATTAAAGGGCAGTGACTTGTGCTGGGAAAGAATCCCTCTCGTTCTGACTTTTCTTAGGGCGTACGCCTGAGGCACCCCCCTAGTGTCCTCCACCGTCACTTTATTCTGTTCCGGCGTTTGGTCAACACGGCACTGGAGCCCTTACCGTGATGTAGGCGCTGTTCCAGGGGCTGGAAATCCAGAGGCTTTGGCACAGAGAGATTGCACCTGGGCTCAGGGATGGAGGTGGAGATGGCCCCACACGTGACCCAGTGGCCTGTATAGAGCTCCCACGGCAGGACTGCTGGAGGAACACCTGGAGAGGGGTCTCAGGGCCCAAGCCATCACAGCTCCTTCTACTTTTTATAGTTTTCCCCAAACTGAGAGCATCCTAGGGATGAAGACAGAGTGGTTCTCACTGATACGTTCATTCTACGGATGGGGAAACACAGGCACTGGAGCTTAAGGGACTTCCTTATCACACAATTCTTTCCCACTAGGGCCAAGACAGATGCCATCATGCGTGGCACGGTGTCCCCCACAACTCTCTGCTACCTTCCTACTTAGAGATTGGAAATCCAACCTCCAGGAGTTGTTGGTGAGACAGGTTATTCCTGGGACCACAGTAGGCTTGGGTCAAAGTCAAGTTCCTACAGGAGACAGCTTGTCAGTAACTTAACTCACAACCCTGACAGCACTTGGCATTTGCAAACTTGTATTATTGTTATTATTATTATTACTATTACTATTTCTTCTTTACAAAGGTGTCCTGTATCCTAAGCTATGTCCTGAGGCCGAGGGGGGAGACGCTTCACGTTTCAACTCCTATCAAGGTTAGCACCTTCTAAGGAGTGAGTATGCAGTGCCGATGCCCAGGCGTAACTACTGAGAGCTGAGTTGCCTTGCTTCAAATCCATTTGCACAGGACATTCCCAATGTTGTTAATGATTGTAGCACAGGGAGCACTGGTCAGAGATCACCAGCTCACAGCTAGAAGCAGAGCTCAGTGATGCCAGGAGGAGGCCGCAAGCCAGAGAAGGCAGGTGGCCTCGAGAAGCTGGGAGGGGCAAGGAGACTTCTGCCCCGGAACTCCCAGGACCAATCCTGTAGCCCATACTGGACCTGCAGCCTCCAGAACTGTAGGATAAGAGGCTTGTGTGGTCCTAAGCCACGAAACGTAATTCGTTACAGCAGCCACGGAAAGGGAATATGCCATCCGTTTTAAAAGAGTGAAATATATGAAGATGTTTTATTTTACAATGCAGTGACCCCAGTGTTTCTGTGGTTTCTTGTAAATCACGCCACCTTCCCTGGCTGGGAAAATGGGTAGATGCTTAGATGTGCGGCCATCATCAGAAAGCATAGGTGGATTTTATTTCAGCTCAGGGTGGTCATGTTGCCTTCAGAACCATTTAGAAGAGAAAGAAAGAGAAGCTAAGAAAAAATTGAAAACAAGAAGAAAGGAGCAGGAGAAAGAAAGAGGAAATGAAGAGAGATGGGAGAGAACCTGAAAATGAAGGGCCTTGGTGTGACACAAGTGGGAGGAAAGCTTCCTTGTCCTCTGAACATTTGCTGATGCAGGCCATGGTTCCCCGCACTGGCCAAGGCCACACCGTGTCGTGACGGTGAGTGTGGCCTTTGGAGCATGACCGAAACCTCAGACCAACACTGGACTCAGTTTCCTCCTCTATGAAATGGATCTAGTGACAGTTTACTTCTCGTAGTCTTGCTCTGAGGACGAACAGCACTTAGTGGTGTGACTGGCACATGGTAAGTCAGTGGAAAATGTTGGCTATTACTTAAAAATAAACAAACAAACAAACAAAAAACCCATGAGCTGTGATAACATTTGACCGTGCTGGGAGATTTTTGCAAAGATCCTTGTGGAAGGTGGACTCACTCCAGCACCAAGGAGTATAGACCATCAGACATAAGGAGACACGGTGCACATTCCGGCCTGGAAAGGGGCTATTCTCTTGTCACACACTTTGAATAGGTTTCAGATGGAAAAAACAAAAAGCAGAGAAGCAGTGGAATGGGCACGCACTTGTGTGCGTGAGTGTGTGAGGGTGCGTGCTGGACTTACTGTGGTTTCCAAAATGCCTTAAAGCAGAAACTGTACCCGTCCAGTAGGCAGTTTCGGCTTTGGTTTTGGTCAAACTCACCACGCTGCAAACGTCTACTCCTGATGTATTTACTCTTTCACTCTTTCCAATCCTCTGTTCATGTTGGCTGCAAGATAACACAAAAGGTTAACTTTACCGTGATCCACAGTCGTAAAGTACCGTGCCAAAGTAACAAGATTAATACCTTTTTGACAGAGTTTAATAATATGGTTTTATAATATTTAATTTTGTTCAGCAAATATCTCCCAGTAGGAAGCCTGTTTTCCTTTACTTACCTAACATTATTGCTTTAAAACAATTTAATTCCTATTTCCTGGCACAAAGAACTTATTATGTAGACATGTTGTGATCTGATTCTTATAGGCCTTTGAGGGGTGGATTAACTTCAAGTTAATTTGGACATCCAACCAATTTTGACAGGCGGAGCTGTCAGCCTACTGCAAATGAGGGTTGTTAGATCTGGGTGTATGTTACTTTAAGGATAACTGACAGAGAGAAATGTTGTGTTTTGCTTCAAACAACAGGGGCTCTCTTTCCAGTTGGGTTTCCCTGGCGTTGGCGGTGGGCATCGTTAGCCGTGCTTCCTTGTCTCCCCTGTCGGTTTCTGAATACGGCCCACACGTAACTGACCCAATTACCTCTCTAATCCCCCAAACAGCGATTTACCATCCATTAGGAAATTCCTCGTGGCGTCTTCTTGCTAATATCCTCGTGATAAGACCAATAAAAATAAATTGGTTCTGTGGAATATACTCTGATGAGGCTACAGTTCTCTTCATACAGTGAGAAGGGGAAGGACTTCAACCTGCCCCAAAGGGCAGTGTCAGCAGTTGCAAACAGCCTCCTAAGTGTGCCAAATGACTTTTTTGAATGATCTGCATGGTGTCCTCAGAAGCATTATACTTAAGGGAAAAAACGGACTCTGGCCCCGTGGCTGCCTGGCGTCCTCACTCCTGCCCTGGCTCTCACCCCTGCAGTGGCACTCTGTGGCACCCTGGGGCATGGCAGGAAACAGAACCATTATACTTAAGGGAAAAAACGGACTCTGGACTCGTGGCTGCCTGGCATCCTCACTTCCTCCCGCCCTGGCTCTCACCCCTGTAGTGGCACTCTGTGGCTCCCCAGAGCATGGCAGGAAATAGATGCCTCATGCAGCTGGCAGGAGGGGCAGCGCTGAAGACCAACAGGGAGGTGCCTGAGACCCGGCCACGGCTCTGCACTAGTAACGCTGAACCTGGTAATCAAATGGGACCTGGCTCTGCCTGTCTCTCCCTGCCCGTCTTTACTCCCCAGTTCCTTTTCAACATGTAGCCCCATTGCAGAGGCCCAGCTATGCTCATTTCAGAGGAAAACTTCAGTGAAGATATCAGGGTTAGGGAAAAAATATCAGAAAGAGGCCAAAAGGATTTCTGAGTGACAAGACTCTAAGGTACAACTGCACTTCTAAAAAGAGTGTAGGAGGGCACAGTGACCATACATCACTTTTAAATGCGCAAAATAGCAGCTTATGTTGAACTCTTCCTCCAAGGTACTGGTACTGGGCAGAAGGCCTCATACACATCCTCTCTGGCTCCCTCAAAAACCACTATGGTTTCCATTCTATTATTACCCACATTTAATTGAAGGGGCAATTTGAAAAGATCACATGAGTTGTCAGTGAGAGGACTAGTTTTTACGTAAGATACATTTATTCCAAGAAGAATAAGTATGGAGAAGAAATGAAGAAACACATCTAGCAGTCTCTGCATGTGAGCTCCAGCCTTTGGAGAAGATCGTTGGGTCACTGTGGAAGGGATGCTGCCTGTCCCACCCAGACCCTCCAAGAAAGACCCTCATCTCCAGCCTGCGGGGTCCTAGGGCTCCCCTTCTCCAGGAATTGTCCCCCAAGGAAGGAGCTGCCTTTCCAGCGTTAGGGCCTCTCCCGGGGGGCACCCACATTCACTGACCTACTGCTACAGGGATCAAGGCCCCGTCCCACCCGGGTGGTGCTTCTCTTACCTTCTTAAAGGCGCTATTCCCAAGAGCACCCCACACGCCCCTGCACACTCATCTCCATCTCAGAGTCTGTTTCCTGGGGAACCTGACTGAACAATTCATGGGCAGGGCAGTCGTGGGTCACAGACTCTAAACTGGGATTTTGGAATTGGATCTCCTGCTGGCCAGCTGGAAGCGAGAATGTACCATTGGTGGTGGATGAGGTGCTGATGGCCCTGACACGCGGGGGGCGTGGCTAAAACTGCACCAGGGTGAACCGGGGCAATGCACCGTGGAAGGGAGCCGTAAGTGCCACATCTCAGGTGTGTGAGAGGTGCTGGGGCAGGAGTAACGGTAAGGGGCATGGAACTGGACGGCTTCTGCTGGGAGTCACAGAGGTATCGGAGGCAGCCAGCGAAAGCCTGGAGGTGCATTGTGAGTGCTGCAAGGCCTCCTGGGAAGCACACAGAGTGATATGGTTTGGCTGTGTCCCCACAGAAATCTCATCTTGAATTGTAGCTCCCATAATTCCCACGTGTCACAGGTGAGACCTGGTGGGAGGTCATTTAATCATGGGGCGGGTCTTTCTTGTGCCATTCTTGTAATAGTGAATAAGTCTCATGAGATCTGATGGTTTTTTAAAGGGCAGTTCCCCTACATACACCCTCTTGCCTGCCTCCACGTAAGATGTGCCTTTGCTCCACCTTAGCCTTCCGCCGTGATTGTGAGGTCCCCCTACTCATGTGGAACTGTGAGTCCATTAAACCTCTTTCCTTTATAAATTACCCAGTCTTTATCAGCAGTGTGAGAACAGACTAATATATAGAGAGAATCTCATCTCCCTCCAGTTGCACAGCATCCCCTAGGAACTCTCTCTCCTTTTGCCCCTAGGCCCTGGACTAGTAGCTAGGATCCAGGCTCAGCATATCCCAGCTATGAAGGTGCTGGGCCTGGGAAGGGAGGAAGCACATGACTCAGCAGCACAGCCAAGAGCTGAGTCAGCAGGGCCACAGAGGCTGGAAGAGGAGACGTGGACATGGATCCCTGGGAGCTGGATCAAAGGGAAATTCAGGACCTGAAGTTGGGCAAGGAAGAGTCTGGCAAAGATAAACCATGTCGATAAACCCCTCCCTGCACTGATCAAAAAATAAATTCCCAGGATCAGGAATAAAAGAAGGATTATCACTACAGATCCTAGGGAATTAAGGGGATAAAGAGGGAATATTATGAAAAGGTTTATGCCAACAAACTTAACAACACTTAGATGATAGGAACAAGTTCCCTGAAAAAACGGAAATGCCCATAAAGAATGTATTGGGGAGTGGACGTAGGAATCTCCGAGAGGCTCCTTGGTGGCCGTTCTCCGTAGGTCTGCACTGGCAGAAAGAAGCCCATCACGGAGCTTGACGTGGTGATAGCAACAATGGAACCGGGAGCGACAGAGGCCAAATGGCAGCACTCAGGCATTTTTGTTACTAGCGGCCCATTTGGAGGGGTAGCTCAGGACCTGAACTACAGAGAGTGGTTTTAGAAAAACCATTTTCGAGAAAACGTTTTCAGAGAAACGTACATTTTCAGAGAAACATAGTATTTAAAGCTGGGTGTGGTGGCTCACACCTGAAATCCCAGCACTTTGGGAGGTGGAGACAGGAGGATCACCTGAGGTCAGGAGTCCGAGACCAGCCTGGCCAACACGGTAAAACCCTGTTTCTACTAAAAATGCAAAAATTAGCTGGGCATGGTGGCAGGCACCTGTAATTCCAGCTACTCAGGAGGCTGAGGCAGGAGAATCGCTTGAACCTGGGAGGTGGAGGTTGCAGTGAGCTGAGATTACCCCACTACACTCCAGCCTGGGCAACGAGAACGAAACTCCATCTCAAAAAAAAAAAAAAGAGCATTTAAATAGAAAATAAATGGGGAGCCAAGGAGGTGCCACACAGTTTGTGCTATCAGAAGAAATCCGGGGTGGCTGGGCACAGGTCCTCCAAGCAAGCATCACAGCTTCTCTCCCGGTTTCTGGGCCTGAGCCCATGGACAGAAGAAGAGGGTGGGTCCCTGAAAGAGGCCTCCCGTAACCCAGCAGATGTTCCTGACAACAATTTCAACACATCCCACATGGCTCTGCAGCCGTTGGCCCAGGCGGTCACACCCTGAGGAAAGAGGAATAGAAAGGATGTGACGGCTTCCAGTGGGCACAGCCAGGGGACATGTTTTGCACCCAGGTGCTCTCTTTCCACTGGAACCCAGTAGAACACCAGGGACTGAAGTGTCGTCTGTGCTAGAATAGGGGTGAAGATCAGGCAACATGTGGTGTCCTGGCCGAGGACTGGCTCACCTGGACCCCCAGGTCCACAGGCCTGCCTCAAAGCATATTCCCGGCCCTAATGTACAAGGGGACCAGGCACACGTGGCCATTTTGCTTCCCCTCTGAGGAACTTCAAGTGGAAGATTCAAAAATGTCCAGTGACTCCCTGACCCCTGCCATGCAGTAAATAAAAACAATATCGTTTCCCAGTGGAGATGGTGAAAATCAGTGCCACTCGTAAAGATGGAAAGGAAGCGAGCATGGTGGCCCCATCCTACCTCCATTTAATTTCCCAGTCCCTTCCCTGAAAAACCAGACAGATGCTGGAAGCTGACAGTAGATGACTCAGCCAGGACCACAGGCGTGGCTGAGTAGTGGCCCTATTGCAGTTCCTGGGCTGGAGGCGGTATCGTGACAAGATAAAGTGTGCAAAAATTTCCATACCTGCTGCAGCGTAAAATGTTAGGCGGTTCAATAGCCAACAACATGCTGAGTGTCCCATTTAAAGGACAGGAAAAACACTCCATCCTGCCACAAGGAAGCAGGTGCAGCGCGTAGTAGGCCTCCTTGGGTTCCACAGGCAGCATAGACTGTACTTGTGAACGGTGCTCCCACTACCAGTTTTCTGTGGAGCCCGGAGCAGGAAACAGCTATTTTGCATGTCCACGCTGTGGTACGAGGAACCCTGCCACTTGGCAGATCCCATGGCAATAGAGATGTCATTGCTGGGAGAAGATGCAACGGGAGAATCTCAGGCAATCCCCTAGGATTCCCAGAAGGCCATGCCCTCTGCAGCAGAGAATTGCATGCCTGTTGACAAACAGCTCCTGGTGTTCTACTGGGTTCCAGTGGAAACAGAGCACCTGGCCATTAGACACAGAGTGACCACACAGGGACAACTACCTGTCACAGACCCACCACATCAAAGATTCGCATGAGCCCAGTAATTCATCATGTGGATCGTGCGTGTGAAGAACCACAGGGCACAAGCAGGCTGCACAGGCAGGAAACCCGGGTCCCCAGACTTTCGCAACTGTTTCAACACCACGACCCCCTCATCCCATGCTTAGTGCCAAGTGGAAGGGCACGTGCAACCAGCTGGTGGGGAGGAAAGGCCCGAGCACTCACTTTATGAATGAGTTGCTTTGATCTGGTATGTAGGTGCCACCTAAAACTATCTGAGCACTGCACTTGGGTCTTCTGCCTGAGTGATGTTGCATGACCTGGCCAGGAGTGTCCTTCCAGTGGGCGAGGCTGTGGGGAGTCCATGGCCATCCACTTGATGTGGAACAAGAAGTGGCTCAAGGTGAGAAGAAATTTTGAGAAAATGAAAAGACACCTGGGCAATGGAAAACAGTCTGGCTGGCTAGTCAGGGGCTTGGAAGCGGAGAAGCTAGAATACTGGAGACAAGGAAATCTTGGCTTGTGACTGAACATATGAAGTGGGCACAAAGTGCAACTATTTTTGTGTGGAACATTAGTATTCAACAATTAGCATCCATCAGGAAGAGGCACTGAAACCTAAAGAAGACACAAAACCACAATGCTGGCCCAATGACACCTGAAAAGGGTAACGCTATTGGTGAGGGTGGGAGTCATGCATGGGTCCCAGGCTTCTCGTACGGCCAACACGCCACATCAGCAACAGAAATGCATGCTTCACCCTCAGAAAGGCTCCATATCTTGAGTACACTTACCAGCCACTCAGTGGCAAGTTGACTACACTGGATTCCTTCTGGAGGAGAGGGGCAGCGATTTACCTGGACTGGGACGGACACACATTGCAGGGACAGGATAAGACTGTCTTCCCTACCTGCAGGCTACCATGAGGCTGGATCCGCTAACACAAAACATGCCATCATATCTCCTCGGATAAAAACCACATCTCACCAAAGAAAGTCGGCGGGAAGCACAAGATCATGGCAGCCACTGGTCCTTCCCAGTGCCATCAACCTGATGGAGAACTCGTTGGCTTGAAGATGAATCCCTGGGGCATCTGTTGGAACTCTGTCCAGCTTTGATGGTAAATGGGCAAGCACAGAGGCTACATCCTAAGAAGAGCATAATGATCACAGGTGGGAATATGGTTTTCTCCACATCGATAAGCCACCCAGGGCAGCAGGGGTGCTGGCCAGGGCTGAGGGCTGCCACGCATGTGTGGAGTAGCCTCAAGGCCACTGCAGTAGCAAAGGTCAGAACTTTTGGGGGCTGATTCTTAGTGAACCTGTCTTATGATACATGATTGGAATTGCTTTTGAAAAATTAGAAATACCATTTCTGGGATTGTTATTTTATTTATTATTTATTTATTTATTTATTTGGGACGCAGTCTCTCTCTGTCATGCAGAGCTGGAGTGCAGTGGCATGATCTTGGCTCACTGCAACCTCCACCTCCCAGATTCAAGTGATTCTCCTGCCTCAGCCTCTGGAGAAGCTGGGACGAAAGGCACCCACCACCATGCCCAGATAATTCTTGTATTTTTAATAGAGACAGGGTTTCACCATGTTGGTCAGGCTGGTCTCGAACTCCTGACCTCAAGTGATCCACTTGCCTCGGCCTCCCAAAGCGCTGGGATTACAGGGTGATTTTATTTTTGGTTTATTATAGGCAAACCTCAAAATTCCTGACCGTGTCTCTACCCAGATACTTAATCTGTAAATCTGAGTAGAGAAGTTCCTGGCCCTAAGGCTTTTTCCTGGGAAACTCTCAACTTTCCTAAAATATCCACTGGACCGACTCTTGTCTCAATTCCTGTGTTGTTCATCCCAGACACACTAATATTCACACAACTTGGATTCATTCATTCACCAACTTAAAGCAGCAAAGGTGCTAGCTGCAGCTGAATGACGAAGGAGACGACTGGCACCAGAGGCATAAGCCAAGCAATTCTCTCTTCCCTTGGGGCTCAGAAAGTAAGTTGCGACTTCCAATGGCCATCCATTTGATAATTAACATAGTCAGAACGATGCCGTTTAAAAATATGGCTATGCCACTAATTGTGTCACATTAGGTAACACCACTGGTAATGCACCTGTGATGATTTATAACACAGAAGACCTCGTGTGGAGTCGCATTTTATGGTTGATGGAAGGCTTTTAAATACTTATCTCCACAGTTTTCAAAATGTACTCCTGAATATCCAAGGGATGCGCAGGAGAGTCTTGGAGTTTGGAAGTGTGGGTGGACTACAGGGACAGGTTCTGAGGATTCTACCTTAAATCTACCTGAGTGTCTCTGCTGTTACCTGCTTCCCATGTGGGGATTCCTTACCAGATTTCCTCTAAAGAGGGTCGGTTTCCTGATGACTCCAACATTCAAGATTTTGGGTGTGGACTGAGCATGAAACTTCTACCACCCCCAGGGCTCAGGGTGGGATAAGAGCCCCTTTTGTCTAAAGAGTCTCTTGAGTGTTCTGTCCCCCAAATGACTTCTGAAAGTTCTAGTGTTTTTCAGTAAATGTGAACAACGACTTTGCCAAAATTCTTTCACAATAGCCTCGTACAGCTAGGTTTTATTCGGCCATTATCTCTGATATTGGGTTCTGGGCACGTGTGCGCTCGATAGCTGAAGCAAGAGACACAGCCAGTGGGGTGAGTGAAGGAGGATGTGGTTCAGCAAAGTGACATTTAGAGGGATCTTACACGGAGTTTTTGGAATTGTATAATGTCCTATTGCTTAAATCAAACTCCCTTATTTTTCATAGAAAATGCCACATGCGTTTAAGAAAATTCCATCACTGGATAGTTTTTAGCAGTGAATATTAATTAGAATTGTTTATTACTGCATTAATGCCTCTAAGCACATGAATGCTCTTTGTTAGTGATATTAATAATAGTCCTAATAGTATCAATCATCCATTCAGTGCTCAGATGTGCCAGGCACTGTTGTAACTGCCACTTTATAATAATTTAATCTTCATGGCAGCTCTCTGAGGTGAGTGCTATTAAAAGTGCTATGTTGTAGGTAAGGAAACTGAGGTACGGGAGTAATTGCCTGAAGACACAGGGCTAGGAAGTGGTAGAGTCTGGAACCCACTCCAGGCAGTCTGACTAGACTCTGCTCACAATCGTACTACGGCAAGCAATTCTGCTCGTATTCAGTGGCCCATTTCTTTTTATCTGAAGAACAATGAATTCCGGGATAAAAGAAGAGAATGCTGATCTCCCTGGTTTAACTATCGGGGAATTATGAGCGAAAGAGTCTGTTTTATAAAGATCAAGTTTCAGATGTTGCTGATGTTGCCTTGTCAAAGCCCAGCATCCCCTGGGGACTGCAGCATTGCTGGAGGGCATCCCAGGGCTCAGTGCCCACCGCTGGGCAGCCTGCTGCCCGGAGTCACACGTGTAGAGTGACATGGAGGACTTCAGGCTCAGACACACACATGACACTCGGGTGCTGAGTGGAGCTGTGCTATGCTGATTGGCTTACTGTAGACAGTGTAGGATACTCCCACTTCTTGTGTGATCTCCAACTGATATTTGGAATATTCATGGTAAACAGTACCAAGCCACGCTGTTGGTACTGCAGTTAAGTAGCCCAAAGTTTCCTCAAATCCCTCAACTCCATTCCACTGCACCAGTAGCCAATGCATTGGTGATCCCAACTCTGTTCCAGGACTTTGTGTGTTATGATGTCAATCTTTATGTTTTCTTCATTAGACTGTGAGCTACTCAAGGCAGGGACCCACTCATGAGGTTTATGTCTTTCCCAGTGGAGAGTCCAAGCCAGTGTAGATACTCAGTAAATATTTCCAGAGTGTCTTAGTCTATTGGGGCAGCTATAACAAAATGCTGGTAGTTGTGTAGCTTATAAGCAACAGAAATTTATTTTTCACAGTTCTGGAGGCTTGGATGTCCAAGGTCAGGGCAGATGTGGTGTCTGGTGAGGGCCTGCTTTCTGGCTCATAGACAGCACCTTCTCCCTGTGTCCTTACATGACAGCAGGGGTGAGGAATCTCCATGGAGTCTTTATAAAGGCACTAATCACATTCATGAGGGCCCCACCCTCATGACCTAATCTTCTCTCGAAGGCTCCATCTCCTAACACCATCACATTGGTGATTAGGTGTCAACTTAGGAATTTTGGGGAGACAAAATTATTCAGACCATAAAATGAATCAATGAGTGAAAGTTCAGTAGAGAAAGAGATCCTTGGAATTTAGGGAAAAGAACTTTATGGATGAGGAATATGAGTTCTAAAATAAATTAATATAGTGGTATTTGATCCAAGGCTTCCCTTTGGGAAGGAAGTTCCACCTTCTACTTAAAGATTTCTTCAACTATCATAGGCTACAAGGACATCCCTTTTTAAAATTCCTACATCAATTTAAGAGGGAGCTCCTAAGATGGGCTGCTGAATACCAACTCAGAGTTAACAAGAAGAGGTCTCAAGCCTTGGTGGGAAGGATTTTCACTTCTAGCTATGGTGGAATAGCTGGTTTTAGGCTATCCTCCCACTAAGGACAACTATACAATATACACACACAAAACATCTGTGTGCAGGCATCAGGAAATAGTTAAGATAGGCAAAGGCTAAAGAGCCAACATCCTTAAAGAATCCACATAAAATTGAGGTGAGCACTTAGCTGGTCTGAGTACAGTGGTGTTTACACCTAATTGATCACAGCCAGCTACGGATTTATTTGTTCCTTCTCCACTCCCACAGCTTCGCTTGACTAGCCTTAAAGAGGTAAACTAAAATTGAGGTGAGCCCAACATTTCCCACCACTATTTCTCCTCAGAAAATTTGACAATTATTAATACAAAGCATTGTATCCTTAGGTTTAGGGTTAGGCTTAGGGCTAAGCAGACACTGAAACACAATTGGGAGTGCACACAATTGTTTTGATGATGATTCCCATGAAACACAAAAGATAGAGGAAGCAGAATAGGGCCAGGATGCATATATGAATCCCATAAAATTAAGTGGGGCAGGAATAAGAAGGATTTGAACAGGGAGAGCTGCAGACCTGACAAAATCTTGGCCAACCCTAAAGGGAGCACAACAGCAAAGATTTCCCTGTAGAGGAATCCTGCATTAGGTGGAAATGGCCAGTCATTTGCAGAGGACTGGGAAGGAAGCATATGGTGGACTGAAAGCTGAAGTGGATCCTGGAGACATTGAACTAGGGCCTGTCAACTAAATGCATTCATTTTGGATGAATTGCAAGTCCTTCTTTTGAAAGGAAATCCAAGAAGCACACCTCCATGGCTGCCACAGAGGTGACAAAAAGATCTAATGTGTGAGTAACTAGACACTAAGAAGGATAAAAAAGAGAGATTAGGGGAATAAGCAGTATTTGAAGAGAGATTGGCCAAGAATTTTCCAAAATTGATGGATTGCAACAACTCACAGATTCATGAAGCCCTAAAAAAATTAGCAAGAAAAAAATAAAGACAGTCACATTCTGTACGTCAGAGTTAAACTGCTGAAAAATTGGGACAAAAATAACTCTTAATAGAAGGCAGAGAAAATAAGTATTGCTATCAAATAAACAATAAGATTAGAAATCACTGACGTTTTAATGGAAATGATGCAACCAGGAAGACAGTGGGATTGCATCTTGAAGGAGGGATGTTGTAACAGCCTACATCTAGATCTGGGTTACACAGATGTAATAGCTTGGCAAAAAATTGCTGAGCTGTACAATTGAAATTTGTTCATTTTAGGTATGTATGTGATACTTCAATAAAATTATCCGAAACAAAAACCAAAAAATCTGTATAGTGTGAACAAATCCAATGGTAAAGTAAATGAAAAACACAATCTTATCTACAGTTTTAAAAGGCTATTCTGAATCCTGTGTAGAGAATGGCTTATCACAGGGGATATTTAGAAGCTGAAAACCATATAGGAAGCTACTGTAACAGCACAGGAAGATCAGGGTGGTTGCAGCAATAAAAAGGGAGAGAAGCAGAAAAATAGGTAAGTCTTGGCAAGACAGTTCACAAGGTTGCTGGATGTGGGGTGTGAAGGAAAGAGTGAACGTAAGAATGACTCCTAGAGTTCTGGCTTCAGCCAGTGGATGGAAGGTGTTGCCCATTACTGGGATGGTACCAGCTTTGAGAAGAGCATGTTCACATGAAAAATAAAGGATTCCATTTTTGACATGTTTTGTTTCAAACAGATTTGCTGTTGGACATCCAACTGGAGGTGGAATATCAATTTGGAGTAGGTCATTGTCAGATATGACTTCATTTCTACTTTTCCCAGTGTCTATACAAGTTAATTCACTTTCTTGTCTTATTGAATTCACTAAAAATCTCTAAGATAATGTTAACTTTTAAATTTAATTTCTATTGAATCACACCCATATGCTCACATGTGCAATAAATAATTTTGTGAATGCAAAAATGTGATTCTCTGGTATGTTCTTTTTTTTTATAGTGGGTTCTTTTCCTTTTTCGTTTTAAGCTTGACTCCTCCTCATTTGCCTCTACTCATCATGCTTCACTATCCTTCAGTAACCGTGGTAACAACCAGGTAGGCTCCCTTCCGTCCCTCATGCTGTACTCTGATGACTGCACCAGACAAGCCATCATTGTTGTGCAAAGACTGGATTACATCAGACACTTTCCTGTTTCACTCAGTGACTCTGTATGGAGATCTCACCAAGTGACTCTGTTTACCTCTGATTTATTACATTTAATGGTTGCTTTCTATTCCATAGGGTGGGCGCCATCATTAATTTGACAATTCCTCCATTATTCTTGCAGAGAGGGGGTCTCACTACATTGTTCAGGCTGGTCTCCAACTCCTGGTCTCAAATGATCTTCCCACCTTGGCCTCACACAGTGCTGGGATTACAGGTGTGAGCCACTGCACCCAGCCAACAATTCGCTATTGACAGACATTCTCTTTCTTCCTAGATTTTTTTCTGCAGTGGAGAATATTGCAATAAACATTCTAGAATATATGTCCTGACATGACAAAGTCTTTCTTCTGTGAGAGGTTCTCAAGGAAGAATCTCTGGGTCAAAGAGTGAATGCGTTTTTAATTTTAATATATGCTGCCGTATCATCCCCACTGCTCCCTCCAAAAAACTACAGAACTTTTCTCTTTGTATGATTAACATACGTATGCCAACTTACCAAGCTTTCAAATTAATTCTAGTAGTTTTTGTTTCAATTCACCTTCTTTGGGATTCCAGTATACAATCAATCTTCAGCAAATTCAGCAACCAGATATGACTTCATTTCTACTTTTCCCAATGTCTATACAAGTTAATTCACTTTCTTGTCTTAATGAATTCACTAAAAATCTCTAAGAAAATGTTAAAGTGTAATGCTATTATACACAAATCTTCTAGCTCTGGATTTCAATTTCAATTATTTCAATATTTTGTTGTTTGACATTTAGTATTGTAACATTTGCTTTTGGTTTCTGTTAAATAATTGATATTTATGTTTTTTCCTTTTTTTGTATCTTACATAGAGTTTTCATTAGAAATTATGGCTGTATTTTTCAAATACCTTTTAAGTATCTATTGATGTGACTAATTTGTTGAGGTAATGGTATATTGATTGCCTTTTTTATGTTGACATAGTCTTGCATTCTGCTTGGTCATGGTGTGTTATTTTCTTAATATAGTGCTAATATTATGTTATAATTTTGGCACATATTTTAAAGCGAGATTAGTCTATTTTTATATTGTTTTTATCATTAATAGGTTTTTGTATTAAAAGTCATGCTGTTTTCATAAAATGAGTTTTCTATGTCCTGAAACAGTTTAAATAACATTAATATCATACATTTGTCAAATCTTGATTCCCCTCCTATATGGTAATTTGTTAGTGCTTCCTAGTTTTGTAACCAAAATATGATCTAGAGTCAGTTAAGATGAAATTGTAACTACTTGGCACAAAAAAGACAGGGAATTTAATGTCCTCTGTCTCAAAGTAAGCTTAGTTTTTGCAGTGGGAAACTTCTTAGAAGAAAAATGTCATAACCAACTTCATAAGCCATTTCTTAAACCATGATACATGTTTATGTGTGGCAGGTTGCGTGGCAGACAGAATGCTCAACCCAAACTGAGAGGGTTTATTTCCAGGGCTGACATTATCTGTTCTAATAGTGTGACCTTGGGCCTTAGTTCCCAAGGCTGTAAAAGGGAATTTAAAAAGCCACCTCACATACCACCTCATAGGCAAAGAAGTGGAAACAGGAGTGCCCCTCATGTCAAAGGCTTCACATGTCTTAAAACTAAGCAGACCTTGGGTCCCATGAAACTTATTTCTTTACAAAGCTTCCTGCAACCCCTGCAAAGTTCCATGCAACTGCCATGTGGACAAATCATTTCTTTATAACCCAGTGACTTTACCTGTCTCTATTGGGAGTTTTAGATATTCAGTAAGCTTTTATTGATGGTGATATGTAGAAAGCAGGTAAAAAGGGAGAGAGAGAAAATCACCTTACATTATTCTTCTTTTATAGCCAATACCTGCATTTTTTTAAAGGTGATTTTAAATCCGAAGGTCAGGTCCACTGTGATAGTTCCTTTAAAATGTTTCAGAGTCTGTATTTAAATGATGGCTATTTCTATGTTAGCCTTCCCTTGTATTTTAACTCCTCTCAATCTCAAGTTGCTACCCAATAGTCTGAAGGCCAAGCATAATGTAGACCTGCAGCAAATGACACATCTTCAGCTGCACACTGAACGCATCTCCATCACGCCTTCTAGGAGAGCTGTCATTCCCACTAATGACACAGTTCACATTCCACTTGGCCTGCTTCTCACCCAGCCTCTCCAAGGCTAGCATTCAGAAAATGGCTCAATTAGGACCGGCTTTCGGGTGTTTCTGCTGGATATCTGGAGTGGTGAGGGAGTGGGGAGACAGAAGAATATGCATCGTTTTTCACTTCCAGAAAGTTCACCCATCATCACGGTGAGTGATTTTCTCTTAAAGTCAGACACATTTAGGGGGACTGAATGAGCCAGACTTTAGGTCTCACCCTTGCTAAGGCAGAAGAACGTAATGACTCCATCAACAACCAGATGCATAAACACTGGGAAAGGGGAAGAGCACTGGGCGCTCCGGGTGTGGGTCTTCAGGAGGCTGTGCATGCTTTCCCTCTAAGGGAAACATGTGGTCAGCAGGGAACAGGGAGCGCTGAGGCTGAGCATGTGCACATGAGGTTTGCGTCTGCTTCTCTGTAACCACTGTCTTCCCACCTTCTGGCTCTAAAAGCAACATTTGCTCCTGAATCCTGAAGCATGAATGGCAGCTGCTCTGACTCTGTCCTTTTCCTTGGACTCATCCTCCTGGGTGTTGCTGCTCACACCTGGATGGGAGAAGCCTGGAAATCCAGTAAAGCTTTGGTTTCATGGCACTAATGTCCTGTTGATGCTGACATCACATTAATTGAATGCCTTATGGGATCTAAGCCCCCAAACCAGGTCTTATCTGTGTGATTGAAGGTGGCTGATTGGCATGAAATGGGGCAGATGAGCTGGAGATTCTTTTGTTTCTGTGTCTTCACGTGCAAACGCCACCAACGGGGACACCAACATTTCAGTCAACTCAGAAAACAAGGTGCTGTGTGGGCATCTGCTCTGAAAGAATCCAAGGATGGTCACATTACTAGATGCTTTGAGTCAATCGTCCGGCCATGGTCAAAGTATTTCATCCTCTGCGCTCCAACCCTGGCATGTTAGGGCACTCCGGTGGCAGGAGTCGGTCTCATAATGTGGTGCTTTTTTCCAGAGCAAGGAGCCGGCTATGGGCTGGAGGGTGTCTTGGTGCAGAGCAAGGAGCCGGCCACAGGCTGGAGGGGTCTCAGTGGAGCCTGTGAAGGCAGTGCTGCATGCATTTTGTGCTTTCGTGCTTTCTGTTTCTCCTCATTTCTCCAGACACTGCCTCTTTTCTGCCTGGCAGGGCCTGGGCCCTCTGGCTGAGGCAGGTCACCTGGGGAAGAAAGCTGGCTCTCTCCTTGAAGAGCCATGCTGGTGACAGGAAGAGGGGTGAAGTGCCACAGATTCCCAAGTATTGAAAAGTGCCTCTGATACAGGGAAGGGGAGGTGGGCAGGGCAGGTAACAGAAGGTCGAGGGGTTTCCCGAAGAATTTGTCCACCCACCACCCTCCCCTTTGGGGACTGTCAGCCCCTGGGTGTTCTGACCTGTGCAGGTGAGCAGGCTCCTCTGCAGGCTGCCTCTGCGGGGCTGCCCTGGCTCCCACCCTCCTCCCTGAGGCTGCTCATTGCAGGGGAAGATCGGTCCCATCACCCCTGCTAACGACCTTCCCAAATCTGAGCCCACGGTTCTCAGATTTGAGTAACAGTTCATTTATTTTATTTTACTATTTTTAGTTATTTTATTTTATATCTTATTGTCATCAACTTTTATTCTAAGAATGGCCAGGGCAGAGAAGGAATCAGGTTAGAGAAATCAAGAACTGTTATGGCACACATCACAATTCTTGATTTCTCTCACCCGATTCCCCCTCTACCCTGGGCGTCTCGAATCACCTTGTGCTTTCCACCACGGGCCTCTCGCACACATCTGGCCCTTCTATGTGCTTCTCTGTCAGTTTTCTCCTCCCCTTCTCTTCACCTGGCGTGGACATCTTCCAAAACTAAACAGAGTTGTCGCCTCCCCAGGAGGGTCTCCTGAGCACACTGGGTTGCCCGCCTGAGCCTCGGCATCTCCCGGTCATTTAGATGAGTCCAGGGGCTCGCAGCAACCCCAGGACGGCTGGTTCCACAGGTCTGTGCAGCGAGGTGAGACTGTGATGACAATGAAGCATGTAGCACATCCCCCGGGAAAGGTCTGCTGAGAACCCACCGTCTCTTTTGAATTTGAGCTGTCTCAAATTCAAGCTCACAATACTCTGCGGAGTCCTTTCACAGCACGGCTTCGGTGTGTACGGCACAGCCTTTGAATATTTCTACAGCAGCAAGTATTGATCTTTGAAGTCTAGGTATAATGTTTGGAAATAGCCAAAATCACTGAGGAACAGGGCTGGGGGATGAGTTGGGTGACTTTATTTGGGATGAACTGTGGCTCATGGCTGTAAACAGTGTCTCTGAGGACAGTCTTGTGAGGGCAATTCTGCGAGACTTACTGCCAATGAGAACATTACTGAAATGAGTATGCACCATCGTCAGGTGGTCTCCACTTCAAAAAGTCGAAACCTGCGGCCTTAAAGCCATCCTCGCCTGCATGTCACCTCTGGCCAGGCTTCTCCATCACTCGGGGAAGGTCCTGGCATCCTAGGGCATTGGAGGTTTCATTTGGGAGCCAGCAAAGCTCACGACAACAGGAAGGGCAGTTCCCGTGCCCACCTCTGGCCTGCCCTCCTCCCCAGCGACCCTGCAGGTCCCCAGGAACAGCTCCTGCTGTCTCTGATGTGTCTCAAGAATGTTCTGCTCCTATGGGGCTGGAGCTACTCCACCTGCCCAAGCGGGGCTGGGAGGCTTCCCGTCTCTTCTGGTACTGACAATGCCAGAGTCCCTCGCCAGGACTGGAGAACACACAGGAGACACGTCATGCAGGCTGGAGAGCCTTTGATCTGCCAGCTGGGAGCTCCGGGCAACATCCACCTCCCCATCTCTGCACCTCTATGCCCCAAGCAGCTTCCTGTTGCTCTCAGATCCATGGTCCCCCTTTTCCACTGTGGGCTACACAACAGGGCCCTACTTTTTCCCAGATGCCTTTGACCTCCAGCTTCTCTGTAGCTTTGGCCAATAGGAGGCACAGGTGGAAACCTGCAGGGTGGTGGAGAAAGGAGCCTGTGCCACTTCTCCCTCCACCCTCCCTGCTGCCCCGGCCTCTCTGTGGTTCTTGTTCCTGGCGAGGGCCCTGACTCTGGGCTCCAACGATGCCAAAAGGTGCAGCGGCCTCTCTGTGAGTAACCTCAGGGCCTGCATCGACTTTACGAGAACCATCTGTATCAGTTTTCCTGCTGAAAGGCCTACAGTGCCTCCATGGCCCTGAGGAGGACTGGGCCTGGACCTGGATTCCTCCTGCACTGAGTGGAGGCCAGAGCTGTCTTGCCACGAGGTTTTTATAAAGGTCTATTAACGAATGCACTGAGCACACCTTTGTGCAAAGGGAGATGCTGTGGAAGAAATTATTGCCTTTATCAGGAATCATCAGGAAAGCCTGTGGCTGCGTCGGGTCCACGACGTGCTCCTGCCGTCGTCAGCAACACCAGGGGCCAGATTTCAACAGACAGCGAGGAAGGAAGGTGCGCCTTTAGTTTTCTTTTTGAGAATTCCAAGTTCAGCTTCTAAGAAGACCCTGCAACCCCAGTTTTCCCTCCCCACCTTCATCTCCTCTCTCCTTCCTCTGCCTTCACTCCCGTGCCCTCCCTTCCTCGCTCCCCATCCCGCCTCTCCCTGCTGCACGGACTCCGGCCTGGCTGGTGGGGAGGATATGCGGAAGCTCAGCAGAGCAGCGCTGTCTTCCTCCCTCCCTCTCACCACAGGCTCACGCGGAACAGTCACCCTCTGGAGCAGAACGACCTGCAGAGGCTGCAGAGATGCCCCCAGACAGGCCTGCTCCTTCCTCGTCTCCACGCAGTGTAAGCGTGGATCTTCTCGGCCTCGGTGTGTCTGAGTGTGTAGCGTGTACATTCTCCTGCTTTTCTTCTTCCTCTTCCTCTTCCTCTTTCACTTTTCTCTTTTCCTTTTTTTATTTTTATTTTAAATTTTAAATTTTTTATTTCAATAGGTTTTTGGGCAATGGGTTGTTTGGCTACATGAATAAGTTTTTAGTGGTGATCTCTGAGACTTTGGTGCACTCATCACCCAACTACTTTTCTCTTTCCTTCTCTTCCCTCTCCTCACGTTCCCCTTCTTTCTTCTCTCCTCTTCCCTCCCCACTTCTCCCTCTTCCCCGACTTCAGCATTCAAATCAAAACCAAATGCAATAAAGAATAAAAGTCCTGTGGTTCCCCAGCCCTCTCCCAAAGTGGGGAGAAGGGCATGTCTGAAACTCCCTGTCTGCTGACAAAGGAAAAGGTAGTGAAAAGCTCCCTCTTTCAAGAGACCTGGCCGCCGCCGTCATCCTGCCTTAGAATTAGACATCATAGACATCCAAAACAAAAACAGCAAATCCAACGCCATCCACGAGATACACATTCCCTAATTGCTAATGTTTCCTTTTGATAACTAAAAAGACTGTGCACATTAAATAAAAGGAGATTTAATTTCTAGTTTAAATACAGCTGCTGTGATTCTTATGCACCACACAGCTGTGGGGAGGCTGGCACGAGGCCACGACGCAGAGGCCCCTCGAGCCGGTCCGCATTGTCTCTGACACGCGTACACAGAGCATCCTGGAGTGCTCGGGAAAGATTTTTATTCATTCTCAGGTCTGCACTGCATCACGGGGATGAGCCTCACCAGCCCACACCTCGGGGCTCCTTGCACCTGTCAAATCATTTTATTTTTCTCCCTCTGGCAATGTTTTTTCTGTAGGGGAAAATAATTTGTTTTACCATTTGTCTTCCAATTCTGGGCAGAGACAGACCTAATCGAGTGCAATATTTCTTAGTCTTCCTAAAAAATTTCTTTTCAATAAAAAGGACTGATCACATGTTTTTATTTTGAAAACCACAAGAGCAAAATTTGGGGTTGGAATCTTAAAGAGACATTGTCAATCTGGGTCTGTGTCTCTTGGGGTGGGGGAAAAGAAATCCCTGCCAACTGGTGTCATTCCCGACTCATTTCCGAATGAAAATAATCTTAGAAAATACAGGAAAGAATTGGAAAGATTAAAGTCTTCAAGGACATTCCGGCCACTTATTTTAATTTAGTAGCTCTCTTCCAGGAAGCCTGAAGTATTTCCTGCTCTGTTCAATAAATGAGGATTGTTGCCATTGGACTGCCGTGAGGCCAGAATTTCCTGGAGCCCTCCGCAGTCCTGATGTGGGACCACTCTTGCTTTGAGAGGATTTAACCTCAGGAAGGGCCTTACAGATACCTTCGCCTTTGAGCATCTCTATGGCTCCCAAACTGTGGAGACGACCCACCTCCTTCGAGGCCCCCTCCTCCTGACCACAGCTCTGCAGGCCCCTTAACACTACCCTCAGCCTTCGGTCTCCAGCCTCTGACCCCATGTGGTTGAACACGAAATGGACTTCCCAGTGCAGCTTGCCGAGGCAGGGTGTGAAGACTGCGGCCCGAGGAAGAGCCAAGGTGATGTCCTAGCCAGTGAGGTGGAGACTTGGGTCTCACTTCCTCTTAGGAAAGTCGCCCTTGCAATCCCTTCCTGCAGACACGCGGTGAGTCCCCCTGAGGCTGCCATAACAAAGTGCACAGGCTGAGACTCGAACAACAGAAATTTATTTCTCACAGTTCTGGAGCCTGAAAGCCCAAGATCAAGATGTTGGCAGGTTTGGTTCCTCCGGGGGCCTCTCTCCTTGGCCGTCTCCTCCCTGCGTCCTCACATGGCCTCTCTGTGTGAGTCTGCGTCCTGATATCCTCTCCTCATCAGCCACATTGAACGAGGGCCACCCTAGTGACTTCATTGATTCCCTCTGTCAAGACCCCATTTCCAAACGCAGCCACCTTCTGAGGGACTTGGGGTCTGGGCTACACCTTATGACTCTGCGGCCACGGCACACTCTGAGCCTGTAGGGAGGGTGTGCAGTGAGGACCTTCCAGCCAGAATGCAGGCCAGGGCCACTCCAGGGTGACACACATGTCCTTTATCCCTTAACCCAGGCCATTGGGACACAGCCACTCTGACAGTCCTGGGAGTGAGCTCACCAATGGCAAGAGGAGGAAAGGATAAAGTGACCAAGCAGAGGTATGGACAGGGACCCCAGACCCAGCTCAGCTATTCACAGACTTATGTGGCATGGGAAGATGACTTCATTTCTCTGTGAAAGGAAGGGGTGGGGTAAGTGACCTTGGAGGTTCTGGACACACCCCATGTTGACCAGATGCAGGAAAGAACATATAGTCAGCAAACTACAGCCTGAAGGCTGCATCCGGCCCCGCATCTATCTTTGTAAATAAAGTTTTATTGGAACACAGCCATACTCATTCACTTACACATTATCTCCATGCCACCAAGCAGAGTTGATGTGAGACCATATGGCCTCTACTGCCTTAAGCATTTCTAGCTGGCCCTTTAGAGAAAACACCATCCAGTCTCTGGACTAGAGCCCTGAAACTGGGCAATGATTGACTTTTGTTGGGAGGGTGGCAGTTTAGCAGAACTGACTTACTAGGCCTCAGTGGGATACCCATTCATTTGCCATGATGTACAATATTTACTTGAGTCTGTGTGAGTGAAAGTTGAAACTTCGGGGAACAGCAGCCCACCCACTGTGGACCCAGAAACTCTCAGCCATGCAGGATTTCTACCGACACTCCCCCTGGGCCCACCAGACGGAGCCAACAAAAGGAACGGGAACAGGGAAACAGGACGAAGGCTGATAGACAGGGGTTATGGTGGGGGCCCAGCACTGCCTACCTCGGGCAATAGAGTGTGTGTCTGAGATTAGAGGGCAGGGGCTGGGGGCAGCAGTTATTCAGGGGCTGAGAACCACGCAGGAAGGGAGTTCTGTAGGCGCGGAGGCACAGGAGGGTCACTCCCGTCCCCATAGCTACGCTCCCTCCGATGCCTCTGCAGTGAGGACGTTCAAGGCCTCAGCTGGTCCAAAGAGCGGTGCCAAGTGGACTAGGAAAGGCCTGACACAGCTCGGGCTCAGGGCTCGCCGAGTAGCTGTAGCTGGTCTCCAGTTCCTGTCTCTAGGGCTGTGCGGGATGTGGTCCCAAGGGGCAGGGCTGTTGAGAGGAGCGGATGAAAGATCTGCTGCCCAGCACTCAGCTCAGGCCCTTCCATCTGAACACCCAGGGCTCCTGCACCACTGGAGCCAGAGCTGGGCCCAGCTTCTATGTAGAAGGGACGCCCTAACCCAGCCCTGACTCTCTCTCCACACCCACCCACCTCAGGGAAATGTGCTTTGGTAGGTAGAGAACTACTGAGGGTGTTTCTTGGGTATTCAAGATTTCACTGTGGTTTGAGGGATTATTTCTTCCCTTCAATGCCAAGAAAGGGAATTTAGCCATGTCCATGATGGCCGATACAGCCTGTCTGGTCTGGGCAGCGTCCTGGGGCCCCAGGCCCCACTGCCTCCAGGACAGCGTGGCCAAGGCCCGCCTGAGTGGGTTTGCTCATGCCCCCATTCTTCTCTGATTTCTGTAAACTCCTGTTCATCATGCCAGAGAGCCTGGGTTCTGTCCCCTGATCTGTGAGCCGGCCATCCAGAGTGGTGTGGGCCACGCCTCAAGTGTTCTGTCCTGTTCTCCCTCTGCTCCCTGTGCTGTGCTGCCCGGCTGGGCTGGCTGGGAACCCTGCCCCCTCCCAGGCGCCCCGGCCTCTGCCTGTTGCTTCTCTGCAGCTCCTTTCTCTGCCAGCCCTCTCTGGTTCCACCTCCATGTTCCAACAAACTCAAAGCTGGCCGTGCACTGGGGGTGTTCTGCTGACATCTCAGCCCCTTCCCGGGGCTGGCAGGTGCATGCTGTCAGGATTCTGGCGGGAGCAGAGAATCCCTGGCAGAAGGGCCCTCTGGAAACAGCCCTTGCTGCCGACCATGCAGCTCTGGGGTATTGGGCTCAGCATGGACGGCTGTAGGAAGCCCTGAGCCTGGGGTCCTCTGGAAGCTGAACAGTAGTGCGAGCGTCTTCAGCAGCAGTGCAGGAAAAACAAGCTGAGGCAGGGATACACCTTGGAGTCAACACCTCACAGACTCGCTGGTCCGTGACCAGGTTTATGGAGTGCCCACCACGTTGAAGGCCCTGGGATCCCGCATGCCTCGGAGAAAGTGTCAGCCGACTGTGTTATGCAGGAGCCCCGGCCTCACCCTTCATGGTAGAGAACCACCCAGCAGCTGACACCCGTTCAGCACATGCACCCTGAGCCTTTCACATGAGCCAGGCACTCCTGAGGGCTGGGGACAGAGCCGCCCCCAGCAGAGGAGGACTGGACACACACTTGCATGCCCACATGCACGCTCAACACACACTTGCATGCCCACATGCACACTCAATACACAGACACACACATAAAAATGAGAGAGAGAGAGAGGAAACTGAAGGTCCAGAGAGAGGGGCTGGTAGCCTCGAGCCATGTGTCCTGTGAAAGGGGCATCAGGACCCGGACAGAGCAAAGCCAGAACTCTGCTGTTTCCTCAAATCCAAAAGCCGGGCTGGCCCTGTTTCTGCAGGGCACTGGCATTCAGAGCCACCACCGTGCTGGTCTAGGACAACACAAAGTGGACTGGCCTGGCCCAGCCTCAGCTCCGAGGGATGGAGGGTGTTGGGCCGGCAGCACGGGACAGTCGGGCCTCCCAGAGGAGACATGGCAGCAGCTTCAAGGCTTTTCACTGCTCACTTTCCATCCTCTTCTCCTTTCCCTCTCTCACTTCCTCTCACTTCCTCCAGCCTCAGCCCTGCAGTGCCTGTCTCCTCCAGGTTGCCCTTGTCCTCTCGGAGGCCCGAGTGTCCCATTGATCTTGATGTCTCACCCAGTCTCACACCTATCTTGGAGAACCAAGGAAATTCCAAAGGCTATAGTCTACTTTTGACAGTTCAGGCCAGGACGATCACTGTGGGGACAGCCTGGCTCTTGGGGAAGAGACAGAGAGACAGGCCTTGTTCTCTCACCTTGGCAAGCTGCAGAACTCTGGGTAACACATCCCAGGTCTAGATGAACTTTAGGGAACGAATGAGCCAAGAACCAATTCAATATCAATGATGAAAGGGAGTTGAGTCCCTTCCTAGGTGCCCAGGTCACCTCCCTCCTAGAGAGCTACGGGCTCATCAGACATTTGCTCAGCAAGCCTTCACTCAGGGAGCAGGAGGATGGGAGGGATATTCCCAACAGTGTGCTGAGCCTGCAGGATCACTCCTTTGTGACCGAGAGCACCTTTCGGGTGGCTGTGTGCTTGGGTCTGCCAGGTACAGGCTTTCTCTTTGCTGGTCAACATGGACCACCTTATTCCATAACTTTCATCCTAAAATATGTCCGCCTTTCTCCACCCTGGCAATGCAGTCCACTAGGCCTGGTGGGGGCTGCTCTGGGGGGTGTGTTGAGGTGAGACAGCTGCCTCATCTTCTGGGGCAAAGCAGGAGGTGGGATGCTCTATTTATAATTTGGGGGATTTTTGAAATCATAACTCTTTCATGATAAAAATGCCTTAAGCTTTCAGACAGCAATCAAACACAGCAATATCCGGTGTTGTTAAAGAAGGACCTGTGCGTTTTTGAAAGCATTATCAAAGAGCATGAGTCTAAGTGATGTTCACCGAAGGAACACGTTGACAATACTTCTGACTAAGAGGTGCAAACGTACATATCAATAGGGAAGAACCAAAGCATTCGTAGCTGTGGATTATTTAATGTTCCTAATATCAGAGTCTTCCTTGGTGCGATATTATTTTTTGACATGAGTTTATGATGTGTTCTAATGCCTCTGGTATAACCAATAATTTACAACTCAACCAGACATCTACTCTGTGGAGCAATTCAGGATTTTTGCCTTTGAAATCCCCTTAGGAGACCTGAAAATCCAGTTTGTTGTGTCTTTCTTTAAGACTTAAAATAAACTAACATGGAACTGAAAGATGCTGAGGTTCATTTGCACACCAGCCTCTTCTACAAAACGTGTTTGTACATTCCACTGAGAAAGGCCTCTGCTATGCTCCTTGGACTGCTTTAAAATGCTCCAGAGTTTAAAGAAGAGCAGGTAGAACCTTTGTCACTTGGAAATGATACACAGTTTGCTGGAATGAGTGGGCATCCATCTGGCTTAAATAAACTCCTGGGCAGAAGAAGGAATCTCCAGTTTGATATTCCCTGTGCTCTCTTGCACACTTGGATAACATTTGTGGACTGAGTGGCAGCTCCGGTGTTTTAAAAGCTCGGGAAACTATTGCACGTATCATGGAACAGGCCAATGGTGGAGCAAGTCTTTAAGTTCCTGGGAGCCAAGGCAGGACTATCTGAAGCAGACAGGGCAGACACAGGGATTTGATGCATACCTGATTTTTAATGGCATGCCTGAAAAATCAGTGCCAGAAATATGATACCTAAAATAGGACAAGGGCAGCCACAAATTGGTATGCATCATGACAAAGTATGACAAAGAACTTACTGAGTACTCTGTCCCATTTTCATAAAAGTGCTTGCAGGTCCTACATGAGATTATCCTGTGAAAGTTCATTTTTGTCTTTCCCAAGAACACTCTGGTCTCGAGCTGCACGCAGTGTGGCTGCCACCCGCCTCCGTCGTCCCTGAGTCCTGGAAAGGCAGCCAGCCCAAACTGGGATGTGCCTTTCTAGGTTTTGAAGACTTAGTAAAAGGAAAAGAATGTGACCCTACCATGGAGAATTCTTGACGTTGATTCTATACTGAAACCTAATCTTTTGGGTTGTTCAGTTTAAAACGTATAGTATTAAAATGAATTGCACCTTTTTTTTTTTTTTTTTTTTTTTTTACTTTCAACAACGTGGCTATTAGGAAATCTCGATGTCACATGCAGCTTGTGCTGGAAGCTGCCCTTGGTTGTCTGAGGATGATGTCAGCCTAGAATAGAGAGGAGCACACAGCTCTCACCAGGAGGCTGCATCTGAGGGGCCACACCAAGATCCCAAGCGGTAGGTGATCTAGGAGTTCACAGCAGAGGGAGCATGCTGGGACCCGGGAAGGCAGAGACAGTGTCCTAGGAAGATTGTTTCTTTTCAGCCTCCTGAGTAGCTGGGATTATAGGCATGCTCCGCCACCCCTGGCTAATTTTGTATTTTTAGTAGAGACGGGGTTTCTTCATGTTGGTCTGGCTGGTCTCGAACTCTCGGCCTCAGGTGATCCCCCCTGCCTTGGCCTCCCAAAGTGCTGGGATTACAAGCGTGAGCCACTGTGCCTGGCCTCTTTTCAGCTTTAAGAAGGATGATGATCTAAGAAAATGGCCTGGAAGTGGTGGAGTAGGCAAGAAGGGCCCTTGCAGGTGAGCCATGGGTGCAGCAATGAACATGTGCACGACTGAGCGTGAAATGCAGGGACTTAGCCTAGGCCTTGCTACGCCCCAGGCACTGCGCACATCTGCTTCTAGGCTGAGTCCTCACAGTGATCGATGAGTTGCGCACCAGCCATCTCCCATATCACAGATCAGGAGGCCAGGGCTCAGCAAGGTGGACGGACCCGACTGAGGACACCCTCTGAGAGGAAGGTGGGGTTTACCTCCCGCAGTCTAACTGATTCCAGGGCTCAGGCTCTCAGTAGTTAAGCCTTGAAATGGATATTGCTGAGGGTTACATTAGGGCAAGCTGGGGGCCACCTCCCTACCTCTCCCCTAAGCCCCTCAAGGAAGGGCGTTGTTGGATCTGTGTGGCCGTGCAGGCCTTGGCAGGCAGGCATCTCAGAAGGACCTGCCGCACTGGGATTTGGCCACCATCACGTCCAAGCATCATTTCTGTCCCTGCCTGCTGTCTTCACGCAGGGTGAGAACACAGAGCTGGCCACAAAGTCCTGGAGCAGTGGCTGGCGACCGGTGGAGAGGAGAGCACTGCTGCCTCGCCTGGAAGGGGCTGGGCCTCGGAAGACAGGCAGCGCCGCAGAGCTGGAGGGCCTGTCCCTGTGAAGGGCTCTGGGAGTGGGAATGTGTCCTTCCTTGGGGTGTGTCCACGTGGAGCCGGGCCCAACACTTTCCCAGCCAGGCTGGAACTGCCCAGCCGGGGCTCCTTGCAGACACGCGGCGGCTGGGCTTCCGTAGAAAGTGACCATGTGGGGAGGGGTGGGGCAGGCGTCTGCTCTGTGCTCCCCACGGCCCTTCCAGGCCTGGCGGGTCCCAGGACGGCTCAGGGTCCCCTCCATCCACTCTGGCTCAGGCACATCTGTCCCAGGCCACCAGGAGCAGGAACCCCCAAGGGGAGCGTCTTCCTGCAGCGTAGCAGGGAGCCCCTACTTCAGAGGAGGGTGTTTGCAAGACTCTAAGGGCGTCAGCCGGCGGCAGCAGAGGGGTCCTGGGCGACCTGCGTGGTGTGGATTCTCTGGCATCGACCCCGGGGTCGATGAGAAGGGGCTGGAGAGGAACGGAAGCTGCTTCCCCACTAAGTGGCAAGGGCGGCCCCCTGCTCAGGGGCCAGGGGGGACCAGGCTGCAGGAAGCCTGAGAGGCACAACGGGCTGCAGGAGAGGAACTGGGGCCCCACCTTCCCATCAAGGGTTCCCTCCCCAGGAGACGGGACAGGCTGAGCCCTCCACCTACCCCCAGGACAAGCTGCGGAGGCCTGACCTGTGACCCCGTGAAATAGAAAGAGGTGAAAGTACAAAGTCACTTAAACCATCTCAGTTCCTTTTCTTTTCTTTCTGTCAAGAAACACAGATGGAATCCCTGGCAAGACTGCTGGGAGCATCCCACCCTGCCCAGTGCCCTCCCGCGGGGAACGTCCCACCCTACATACTGTGCCCCACTGAAAATGTCCCACCCCACCCGCCGCCCTCCCCTGAGACCACCCTCCACTGAGAACATCCCGCCCCACCCACTACCCCCCCAGGAGCCTCCCACTCCACCCGCTACTCTCCCAGGAGCCTCCTGCCCCATCCAGTACCCCCCCAGGAGCTTCCCACCCTGCTCACTGACCCTCCCAAGAATGTCACGCCCCATCCACTGCCCCCCCACAGGAGCCTTCCACCCCACCCACTGCCCCCCCAGGAATGTCCTGCCACATCCACTGCCCCCATCTAGAGATATCCCACCCCACCCACTGCCTCCCCAGGAGGGTCCCACCCAACATGGCCTCCCCTACCCCGCTACGAATGTCCCACATAAACCCACCAACTGCCCTCCCCAGGAATGTCCCACCCCACCCACTGGCCCCCCAGGTGCGACCCACCTCACACACTGACCCCCTCTATGAACGTGCCACCCCACCCACTGCCACCCCTCTACGAGCGTACCACTGCCCCCACTGGGAGTGTCCCACCCCACCCACTGCCCCCTGCTGGGAGCGTCCCACCTCACCCATTGCCCCACTGCCCCACTGCCCCACTGCCTGCCCCTGCCCCCACCTCTGGGAACGTCCCACCCCACCCACTGCCCCCTCCTACTGGGAACGTTCCACCCTACACCCCCCTCATTCTCCCCACCCCCAGCTAGGAGTGTGTCACCCCACCCACTGCCCCCGCTGGGAGTGTCCCACCCACTGCCCTCTGCAGACAAGCAGGAAAACGTGTGCTCTGCCCACCAAGGCACCCCAGATTTGGCCTCGTCCACTCCTCTAGCTACTGTAGGAAGGCCTCATGGATGGCAGAGCTCCTGGGCTTTGGGGCCACGTTGCAGCCTGATTACCCATCAGTCCCTCATCTTAGATGAAGTAATGGAGTAAACTGTTCACCCGGCAGCACCCCAGGGAGGTAGCCGGGTGTGTCACTAGCATAAGACTCTTCCAGAAAAGCGTTGGAGTGGAGTGGACGGTGAGATGGGAAGGGGCCGCGGGCTCGCTGGGCTGGAGGAAGGCCATGCATTGCAGGTGGTGGTTTTGTTGTTGTCATTACTAAACAGCGGTTATTGCGTTCATGGCTGAGTTCTTACCAGGTGAGGATACTGTCCCAGCTGAGTTACCTGGCATGACCCTCACAACATTCATTTGAGACACTTACTGTTAGCTCCATTTCACAAGTGCAGCAGGTAAGGCTTAGTGCAAGGCAGAAATGTGTCAGATCCCAGAGCTGGGAAACAGGCAGGATTGGCCTGCCCCTACGTCTGGACCACTCCAAAACCTCCACCACTCCAAAGCACGCTGCTGCCCCACTGAGGCTCTGGGCCCAGTTGGAGGAAGCTGGGAGCTGGGCTTGTGGAGGAGGTGGATGGAGCCCTGAGGACAATTTTGTCCAGAAGGAGCTCTTGGCAGAATAACTGAGATCCAGGTATCGGCTCACTCACCTCCATCCCAGCTGCCAAGCCGCTTCCTCTCTGTCTCCAGTTGCCCAGCTGCGGGAGTGGTGATAATATCTACCCCAGAGGATATGCAGCCGTTCACTCTTACTGCACAGAAACTGATGAAAGACCCTGCAGAAGTTCAAAGGCTCTGGAGCTATGTAATTACTGTGAAGCAAAACACCTTTTAGAAGTCCTGAATTAGCTTTCTCTCTGAAATGTCTATTTCTTCTCAGATGTGTGCTTTCTGCATCATAAGAGACTGGAATTTCGCCTTCGTGCCAGCAGCAAATGCCAGCTCTGTAAGGGCTGCTGGATGGTAGCTCACATCCTGTAGCATGTGGCCAGAACGCCTCACCTTGTGTATGCGACACTTTCCGGGTCTAGGGGGCCTGTTACATGTGCATGCGCAGAAGCCACCTTCTGCGAAGCTGGATGCCCAGAGTTTATACATGAGCTAGAACTCAGCTTCCAGTGTGACCTAGAACAGCTCATTTGGTGCCTTTGGTCCTTACTGTCCTCACTTGAGAAACGAGGACGGCAGCTGGGGACCCTTCTGAGGCCTCTCCAGCCTCAAGCCTGAGATCTGGGATTCTGAAGTGGAATCTGTTATCAGGGGTTGCAATGTTTGCCTGCTCTTGGCCCATAAGCAAAGACATATAAACAGATCAGACTATCCTTTTAATTAAAATAACTTAGTAGGAAAAAATTTCGCTCACACCCCGACTCTCCAGTTTCACCAGTGGCCACAGAATTGCTGAGAACTGGCCGCGGCGAGCACCTTGCGCACGGAGCACGGCTTCCTGGGTCAGCACTATTTCCTCACGTGTGTCAGGATTCGCACTGCAGAGCGGGTGTGTCCGGCAATGGAGGGAAAGGTTCAGGCACATGGATAAGTTGATCCTTGCTACTGGGATAAGAGAAGGTTTTGGGAAGAAACACGGTTTGAAGAGGGTCTTGAAGAAAACATTGCTGTTCTCCATGTGAACAAAAGGAATGAACTCCATTCCAGGCAGAAGCACAGGCATGTTAATCACTGGTTGTGTGTTCAGTACCACTGGCCACAGGCAGTCCCTTTGCTCAGGCTAGGGTGATCATGAATCAGGACCTACGGTGGGTCAGGTGCGAGAGCCGGGGAAGGAGGTGTCAGGGAACCCTGAGAGCCTATGAATGAGGCAAACATTGGAGGTGGGGTCCTCGAGGAAGACCAGGGAAGGTGGGAAAAGCTGGACCGGAAGGAGGAGTCCTGTGTACCTGGAAAGGATGTGACAAGACCCTTCAGGACAGGGAGGAGGCACCAGATCATCAGCAAATGTCTGGTACAATCGAGTGTGCAGTGTATTGGGGCAGTGTTGGGATTGTGTTGTGGCTGAACTGTTTGTGTAAGAAAGTTATAGAGGACAAGTCCTAGAAGCAATGACCTTCCCAGCTTGAGGGTAACATAGCCCTGAAGTTTTACGGATTGAAGCATAGCCAGGTCATTTGCTCAAAGGCTGATAGGGTTAGAAGCAGGCTGGAACCCAGGGTCTTTACCCCAAGCCACTGCTCTTTGGGGCCAGATTATAGATTATGGGGGTACAATGTGATGCTATAATATATGTGCACCTTGTAGAAAGATTGAATCAAGGCAGTTAATATGTCCTTCACCTCAAATACTCATCACTTATTCCTTCCGCCTAACTGAAACTTCACACCCTTTGATGAACACTTCCCCATTGATCCCAGTCCCTAGACTCTGGTAAACGCTACTTCTACTCTTCTTCTACAAGTTTGGCCTTTTTATCCTCTGCATAGGAGTGAGAATAAATGGCATTTGTCTTTATGCTTATTTCACTTACCGTAATGTCCTCTAGGTCCATGATGTCACAAATGATATAATCTTCCTCTTTTTAAAAAGGCTGAATAGCGTATATACCACATTTTCTTTATCCATTCATTCATTGTCAGACGCTGGGATTGATTTGGTAACTTGGCTGTTGTAAATAGCACTCAATGAACATGGAAGTGTAGATATCTCGTAAACATTCTGATGTCAAATCCTTTGGGTATATATCCAGAAGTGGAATTGATGGAAGTATAGTGGCTCCATTTTTAGTTTTTCTGAGGAACCTCCATACTGTTTTCCATAACAGCTGTACTGATTCACACTTCAACCAACAATGTACAAGAATCCTCTTTTCTCCACATCCTCACCAACACCTGTCTCTCATCTTTTTGATAGCAATCGTTCACAGTAAAGTGGTACCTTCTGGTTTTAATTTGCATTTTTCTAACGATTAATGATGTTGAGAATTTTCTCTGTCTCTGTTGACCATCTGTATATCTTCTTTTGAGAAATGTACATTTAGTTCCTTTGCCCATTTTTAGTGGGTTGTTTTCTTGGCGTTGAGTACTTTGGGTTCCTTATATATTTTGGATGTTAATCCCTTATCAGGTGTGTGGCTCACAAGTATTTTCTCCCATTCTGTGGGTTAGCTCTTCACTCAATTAATTTTTTCCTTTACTGTGTAGAAGCTTTTTAGTTCAATGTAATCCCCTTTGTCTATTTTGATTTTATTGTCTGAGCTTTTGGGGTCAAATTCAAAAATCATTGTCCAGACTAATGTTATCTAGTTTTTCCCCTATGTTTTCTTCTAGTAGTTTTAGTTTCAGGCCTTACATTTAACGCTGTAATCCATTTTGAGTTGGTCTTTGTTGAGACTGTGTTGTGGACAAAGTGTGAGAGATACATGGTGAGAAATAAGGGCCCAGTTTCATTCTTCTGCATGTGGGTGTTGTTTTCCCAACATGCTCTATTGAAGAGACTGTGCTTTTTCCATTGTGTATTCTGAGTACCCTTGTTGAAAATCAATTGACCATAAATCCATGGGTTCATGTTGGGCCTCTGTTCTCTTCCGTTGGTTGACATGTTTGTTGTTATGTGGAAGGAATGTACCTCAGTTCAGTAAAGGCCATATATGACAAGCCAACAGCCAACGTTGCACTTAAGGATGAAAAGTTGAAAGCTTTTCCTCTAAGATCAGGAACAAGACAAGGATGTCCACTCTCACCGCTGCTTTCCAATAAGCACTAGAAGCAATTGCCAGAGCAATTAGGCAAGAGAAAGAAATAAAGGGCATCTAAATTGGAAAGGAAAAAGCCAAATTATGCTTGTTTGCAGGCAACATGATTTTATATGCTGAAAACCCTAAAGATTCCACACACAAAAAATGTTAGAACTAATAAGTGCAGGAAAGTTGCAGGATACAAAATCTACATGCAGAATTTAGTACCATTTCCATATAGTAACAACAAACTATCTGAGAAAGAAATCAGGAAAACAAATCACATTTACAATAGCTCCAAAAAATTTAAATGTTTAGAAATAAATGTAACAAAGGAGTTGAAAGATCCATGTACTAAAAGTTATAAAGCTTTGGAGAAAGAGATTAAAGAAGATGTAAGCATATGGAAAGATACATGTTCATGGATCAGAAGAATTAATAATATTGTTAAAACATCTATACTACCCAAAGCAATTTACAGATTCAATGCAATCCCTATCAAAATTCCAAGATACGTGTTCATGGATCGGAAGAATTAATATTGTTGAAATATCTATACTACCCAAAGCAATTTACAGATTCAACGCAATCCCTATCAAAATTCCAAGATACGTGTTCATGGATCGGAAGAATTAATATTGTTAAAATATCCATACTACCCAAAGCAATTTACAGATTCAATACAATCCCTATTAAAATTCCAATGTCATTTTTCACAGAAACAGAAAAATCAATCCTAAAATTCATAGGAACAACTCCCCAAATCTGGAATAGCCAAGGCAATCTTGTGCAAAACAACCAACCAAAAAGCTGGAGGCATCACATTACCTGAGTTCAAACTCTAAAGCTGCATTAATTAAAATAGCATGGTACTGGCCTAAAATTGAGATGTTTAACTTTAATTAATAATTGCTATTTGTGTACCCTTGAGTATGAGTTGCATCCTGGAGTAAGCCCTAAGTGATGAAGATAATGGTAATGATAGTAACAATAGCAACAGCAGCATTGTCACCATTTGCATTAACTTCTTCTATGAGATAGGTACCATTCTCATTTCTATCTACAGGTGGGGCCCAGACAGTTTCAGGGCTTCCCCACAGCTGCTCATCCAACAGTGGCTGGGCAGGATTCAGACTCAGGTCATCCAAATGCAGAGCTTGTGCCCTCTGTCAGTCGGTTCCAGGGTTTACCCATTGTGCCTTTTCTATTTTAAAATTTAATGTATGATTTGCATACACTACTGCTGGTTCTCACATTGCCTCACAAGGTAGACATAATCATCCTGATCTTACAGATGAGCAGGTTGAGTCCCAGAGAGGTGTGCTGCTTGCAAGACAGCTCAGTAGTGAGAGGCAGGCCCTAGGGATTTGGGTCCAGACTGATCCAAAGTGCAGGGTCCTCTCACTCTGTGGGCTTCCTATAGGCATCCCGAGGGAACCACTGAAGATTTCTAGCTGGAGAATACCGTGGCCGAGGTAACATTTTGGATGTCCTTATCTGTGTGCCAGGGAGATACACAGTTCCCTCTGACACAGTTCCCTCTGTCTGGGCAGATCCAGGATTTGCATTCTCTCTAACCCCCTAGCCCTGCATCCAGAGGTACCAGGGATCAAATGAAAAGATCCCACAATACCCCTCCAATGACAACGATGATGATTGGTGATAATAGTAATCTTTATGAACAATGGCAATAACTATAATGATAGATTCAAAAATGTGGATGAGGTTTTGCCTGGTGTATCTCCTTTCATCTCAGGATTTCAAAGTACCTTGCAAATATTAATTAAGCCCTGGGAGGCAAATATTATCATTTCAGTTTTATCAAGGGGGAAACTGAGGTACTGTGAGGTTTAAGTGCTTTGTGATGGACCACCCGGTGGCAGAAATCCAGTGAAGATGTGATGTTTTCCCCAAATGCTCATATTTTCTTCAAATGTCTTTGGCTGAAAATATGAGGATTAAATTCCCTAAGTATCTATTTTGTATCTAGATCTGTATTAGAGTATGTGAACCATCTAAAATAAATATTTATGGTGCCTATCCTCTTATTGAGGGGAAATATTTATATGTACCTGTAACACAGATAGTATGTAAGATATGCAATCACTTATCAAAGTGATTGTCCAAAGAAGCAAGAGAGCAGAGGAAGGACACAGAGATGGTCTCTTAAGACAAGGCAGAGTTAGGGTCGGGGAGGTGCAGAGATGACTTTTCAGGTAAATAAGAGAATAAGGCTAGCAGAGGGATGCCAAGGAGACGGGCTGCTCCGGGGGACATGGGCACAGGGTGGAATGCAGCAGACGTGCTTGGAGGGATGATGTCTGGCTGGAAACTCTTGACTTGGAGCTGTAAAATCTGGATTTGATGTGATGGGTAAAAGTAGTTTCTTGAGGGCTCAGAGACGAGCATCAGGAAGATGAGCGTGGCAGCCAGGTGAGTGGCCATGGGCCGGTGGTGGGCGTGCTCCCGCCAACTCCAGTGCAGGGCATAAGTGCCTTGTTTGTGGAGAATTTACAATCACTGTAATGCCAAGGGGGAGTGAGTCTGCGGTCCTCAGCACTGTGCACCTGCAATTCTGAACACTGCAATGACTTAAAGACCTCCACTAACAAAAAGATCATTTTTTTGAAACAATTGCTGTGGTTACTGCTTTTAGTGACATATATGTAGGATTCAAAGGAGTGCTTTCTTGTCATTTGTTCTTGTTTTTGTTTTCCTTTTGAGATGGAGTCTCACTCTGTCGCCCAGGCTGGAGTGCAGTGGCACGATCTCAGCTCACTGCAACCTCCATCTCCCAGGTTCAAGGGATTCTCTTGCCTCAGCCTTCCAAGTAGCTGGAATTACAGGCACACACCACCAAGCCTGGCTAATTGTTTTGTATTTTCAGTAGAGACAGGGTTTCACCATGTTGGCCAGGCTGGTCTTGAACTCCGGACCTCAGGTGATCTGCCTGCCTCAGCCTCCCAAAGTGCTGGGATTACAAGCGTGAGCCACTGTGCCCAGCTATCATTTATTCTTAATTGACCTTTTTATTTACATGGAAGTTAATTTGGAGAATTGCTTGTCACAAAGTGAGCCCCTGACCCAATGGGCAGGTTTTTAATCGTTCAGAACCTTTGAGCTGGCTTTGGGTGAAGTCATATCTCCAACTTCTGCATTTAAATAGTCGATTCAGAATAAACAATCATGACATACCCATCAGAAAGACGAAGACACGATACTGGAGTCTCAAACACTTGTAGTTTTCAATTTCATTTAAAATTTAAAACAGTGAAATGGCAAACGTGTGGAGGTAGAATATTTTTGTTTGGCAATTACACGTTTTTATTCATACGTGAGATATTTCCCTGAACTTGAATCATATATTTAAAATGAAAACGTGTTCTTCTTTTAAAAATGTTACTTGTTTTGACTCTAAAGAACAAATCAAGGGAATAAAGATTACTGCTGATTATCTGTGGTTACTTCTAAAAATAATCTGTTGTGCCGAGGAGGGAGGTGTTGAAATGGTCCACGTGAGGGTCAGAAGCACTGAAGAATACCTGGCGGGTGGAGAGGCAGCCCGGAGGAAGGGCGGCGAGGAGGGCGTGGCATTAGAGGAAGGCCGGACGGGAGGGCGTGGCATTACAGCTGGAGGGTGAAGTGGTGGGAGTCGCTCAAGGCAACAAGGAGAGAGCAAGGGAAACCCAGGTTGCTTTATGGTTAAGAGACATCCAGGGTCAGAAGAGAAGGAGAGAGGCTCTTCTGTGTAGTCCTATGTACAGCCTCGCAATTAAATTCTGAAATGTCTTGTTCTATAACTGTTGTTTCTTTCTTTTCTTTCCTTCCTTTCTTTTCTCTTTCTTTTCTTTTCTTTGTCTCTTAAAGTCCAGGGAAAGAAGGAGCCCCACGGCAGGGAGGCGTGGAAGGAGCTGCATGAGAAATATCGCCAGGCACATCACCTTGGGTGCCCACTGTCAGACCTCTGCCCTGCCTGCCCAGCCCTCCAGACAAGCAGGGGTCCCCGGTCTGTTCTTATGACTGGTTTGGGCTCACGCTCAGGCCAAGAGGCTTGGGAGATGTTTGTGGAGTGACTGGGAGCCGAGGCCAGGACTGGGGTGGGCTTTGGGTCTCTACAGCCCTTCCGTGCTACTCAAATCACACAGCGTGTCTCCCTCAGGGAGCGTGTGTGTGGCTAAGTCCTAGAGGTGGAGGCTCCTTAGGAGAAAAGCAAAGTTTCTGCAGAGTAAGTTGGGCTTTTTTTGTTTTGTTTTTCTCACTTAGAAAACACAGAAACGCGTGGTCTGGGGCCACCTGGGGCTGTATGTTCACACGGCATTGGCATGTCCCCTCGGCCCACGGGCCTCGTTGTCCCCCAATCCTGGCACTGTCTGCTCTTGATCCAGGTGCTTCCTACATTCTCAGCTCTGAGCCTCCCAGCGCAACTCAGCCCAGCAGATGCGTGAATGGGTGCCCAGGATATTAGGTAGTAGTTTAACATCGGGGCATTCCGTACTGGAAGAGGAAATTATCTGCCATCAAAGAGTGCCCAAGGCCACAAAGAAAGGTGGAAGAAGGGAGAAGCCACAGCTAGTGGGCCTGGTGTTCTGGGGGAGACACGTGCTCGCACATGTACGCACACCCACAGGCAGCCTGCTCCGCTTCCCCAGAGAGTCTGACCAAATGATCCGTCCCTATGCTGCAGGAGCGGCCCCTCGGCCCACACACCTGGGAAGAGCTGTAGCCTCCTGGAGAACCTGCCTGTTGGAACCAGGCAGCGCCTGAGTCTTCGTCCTCCCAGGGGCCGGCCATCTCTCCTGAGCACCGCAGCCAAGGGCAGGTAGGGCAGCCAGCTGATCCCCTCGGTAGGCTCGCTGGCAGCAGCTAGAGCCCTTGCCTTTCCAGTGTTAATAAGCGGTTGCTACAGGTAATCAGCAGTCACCTGATGATTTTGAAGGTTTATTTCAAAGCCACATGCAGCGTTGTCATTTGGGGTTGTTCCAAATCATTCAAACAGCCCAAATCGTACTAATCCCATTTTTATCTGGTGATCAAATAGAAGCTGACTTGGTGATTGGAAAAGCAAATGGACAGTCAGCTTGGAGAGGGGCACTCCTGCAGGCTTGGGGCCTGGAAAGATGAGGAGATGTGGGGGGTCTAGCGAGGCTGGGCCAAGGCCTGGCTCCACCTCACCTGACACTCAGACTTGGACAACGACACAGCATCTTATGCCCCCTCCTGACGTTTGCTCCCCCCACACTAACACACAGAAACGATCGTGGGTAATGATCCCCCCCAAGTCAAGGCCACTGCCCTTGCCAGTCCGGGGTTCCGATACCCCAACGTATAGTCCAGTAAAGCCTCCCCAGGGCAGAAACAATCAATGATCGAATGATTAATGATGGCATTGCACGTAGGAAATCCTGAACAAATGTGTGTTTGAAAGAACGGGTAAATAGATAAACAAAAGTGCAAACGAATTCCTACCATCTGCAGCCAGATGCTAGAAGACAGAAGGCTCAGTACAGGTGGGCATGCGAGGCTGTGGGCCAGGATGGAGACTGCGTCCGGGTCGGGACTGGGCTGTCACTCCTGGAGTTTCTGCCCACACCCTTCTGTCTCCTGATAATCTCAGAAACACAGACATGATTTTAGAGACCTCTGTGGACCAGCAACCACAACATGGGCTGGCCCTGCAGGGGTCCCCTGTGTCATCAGGGATACCCACCAGAGACTCTGCCTGCAAGGCCAGGCATCTACAGATGGCATCGCGTTCTTGTTGGAGACACACATCTAGAGAGGGAAGGGGTGGCTGCACCCAGTCAGCACGGTGGCCACACAGATTAATGCAGAGACATGTAGACACAGGCGACACCTACTATTGCTGTGGGTTTTGCAAACAAATGTATTTTTCTTCTGTAGAAAATCCCGTCTTCCCTTGTTGTGGGTAACTCAGGGTTCCTGAAGCGGGAAATACCTCAAGAGAATGGGCTCTTGGATCATTCTGTTTCTGCCTCTGATCTTGTCATCAGGTGCTGCAGACAGATGGGAAACAAAGTGGTTTTGCCCAAGAGTCGATGCGTGGTGATCTGACCTAGAACCCAGCTCCCTCGTCCCTGCTGGGTGGGGCAGGATCTCCCACCTCCTGTCACACACCCTGAGCCCCTCCAACCATAATACACTTTCAAAAAGACAGACCACCTTCACCTCCCCCGCTTGGCACCCCCACCCTTGCACAAACCATTTGCCTGTCATCTCAGTAAGCTCTGCTGCCCTGGCCTCCACCAGTCCCTCCTTCCAAATGCCGGAGCCCTGGGTTGCCAGCTTGCTCAGGAATTTCTCAGGTGATGCAGAGAACAGTGAGTTCTGGAAGTCGACCAACTGAGAACTTGTTGTTCACTGCTGTCTCCTCCTGAGACAGAGGAAGGGGTAGCTGTCCTTGGAGATTGCCCCACAAGCCGTCCTCGTGGGCAGCTGCTCACCTGATTACACAGGCACTCCTCCCAGAGGCCTTACCATGGCCTCCAGGCCTCACCCAGGACACCCCATGGCATCCGGCTCTCCAGAGGCTGCCTCTTTGCACAGCGATGCCTTTGGCTGTGCCTGGTGGTCTCCCTTCGTCCCGCTCTCCCCTTCTGGCTTTGCTCATGCCTCTGCTCAGCTTGCAGCAGAGCCCGGTTCCTCGGGTAACATTCTTCCTTTCCATGCTCTTCTCTCGCCCCGGGCGCACCTACCTGGCTTTCCCCTGCTGCGTGCTGGTAGCATCCAGGTCCCACACAGGATGCCAGCAGTGCTTGCCGGGCAGCTGGAGGTGCCAGGGTGGTCATGCATTGCCACATAATCATTGCTCACCTATCTAAGGGAACACGTGCTCCCCCTGCTCCTCTTGGCATTGTCCCCACTCCTCCCTAGTGCCCACCTCTGTGTCACTATGGGTCAGTGAACCAGTGGCACTGAGATGTGGCCAGGGGCTCAACTCTGGAGTGGGAGGTGGGTTGCAGGCCACATTGTGCCTTAGCCTCTGGGTTAACACCCTGCAAATCCTCCAACGAAATGAAAATACCCCGTGGGACCGGAAGGGGGAGCTCATTAGGCCGTGATCTGCCAATAAGTGACTGAATGAATTCGTCAGCCCAGCCCTGGCAGAAGCAAGATCCCTGAGGCATAGGCGGGGGAGGGGAGGGGAATCGGGACAACTCCAGGTGGAGGGGGCCTGGGAAGAAGGAGTGAGATGGCAGCAGAACTGGGCAGTGGGGGGCGGCGGGAGAGCATGGAACCCTCAGCAAGGAGCCCACCTGGGAGGCGAGAGGAGACAGAGGCGAGCCACGCACCCCAGGGTGGCTACAACCAGCCTGGAGCTTGGGAGCAAATTGCTTTGCAGTGAGCCCAAATGAAAGCATCCATTATAGTTTCTGCTCTCAAGAAATCAGTTGATTTCCCCTCTGTTTAATCAATCAGAGACATCCACAAATGGCAATCTACGGGCCTCTCTGTGTCTAGCTCCTGTCTGGCTCTCTGCCCGGCACTCATCTGCATCCTAATCCAAGCAATTCACCCTCCTCCTCACGGCCCAGCTCAGATCTCAGGACCATTGTTCATCTCTCAGCCATTCTCAGGCCACAGGCAACAGCAGGCTCAGATGGCTCTCGTCCCCAAACCTCCATTTAACCGGCTTTGGCATGGCTGCCCTGGGAGGTGAAGGCCATGGAGACACAGAAGGAAGGAGTGTGGAAATAACCTCCCCCTGTCTCCACAGCACACGAATACCACAGCCGGGGCCTGGGAACAATCCCACAGTAATCCAGTCCTGCGGCTACAGTCCAGCCCGCGTCCGTCCCACGTAATCCAGTCCTGCAGCTGCAGTCCAGCCCAGGTCCGTCCCACGTAATCCAGTCCTGCAACTACACACATGCGTTGTGTCTGCACCTGACTGTGTCCACACCTGTACTATGTTCACCCTGCATGGTGCCAAAACCTGCCCTGTGTCTACACCTGCCCTGTGTCTACACCTGTCCTGTGTCCACCCTGTACTGTGCTTACACCTATGCTGTGTCTACACCCGCAGTGTCTACATCTCTACTATGTTCACACTTCCAGTGTGTCTCACCTGCACCGTGTCTACATCAGCACTGTGTCTACACCTGTACTGTGCCCACACCTATACTGCATCCAAACCTGTGGACTGTGTCTATACCTGCACTGCATCTACACCTGTACTCTGTCTACGCCTGTACTATGTTCGACCTGCATGGTGCCAAAACCTGCCCTGTGTCTACCCCTGCCCTGTGTCTACCCCTGCCCTGTGTCCAGACCTGGGCTGCATTCACACCGCACTCCGGCCACCCTGTACTGTCTATACTTGCACTGTGTCTACACCTGTACTAGGTCTATACCTGCACCGTGTCTATATCTGCACTGTGTCCACACTTGTACTATGTTTATACCCACACCTGTGAGGTTCTCACTTGTCCTGCGCCTACGCCCGGGCCGTGTCCATACCTGTGACATCCCCACTTGTCCTACATCTACGCCCGGGCCGTGTCCACACCTGTGACATCCCCACTTGTTCTACATCTACGCCCGGGCTGTGTCCACACCTGTGACATTCCCACTTGTTCTATGTCTATGCCTGTGCTGTGTCCCCTTGCACAATGTCCACACCTATGCACAATGTCTGCACTCACAATGCGTTCACAACTGTAATGTTCTCACTTGTTCTGTCTACACCTTCACCATGTCCACACCTGTAACATTCTCACTTGTTCTATGTCTGCACCTTCACCGTGTCCACACCTGTGACGTTCGCAC
>NW_012115154.1:24176080-24236411 GCF_000951035.1 Colobus angolensis palliatus | reverse complement strand
CTTCACCGTGTCCACACCTGTGACGTTCGCACTTGTTCTATGTCTGCACTCGCACCGTGTCCACACCTGTGACGTTCACACTTGTTCTATGCCTGCACCTTCACCGTGTCCACACCTGTGACGTTCACACTTGTTCTATGCCTGCACCCGCACCGTGTTCACACAGGGGACCTGGTGCCACCAGGGCAGAGTTGAGTACTTGTGACAGAGGCCATATGACCCATGGAGCCCTAGATATTTATTATCTGGCCCCTTACAGAAGAAGTTTGTGGACCCCTGATCCAGATATTACATTCACGAATACGGGACCACGATTGCTTTCAGCCGAGGTTGTCTCCCTGGAGCCTCCTGGGACTTGGCAGCAGTGGGCCCTTCGGATGTGCTTCGTGGACAGATGGATTCATGAGTGGAGGAATGAATTCACACCAGAGATAGTTAAGTGAACACATCTTAAACTTTGATGACACCTTTTTCTGGGATAGTATTTTATATATGAGGGTATTTCTGTGGTTGATTGGCAGATTTGTTTCTCAATTTAATTTAAAAGTATTCGCTACTGGTGGTTTTATAACACAAAGCCCTGGAACAGTCCCTCCTCCTCCAGGAAGCCATCCCTGACTTTTGCTTTCCGTTGATCCCTCTGCCTTCTATTCCTATAGCCTCATCCTCTCTGCCCCCTGGTTTTGTGCTGTCTTATTTGCCTTTGATTTCCTCACAGAGCCTCACTGTGAAAGACAGTCTCCCGGCATGTCTTGGCTTTTAATTGATTTTTAGAAAAAGCTCATTTTTTGTGGCACCCTTTGCTCAGCACCTACGTGCCCTCGTGGGTGAATCTGTGGGTGCACAATTTCCTCTGGGCACATCCTCCCCATTCACCGAACGAGCCCTCAGAACCTGGCACCCACAGACAATGCCCTGGTGTGGTGCATGGGCATGTATGGGGTCCAGCCGTTCAGGAACAAAGTTCTAGACATTCCTGCACAGTCGAGGTCACTGGTCCTTGGCTGACTCCCTCGGGTTCTTCCCATTGACGTCATCGCATCCTATCTTTTGCTATCTTGTTGTACCCAAAGTTGCATCCTGTGAGCATACCTTGATGTCTTTCTAGATTGTGGCAGGGGGGATTCTGCCATCTGTGTGGTGCTCATGGCTGGGCCCTGGGGATGGGGCAAGAAGGTTGCCAGGGGCATGCAGCCTCCTGGCATATGGGCAGCCCGGGAATGAACGTGGTCCCTTCCATGGGCCTGGCTACCCCGGAGCCAGCACTCGCTGACATTGCATCTCTCCATTGCTCTTGGTTTATCCATATGTCTTCTCTGGGTGGAGAAGAGGAAGGAAAGAGTGGGAAGCCGACAGACAGGTTCAGAGGTTGGTCCTTCCACCTGTTCCCTGTTAGTCCTAACTAGGGATAAGATGTCAACTTCTTAGAATTAGAATGAGAATTAGCTGAAACAAATGAATGCAAAGTGCAAAACTCCTAGCTTTCAATGAGTGGAAAGTGAATGTGCTCCTTCAAGTTCCACAAAGCAGAGAGGAGAGTGGAGCCTTGTTTCTACGTCATGCCGTCCGTGGCTCCCAGTGCAGAGCTGCATGGTTCAGTTGCTGCATTAGTCTGTTTTCATGCTGCTGATTAAAGACATACCTGAGACTGGGCAATTGACAAAAGAAAGAGGTTTAACTGAACTTACAGTTCCACGTGGCTGGCGACGCCTCACAATCATGGCAAGGAGGAGCAAGTCACATCTTACATGGATGGCAGCAAAGAGAAGAGTGTGTACAGGGGAACTCCTCTTTATAAAACCATCAAATATAGTGAGACTTATTCGCTATCATGAGAACAGCACAGGAAAGACCTGCCGCCATGATTCAATTACCTCCCATCGGGTCCCTCCCACAACACGTGGGAATTCAAGATGAGATTTGGGTGGGAACACAGCTAAAACATATTAGTTGCTATGTAATGGCCACCAGGGTTGGATGGAGTCAGTGATTCCCAAGAATTGATCGAAGTCTGCTCTGACAGACTTGCCAGATTTTGTCAATAAAAATAAAGAACACCCAGTTAGATTTGAAATTCAGATAATAACAAATACTTTTAAGTGTACATATGTCCCAAATATTGCATGGGAGATACTTACACTAAAAAAATACTCATTATTGATCTAAAATTTAACTTGGCTCTCTCTACCTGGCAACCCTGAGTGGAAGGGATTTCAGAATCACATTTATGGGAGGATAGAAGGAGAAAGTACTTTCAAAAGATCTGTGTTTCTTCCAGTTAGAAAGCCTGGCTGGAAAACCTCCCGATTTACTGAAATATCTGAGCAGGAAAACCTACCGGATTTACTGAAATACGTGAGTCCTGATTTTTATGGGCATTGGCCTCAACTTGTTGACTTAGAGTCAAAGCTCCTAAGCGGGGAAGACATGGAAACACTGGAGATCTGTCGAGGACCACAGAGACAGCTTCCCGCACTCAGCCTTGATTCCCTGGAGCAAGCCCATCAGAAACTGGAAAGAGCTGATGGTCGTTTTTCAGTTTAGGTCAGTTGATGTGAATTTTTGTTGTCATTTTTATTTCTGAAATTTGAGGCATCTGATCTATGTGGTAATAACATTTCTTATTACAGATTTGAGCTGACCTGAACTCACTACATCATATCCAAAGGGCAGAAGTGAGTTTTCGAAGACTTTGTGGAAGTCACTATCAATTTGTCTTCCCTGGAGTTGCGCTTTAGAAATACTTCTGAAAACCACGTTCTGTTTCCCCCTCGTGGACAAGTGACAACTCCCTTCTTCTCATAGCGGTTCTTAGGGATTCTGGATCGAAAAGCAAAGTATGTATGATTATCATTGTCTTCCCCACTACTTCTCACACCTCCTTCTATGCAGCAAAAACACTCAAAGATAGTGCCACGAATTACAAGGTAAAGCAGTCCTGAAGAATTTTTTCTTAGTAATAAGTTATCCATTAAATACCACTGAAGCCGTTCTTGTTGTAAAATGCATGTCCACATCATCACAAATACTTTTTCTAAAGTACTAGTAGTAAGACATTAAAAATGACAAAAATGCCTTTAATCTATAAAAAAATTAATTCCCTGAGATATAATTTCCCTCACAATGAAGTAAGTACTGCCCAGACTGGTCTCTCCAGCTAGAGGCTGCTATGTGAGTCAGAAAGACCATGGCTTTCTAACAAAGCATTAGTAAGAACTGGACCATTTCGCCTTCTCTCCTCTTCAGTGAAGACGACTGCTCTTGTCATGGTTTACAACAATGGAGGATGTGACAGAACATCTCTTTTTGAGAAAAATGAACAAGCACTCTAAGTTTTACAAGCCGAAATGTGTCCGTGGATCAGCCAACAACCACTGCTTTACAGAGCAAGAGAGAAAGGGAGAGAGAGAAAGAGAAAGAAGAGCTAGAATGGTTTAGGGTTTAGAAGTCTGAGTCTTCTGCTGTCCCATCCAAAATCCAGGTCAGCAGTTCTGCAAATGCAGTGTCGTATCAGCCCTATGTCCAAAGACTGTGGTTTCCAGCATATGTCTGTGCTTCACAATCACACCGCACCTTCCGTCTGCCTCAGCCCCCATGTTGGCCAAGTGGGTCTTGAACTCCAACATGGTGAAACCCTGTCTCTGCTAAAAATATAAAAATTAGCCAAGCATGGTAGCAGGTGCCTATAGTCCCAGCTACTCATGGGGGCTGAGGCAGGAGAATCGCTTGAAGCCAGAGGTGTAGGTTGCAGTGAGCTGAGATCATGCCATTGCACTACAGCCTGGGTGACAGAGTGAGACTCGGTCTAAAAAATAAATAAATAAATAAATAAATAAAGTACAATTCAGTCGTGTTAAGCATATTCACATTGCTGTGCAATGGGTCTCCAGAACCTTTTTATCCTGCAAATCTGAAATGTTGGCCCCATTGAACAGCACGTCCCCTCGCCCCCGCAGCCAAGTCAGTAATTTGGAAGGGGGTTCACCGTCAAGGAGGGGGCATCAAGGAGGGGGCAAGGAGAGGCTTGAGAGTATACAGCTTGGAAAAGCCTCCCTAGGATTCTGATGGGCCCCTTGAAAGGCGCCTCTGGGAGTATCTGACCTAAAGGCACATTCATTTAAACAGATGGAAGGTGCGGTGTGATGGTGAGGCACAGACATATGCTGGAAACCACAGTCTTTTGATCCATTCAAACAACGGGAGCCTTGGCCCTGCCAAACACGAGCAGTGTGATTAGAGGAGGCGCTTAGGCACAGGGAGCCTCATTTTCCTCACCTGTTGGGGGAATAAAGCAATAGTAACTTGCAGGGCTTCACAGGGTTTAAATAAGATTCTCTGTAAACCACACAGCACGCTGTGTGGCGTGCACTAGATGCTCAGTAAACGCCAGCAAGTGCTACTGCAGTGTGTGCTTGAGGCCTCCTCCCTTTAATCCGGATGGATAAATTCTGGGCAACACCGCCCAGCTGTGAGTGGAATAAACTTAGAACCTGCAATGACATTAACGGTCTCGAGTTCTCATATGCATGTTAGAATCATCTGGAATTTAAAAAAATTACAGAGGCCTAGGCCTCCACCAGATGAAATGAATCAGTATCTACAGGCATGGGATGTCCTAGGTCTAAGTATTTTTCAAAACCCTCCTGGGTGTTTGTTACTGTGAAGCCAAAGTTGAGAATGCCAGATTATAGGAGCAATGAAAACTCCAAGATGAAATCGGAGGGGAGCGATGTGGCTCTGGGAAGGTTTTGCGATGCTCACAGCACGTCTCCAGGTGGCCCTCAAGATAAAATATTGGCCCCTTGGTGAGCCTTGGAGGAAGCACAAATCAGGGGAATTCAAAACCATGGGGCTCTGGCAAGAACAGCAGATGTGAACAACACAGGCGTGGCGAAGGCCCCTGAAAGCAGGAAGATGAGCTCCGGAGAGAGGTCCTCGGAGCTGGAACAAACCCTCCTGTGCCTTCAATGGTTTGTTGTCTCTATTTTGGTCCATCTGGCCTTGGTCCTGTTTAATTGGCTTTACTCAGTGAAAAGACATGCTGAGGGCTGTCAATGAACCAGACCTGGAGTCCACATCCTGCCACTCCCTCCAATGGGCCAGGCTTCAGTTCCTCACCTGTCGAACTCATGGATGGAATTAGATACATGGAAACACTTCCTAGGTTTTGAAACCTTCATAAACTGGTATTGCGTGTGTGCACTCGAGGGCCCTCGGTGCCTGTCCTGATGGTCTGGAAGCTCTGCCTCAGGATTCCCAGCGTGAGGAGCCCAATAAAGGGGGCACAGGGAGGCCATGAGCCCCTAAGAGGCCCCACATGTGCAGCCAGGAGGGTGAAACTTCTGTGCAAAGCCAACCTCACAGAGCTTTGCACACACCCCACATGGCACAGAAGTCTGTCCCGCAGTATGATCAGCAGACACACAGCCAAGTAACCAAGCTGAGCAGACTCTGCATGAGGGGCTCCCCTCGCCTGTGATGGAGACACAGCCAGGCAGGGCACTGGTCCTAGCTGGAGAGGGAGGAGGGCAGGGGTGTTCGCCCCAGGAGAGAAGAGCCGTCTCCATCCCATGGTGCACAACGCAAACCAGCAGCGCTGCAGGAAGGCCTCCATGTGCGGGCAGTTTTCTCGGGAACTCATTCGGGTAACTTATCTTTTTATTCACTGCAAATCCCAGGCCTGTGCCTTTTCCCTCTCAAGAACATTAAGTTCTAATCCCTTCCAAATCCTTTCCATAAAAAATGTGATACTGTTAAGAGTTCTATAATGTCATCTTCCTGGGGATTCGGATTTTCACTAGGAAAGTTTTCAGCTACAGAAATAAAGCTTTTAAAATACAAGTTCAAGCAAAGCAAACAGGCAGACGCGTGGCCCAAAATACAGGTGGGCTTTCCAGGGCTCCACAGTGACTCAGCAGATGCAGGGCTCCCCTCGCAGTGTCCACGGCCCAGGTCCACGGTGATACAGCAGGTGTAGAGCTCCCCTCACAGTGTCCACGACTCAGGCCCACAGTGATATGGCAGGTGCAGGGCTCCCCTCACAGTATCCACGACCCAGGCTCATGACCCAGGCCCACATTGGGTCACCATCTATGATTTCAACTCTCCTTATAAATTGTTAGGGGGTGGCTAATTTTACACGAGGCTCTGAGAAGCTGTGTGACTTACCCAAGGCCAGCAGGGACCTGCGTCGTGACATACAGAAGGGAAGGCTGAGCTTGAAAGAGTGGCCACATCATATTCTTTAGATACAATATCTTGTAGCACCAGCTTCTTAGTCACTTCAGAGGTGGGAAAAATGTAGTTTGGACTTTGGACTTCTGATGAACTGCATTCCCACTGGTCAGGTTTTGGCTGTGGTGACTCCTGTGGTAAGCTGCAGTGGCCTCCCCCTCACTGTGCTTGGTTAAAAGCGCCTTTGGGATTTGAGGGTCATGGCACTAACCTGACACCCTGGTTCAGGAGCCCAGAGATTCCAGCAAGTTTCTCGACCTCCCCAGTGAATTCTTCCCATGGGATGGAGAGAATGCCGTGTCACTCCAGTCCTCCTATTTAATGTCCAACCATGAATCGTTTTTACATCTTTAGTGTAATTAAGACCCTTAATCCCACTTAATCCCCCAGCCCCCATCACTGGACAGTGTCTATGTGCTTTGAATGGGCCATGAGGAATTGTCTGTCATATTTAAGTTTTGCTAAGTGAACTTTTATTGAAAGTGGCTTTAAACAATTTCAGTCTTCTGCAGTAGTTTTCAGTGACTTGTATGAAGGCTAGAAAGTAATAGGCTAATGTTCCAAGATAATAGAAATGAGGAAGATTTGTGTAGTTTGAGAGTTTGGTGATTTTCCCCCTGAGGTATATAAAAAAGATGTTCTTCTCCACTTCTTTAAGCCCAAGGAAGAATCCCATCTTCATGGATGGTGGTCAGCCTGTGACCCCTAGAAAGGCATGCAGTAACATTTTCTCTGGGTCTTTGAAACTCTTAACAGTCAGATTCGCAGTGCAGCTTGATTTCACCCCGTGTTGTTTCTTTTTTTCTTTTAAGAATTTTGCTATTCCTGAAAGCAGAATTTAAGCAGAACGGCAAAGGGGCTGACCAGGAGGGACATGGGATGACCAGAGGCAGGCACAGCTCCCTGAGAGCATCTGAGCTGACTGTCACCTGTTCCTGGCACCCTTCCCACCTGCCAGAGCAAGTTGCAGCACAGCTTTCTATTTCTCCCTGTTCCCCGCCTTCCCGGAGCCTGAGGTGCCGCTCTTCACGGTCTCAACCCCTCTTTGGAACAATTAAGAAGAAGAATCCACCACCTCTGACTCTTTCCTTCCTATGCCTTCCCCTTCTCATTTCCAAGGGCCCTCACAGGAGACAACCTGTTGCCATGTCCTTCAGCTGGCTCCCCTACACCGCAGCCCATGTGAGCTGGCGTTTACGCCGAGTTCATGCAGGTCCTGATCCCAACTTTCCTTGCTGCTCCTCTCCAACTTATCCAAATCCCAGTCACCCCTCAGGGACCACCTTGGTTTCTTGTTCTTCCTTGAGGCCTTCTCCAGCCCTCCCAGCCACAGCAATCTTTTCTCTACTCCTTCTACCCCTAGAACTCCCTAACCATGACATTCATGGAGCCTGAGTTGTTCCACGGGGCATCCTAATCTGCTTGCACTGCTGTAACAAAGTACCCCAGACTAGGTGGCTTAAACCGAAAACACGTATGTCTCATGGTTCTGGAGGCAGGCAAGTCCTAGATGAAGACTCTAGTAGATCCAATGTCTGGCAAGGTCTCTTCCGGGTTTGCACATGGCTCTTGACCTCCTTTACACCTACCACTCCCGGAGGCCCCACCTCCTCATGCGTCTCCCTGGGGGTTAGAGTTTCAATAGATGAATTTTGGGAGAACAAAACGTGCATTCCGTAAGATGGGGTTCATGATTTATTTAATGTGTGTATATTTCTCTAATTAGACTGCATGCCGAAAAGGAGGCACCCAATCAAAATGTGTTGATGAAAAGGTGAATTGAACCGAAAACATTTAAAATCTATTTTTTAGCAAATTTGAAACACACCATGCATTATTATTAACTATAGTCATCAGGCTGTGCAATGTTTCACTAAAACTTATTCTTTTTGTCTGACTGACACTGTGGACCTTTTGACCAATGTCTCCCCAGTCCCCACTCTGCTCCCCACACCCACAGCCCCTGGCAACCACCCTCCTACTCCCGGCTTCTACGAGTTTGGCACTTTCAGATTCCACACCCAGGTGAGATCACGTGATATTAGTCTTTCTGAGCCCGGCCTTTGGACTTAGCGGAACGTTCTCCAGGTTCTTCTGGTGCTGGATATGTTAATTAGCTTGACTTAATCATTCTGCAATGAATGCATAGATCAAAACCTCACATGGTACCCCATAACTAGATATAATTATTATTTGTCAATTAACAATTTTTCAAAGATAGAATTGGGCACAACAAAGCAAGGTAAAGCTCTAGGTCGTATTTTATTGGTGTGAGAAGAGCCTGGGCTCCTGGAAGAATCGGCGCCAGCCCTTCTGGTCTAAGTGCCACCTGTGTGGGGAGCCGGGAACCCAGAAGGGAGCATGGATTCCTGTGTGCATGGGCAAAGCGATGTTTTCCAAGGAGTGAAAGAAGTGGGAAGGAGCATTGAAAGCCCATCTTCCTTAATAAGCAGCCTAAAAATAGAATGAAAATAAAAGCATGATTCAAATGTACACAGCGTCATACAGTATGCACGTCTGCTGTCCGCGCGCTTTTCCATAACACGGTATCCCTCCGTGTTCTACACACCTCTGCTCCTAAATTGATCACTGAAATGCAGTCGTGAAAAATCTATTAGAACAAATCTGAGGCAAAATATCGTGGGCTTGAAATAATGAGATAGAAAAAACTATGTTTATTTTTAAGTGGACATTTTCAAGGTAGACTTTTCCTAAGTTGGGGAGAGAATTTTGAATATATTAAATTAAGGGAAAGCCTCCCCCTGCTAAGATCCAGTATAAATTAAGAAAATGAATTGCCCTGACATCCCAAATGAAGACACCTGGTTTGGGGGTCCAGAAGAGAAAAGCCCTCGAGCTTCAGTGGGATCACAGATGGAAGAGCCCGACCTCACTCTCTGCTCATCCGTCGGTCCCTGGAGTTGCATCCAGTGTGGGCTGTCACACATAAAAGATGCAGGATACATTGCAATGTCCCCAGAGGTGACAAGGCTGCAAGAGATTGTGGACCGTGTCACGTAGGGATGAGCTCCATGGACTGACAGGTTTTATCTGTCCTGAAGAAAAGCAGCTAGTAGTTGTCTTTGTCATTTAGGAAATGCTCTGAGCTGTCTCCAGGGCTGGAGCTCCAGGGTCCAGGCTCCATGGAGGGAAGGGGCAGGAAAGCAGGAGAGGAGTTGCACAGCCCTTCTATAGGACGCCTCCCAAGAGCAGGGCTCAACTCCCAGAAGGATGTGCCAGAGTCAGGGGACCGCAAACCCAGCCACGGAGGAAGAGAATCCAGGGCTGGGCTGACTCCTCCAGTCCTTCCCCACCCTAGAGCTTGTGAAATAAAGAATAATGAGGATGCGGGAAGTGGGGATACACGGCCCCATCCTTTCCCTCTGCCAGAGGCCTGTCCTCCAGCAAGGTGCCCATCTGGGCTGAGGGGTCCTCTGCCAGTGAGGTCAGGAGCACCCCTTCCTGCTGGGCTGGGACAGACTGTGAGCCAGGAGAGCCTGTCCTCCTGCTGAGAACTTCCCTCCAACAAGGTGCCCATCTGGGCTGAGGGGTCCTCTGGGAGTGAGGGCCAGCGTTCTCCTTCCTGCTGGGCTGGGACAGGTGGTGAGCCAGGGGTCCCATCTCCTGCTGGCTCCCATCTGCCCTGGCACTGCTTCCTGCCTCTGGGGACCCTTCCTTCAGCAGCTCTGCAAGTGCCCAGGACCCTTGTTCCCTGGGGCCCTCCTTTCAGGCCACATGTGCAATGTGAGGTCCCTGAAGGTCCCAGATGTGGCTTTCAGGGTGACAGGGACGATTTGACACCAGGTGTGCCAGTGCTCTCCTTTTCTGAGGTGAGTGTTGGTCAAAATTGTCCTAGTAAGCAGGTGTTTTCTAACATGCCCGCCTCCACTGAGGGTCTGGGAGACTGGTGCCCCCGCCATGGAGAGGGAATTGGGAATGGCGAGGGAGGAGGAGACAGCCCCCTTCCTGAGCCTCTGAGGTCTTCACTGCAAGCCAAGGTGCCCAAGCAGGGCTGCCGGGGTCTGCCGCTCACATCCCCACAGGGAAGCCAGGGGACGGAGTGGCCACCTCGGGACGATGCAATGAGGACACGAGCATGGACATGCAGATGGAGGCCGACCTGGCCCAGCATGTCCGGGATTTTCCATCCGCTCTTCCACTAACTAGGTCTGTGGTAATGAGCAAGTTGGCCCATTGAATGGGAAAATTCTAGAAGGTTGCGCTCTGAAAATCATCCAGCTTTTACGTCTTCTTTTCACATACTAGGCCTGTATTTGTCTTGTTGGGAAACCATAGTGTCATACTTAGAATCACAGAAGCTCAGAGCTGGAGGAATCTAGCCATGAACTAATACCACTGGAAAGCATAGAACTTCCTTTAGAGCAAGGGTAGGAAGCAAATGTACTGTCACATTTTTATTTTTTATGAATAAATGTGTGGTCAGGATGGATGAGTTAACTTATTTCATTCATTAAATGGAGCATGTGATCATAGAGAGGCTTTTTCCTCTTCACCCAACATTCTTCAAACTACCACAAAGTCAGAATATTACTTTGAATACAGAGTCTTAAAAACAAAAATTCCATTTTTTACATCATACCATTCTAAGTGCATGATAATTTTCTTTCACTGTTTTAATCTTAAATTTCAAAGCAAGATATGCTTAGAACATTAGAGGGTATTTATATAAAATGTGCATTGCTGAGTAATCAGTGCACGCTCGAGAATGCTGTTACATGTTTAATACAACTTTTGTTTTAGTTGAGTTTCTTAAGCTGATTAGTAAGGATGACAGAATTTTAATTGGGATCCTCATTTTCTTTTAATCTTTGGAAGACATCAGGTTTTTGTTTTTTTGTTTTTTTTTTTTCAGCCCACATAGTTAATCAGTCATGAAAATCTTCTCAAGAAGATCTTTGTTCTTAATTATTCATAGAGAGCATTATCCAGTTCTGGTCAAGACAGGTTAGCATTCCGAACAAAAGATATCTTAATGATGTCAAAGTAATGTGCACATTTCTCACCTTTGGGCCAGAAAAAATGGAAGAGTATCTCTTTTTTTCAAATAGCCAATCTTTCCAAAGTATTCAGCCCTAACTTCATTATACGTTGGACTTGCACAAATCCTTACAAGTGCGGGTGCCTTTGACAAGAGCTTCCTGCCTGGGCCTCAGAGTGGCAGTGGGAATGGGACTCTCCATCACGGCAGGAATGCATTTATGATCATGCATTGCTTAAGTCTGTTTTTATTTCTCGTTTTATGGAAAATGCAGCAGTAATCCCTTTAGAATTCCCCTCAGCTTAAATCTCAGAGACCATTCTCGGCCGCCTCTTAATGTCTCAAGAGTACTTCAAGTTGCGTAAGCCCCATATTCAACAGGTAAAGCCCACTTTGTTCTATAGAGATGGCTGGAAATAATGTGAAATTAAAGATTTAATCTTCTGGGGGCAACGCAGCCTTTCCATAGTTTGCCACAAAGAAACTAAAAAGTCTAGCACCTTTTCAGTAAGTAGAAAAGTCCTTGATTGGCAGGGCCTGCTGCATTGATCCCCAAAACTATGTTGCTAAAAATTTTATTAATACAATTAGGAAAGAGACGACTGCACAGTCTTAAATGTTGGGGGAGATTTCATTTCATGATGAAGTTTGCTTCTATTATTAACCTAATTGACAGGATTTATGTGCAGAAAAAAAAGGGAATCAAGCTTTGGTGACAAATTAAGTCCTTCTTTTTCTACTCACAAGAAAACTCTGACTCCACCGACACGAATTAGAAGTGGCAGTCAGCGGACATTGCTATGAGAGGAAGGGGTTTGATGAGCAGAGATTATCCCAGCCTGAATGTGCCCGTCGTTGATTTCATGACAGTACATTGTATTTTGCTTCTAAGCAGAATATTTTTGACCTGGTCTATAATTTAATTTCGCATATTGAGATTTTTTTGGAAACATGATAGGAAAATGAAAAAGTATCTACTCACTTTTTTGGAACCTGGCCCACAAACACGCTTTCTAGAATTTTACCCAAGGATTCTTGGGCCTGGGTACCTCTGAAATTGTACCACAGCCATCACTACCAAAAACGCTCTGCTGGGGCTGTGCTGCCCTGGAAGAGGGGAGGTGTGGAGGGTCATTCAGAGACATCTCACATCCGGGCTCTGAAATTCTGAATTTGGCCAATCGTCTCAGAAGACTTCAGATGCAAATATTTTTATTCTCCACACCCATGGTGCAGTAGCAGGCTTGTCTGAGCGAATGAACCGGGACACATGAACTTCATGTACACACACTGTCCATGGTGGGCAGCTGATGCTTGACACAGTTGAGGCCAGTGGAGCCTCCCAATGTAGCCTCCCAGAGAGCAAACTGGCAACTCGGAATGAAACCATCTAAATACTCAGCCTTTGGGTTTAAACCCTGAGTGCTAAACCAAACACAGGATCTACAGGGCCACAGACCCTTTACAGATAGTCTACTGCAGCTGCCTGCCTTGCCAGTGGAAGCTGGCACTTTCAATCAGTCAACAAGCACACAGAGGGCATCATTAGTTCATTTCAGCAAATTATTTTCATTGCTGTTTCTGTTATCTGTGTAACAAACCACACTCCACACATAGTGGTATAAAACAACAACTTATGACTTCTCTCGGTTTTGTAGTCTGGACTGCGCTTAGCCGGGTGTTCCCACTGCTCTAGCAGCTGGGGCAACAATGTCAGGGGTGCGTCCTGGCTCACTCGTCCAGCGCCTAAGACGGCTGCAACAGCTGCAACCACAGGGGCTGGCTGAGCACTAACACCCCACCACCCCACCCCCTGCCTGACTCTTTCTCCTGTCTCTGTCTCACCCCTGTCTCTGGGTGTCTCTCATTATTCTCTCCATGTATTTCTCTCATCCCCTCCCTCTCCCTCTCCTTCTCTCTGCTTCAGTCTCTGTCTCTGTCTCTCTCTCTCTCTCTCTCTCTCTCTCTCCATGTAACCGATCCACATTCCCTGCTTGGGCTTGCATTAGTAACTGTGTCGAGATCCAGGACAGACAGGGTGATGTCTGTGATGACATCAGCTGGAAGGAACCACTGCAGGGGTTAGTCAGGCATACTTGAACTTTAACATGGTTAGGAGTCAGCCTAGAACCCAGTGTAGAAGATGAACCCAAAAGAAACCACAAGAGGAGGTCTGTGGACATCTGAAAGCAGCATTCAGCTTCCATACAGGACCGCAGTGAGAAAGTGGAGGGCCCTCAGAACAAACCTGCTTCTCATCGAGCCCAGTTACGCTCATGACGTGGGACAACTTGGGGATTTCTGGATCAAAACTTGTTTTAGGAAGGAAGCCAAAGCAATGTTCCAGTGATGACTGGAAGGAACAGGTGAGAAAGGCTGCACCTATCCTATAAACTGGTGGAGCTCAGAAAGTGATGGCACTAGCGGTGGCAGTCCCCGGGGGCCGGCTGACACAGTGACCAAGAGGAACAAACCACTTCTCTCTCATTTCTCTGCCATTAGAGATGCTGATGAGGCCAGGTGTGCATGTCCTAACCTCCCATAAAGCTGGTATACATGGGCCATGTGTCATGGTCAACCCAGAGGAGGAGCTGCAGACAGGCATTCGGGAAGCTCGTGCATCTTTAATAGATGCTGAGAGTGCTGAGAGGAAGAACAGTGGAAACTCTCCCTCCCTCTCTTTTCTTTGTCCTATTGTGGCAGCCACTTTGCATCAATGAATTGATGAAGAGGAGGTTGGAAAGGTGGACATTGATCCTTCATGGCATAAGAAGCTGTGATAATTGCCCCAGACTTCATACCATGGGAGAGAAGTAAACGGTCCTATTGCCAATGCCACCACTCTTTGAATTTACTTGCAGCCAAAAGCCTTCCTAACTGATAAAATATCATCAAACTATTTTTCTTTAAAAAATGCTTACTTCGTCAAGAATTTGAGATGTGTATAATTCGCTTTTCCCCCAGAACAATATCACTTAAATAACTTTTCTTGACTAGTTTGCTTCAAGGTACCTCAAGGGAGCATAACAGGCACATTATGGTTAGATATTCTTATAGTAAGGATCACCTTTATTCTGAAATGCCATCTTAGGAGCATTTACAAACAAATCAGGGCTTACTTTTGCTGACACATTTGCAAGGATTGGTCCAGAAAGATTGAGGTTTTGTTGTGCTGGTCTATTTACTTCACTCACAGTTCACTTTGGTCTTGTATTGCTAATGCCACTGCTCTGAATTTACTTGCAGCCAAAAGCCTTCCTAACTGATAAAATATCATCGAATTATTTTTCCTTAAAAAATGCTTTAATTATTCAAGAATTTGAGAAGTGTATAATTTGCTTTTTTTCTCCAGAACAATATCGCTTAAATTAGTTTTCCCTGACCACTTCAAGGTAACTCAAGTGAGTGGAATAGGCAGGTTATGGTTAGATCTTCTTACAGTCAGGGTCACCTTTTTTCTGAAATGCCACCTTAGGAGTATTTACAAAAGTGCTTACTTTTGCTGACACATTTGCAAGGAATTGTCCAGAAAAGGTTAAGATTTTGTTGCACTGGTCTTTTTAATTCACTCACAGTTCACATTGGTCTTCTACTTTTCCACTTTTATAGGTTCGTTCCATTCTTTAAATCACTCTTCTGAGCATAAAAAAAAAAAAGTGAGCTGCCTTTTGCACAGCATTTGCTGTAAGCCAGAACTAGATCTGCTGTGTGAGGCCCCCGTGGGCACTCAGGGCAGTCGCATGAGGAAGATGCTATCATCACACCCATTTTGAGGAAACAGGCTTAGAGTTAGCTCACTTGCTACAAAGCACAGTTAGGAAGCAGAGATGCTGGGGTGCAAGTCCAGATCAAGCTGACTACAGTCATATTTTTAACCACAGCACTATTCTGTCTCTCTAGAAGACACATCTCTTGATACAAGAATTATAAGTTTCCCATGTGAGCAAAGTGCCTTACCTTTTGATCCAATAGTTTCCCAGGCTGAATTAGACTCATTTCTTGTCTGTCTTAATTTGTGTTTCCCCAATAGCAGATACTGAGAAAACAATTCCAGTGAAGTGTTTTGTTTGGAACAGGATCCCAGGAAACATTGCTAGGAGAAGTGAAACTGAGGAGGAAGGCAACCAGTAGAGGATATGATACATTCTCAAATGATCACTGTGGATATGCAGAGCCCAGTCCTACCAGGGACTCAAGGCATGTAGCACACACCTTAGAGCTAAAGACTGGAGGAGGAGGGAGCTGGGGTATTTATGCACCAATTTCTGTTGGGCATTGGTTGAAAATTACTCTTGAGGACATTAATTCCTTGCACTCTGGTGTGCCAGGTACACCAATAGCATTGGGGTTCTGCAGTCAAAGAAGGCATCAGACAAAGGCACGGAGGTGGGCAGGCTGGGGCGGGAGCTGGGGCAGCATCACTGATGCAGTGAGTGAGGAACAGGATGAGCACCAATGGCATCTGCTACGTGGATATTCCACATAATCCAAGTCCAAATCGTTTTTATTTTTATTGAAGCACTTTATGTCCATAGTCTTAAAAAGTTGCTTTGTAGACCTTATTCTAGATGACTCTCTAAGCTTTCCCTTTAACACACCCTTCCCTGCTCCAAACATACAGCAACTATAGATAAAACTAGAAAGAGGAAATTTTGAAGCACAGTCAAGAAACAAGAAAGCATGAATACGTATTTTAAAAACTGCCCTAAAATGCCTGTAAATGGAATATATGAAAAGAAGTATACACCATGACCAATTAGGATTTATTCCAAGAATGCAAGATTGGTTCAATATTTAAAACCAATCATTGTAATCCACCACATTAACAAGGTAAAGAAAATTCACAGGATCATATCAATCAATTCAGTAAAAGCATTTGATAAAACTCAATGCCTGCTCATAATAGAATCTCTCAGAAAAAATAAGAATAAATAATTTCTTTGACTTGATAAGGGTGTCTATTAAAAAAAACCCTGCAGCTAATATTATACTTAATGGTAAAACACTGAATGTTTTCCTGCTAAGATTGGGAACAAGGCAAGGACAGCCTCTCTAACCATTTTCATTCAACGTCGTGCTGGAAGCTCCAGCCACTGCAAGAGAAGGAAATAAAAGGCAAACATTGAAAAAGAAGGTATAAGACAGTGCCTATTTACAGGCAGCATGATTATATACATTTTAAAAAATCTAAGACAGTTTGGAAAGGAAACTAAAATTAATGAGTTCAGCAAGTTCATAGGATATAAGATAAACATTCAAAATCAATTGTATTTCTATAGAATATCAATGAATTCATGAACTCCAATATTAAAAATACAATACCATTTATAACTGCTCAAAATACTAAATGCATATAAATGAATCTATTGAAACATGCACAGGGCTTGGGTGCTGCAGGGCATACTATCTATGTCCCTGGGCAGGAAGACTCAACATAATAAAAAAAGTCAAGTCTCTCCAAATTGACACAAAGTTTTACACAATTCCTATCAAAATTTCAGCAAGTTTTTAAAGACACAAGCAAGATTATTCTAAACTTACGTAGAAATATAAATGAGATAGAATAGCTAAAACAATTTGAATCTGTCTACTTCCAGACGTATCATACAGCTACTGTATCGGGGCATGTGTTTTGGCAGAGGGACCGATACATAGCTCAATTGGATAGAACAGAAAACACAGAAATAGACCTATACAAATAGGCCTAACTGACTTTTGACAAAGATGCAAAAGCAGTTTACTGCAGGAAGAGTGGCCTTTTCAACAAATGGTGCTGGAGAAACTGTGACTATATAGGGAAAAAAGTAAACCTCAACCTAATCCTCACACTTCATATTTAAAAAATCATAAACTAAAATACAAACTGTAAAAGTATAGAAAAAAATACAGAAGAATATCTTCAGGTTCTAGTCCTAGGCAAAGTGTTCTTGAACTTGACACCAAGAACATACTCCATAACAGAAAGAAAATGATTAACTGGACTTCATAAAAGTAGATCACTCTTGCTCTCTAAAAGATAAGCTACAGACAGGAGAAAATATTTGCAAACCATATCTGACAAAGGACTAGTCCCTAGAATATACAAACATTGTCAAAACTCAACAGCGAGGAAGAAAAAAGAGAAAAGAAAATGGAGAACAAAAAGGAAGAGATATTTCATTGAACAGAATATAGAGTTGGCAAATAGGCCCATAAAAAGATGTTCGACATCATCAGTCATTTGGAAATGCAGAGTGAAACCACCACATGCCTATTAGAATATGGTGATATGTTTGACTCTGTGCCCCCACCTAAATCTCATTAATGATGTTGAGCATTTTTTCATATGTTTGTTGGCCACTTGTATATCTTCTTTTGAGAATTGTCTATTCATGTCCTTAGCCCACTTTTTGATGGGATTTTTTTTTTCTTGCTAATTTGAGTTTGTTGTAAATTCTGGATATTAGTCCTTTGTCAGATGTACAGATTATGAAGATTTTTCTCCCATTCTGTGGGTCGTCTCTTTACTCTGCTGACTGTTCCTTTTCTATGCAAAAGCTCTTGAATTTAATTAAGTCCCTGCTATTTATCTTTGTTTTTATTGCATTTGCTTTTGGGTGCTTGGTCATAAAATCCTTGCCTAAGCCAATGTCTAACAGAGTTTTTCCAATGTTATCTTCTAGAGTTTGTAGAGTTTCAGTTATTAGATTTAAGTCCTTGATCCATCTTGAGTTGATTTTTGTATATGGTGAGAGGTGAGAATCCAGTTTTGTTCTCCTACATGTGGCTTGCCAATTATCTCAGCACCATTTGTTGAATAGTGTGTCTGTTCCCCACTTTATGTTTTTATTTGCTTTGACAAAGATCAAATAAGTATTTGGGTTTATTTCTGGGTTCTCTATTCTGTTCCATTGATCTGTGTGAGTATTTTTATACCAGTACCATGCTGTTTTGGTGACTATGACCTTATAGTATAGTTTGAAATCAGGTAATGTGATACGCCCAGATTATTTATTTATTTATTTATTTTTGCTTAGTCTTGCTTTGGCTATGCAGGCTCTTTTTTGGTTCCATATTAATTTAGGATTTTTTTTCTAGTTCTGTGAAGAATGATGGTAGTATTTTGATGGGAATTGCACTGAATTTGTAGATTAGTTTTGGTTGTATGGTAATTTTTACAATATTGATTCTACCCATCCATGAGCATGAGATGTGTCATCTGTGATTTCTTTCCACTGTGTTTGGTAGATTTCCTTGTAGAGGACTTTCACCTCTTTGGTTAGGTATATTCCTAAGTATTTTATTTTATTTTATTTTATTTGCAGCTGTTGTAAAAGGGATTGAGTTATTGATTTGATCCTCAGCTTTGTTGCTGTTGGTGTATAGAAGAGCTACTGATATTCATGTACATCAATTTTGTAACTGGAAACTTTGCTGAATTATTTTATCAGTTCTAGGAGCTTTCTGGAAGTCTTAGGGTTTTAGGTAAATAATCATATCATCAGCAAACAGCAACAGTTTGATTTCCTCTTTACCGACTTGGATGCCCTTTATTTCTTTCTCTTGTCTGATTGCTCTGGGGAGGATTTCCAGTTCTATGTTGAAGAGAAGTGGTGAGAGTGGGCATCCTTGATTTTACAAGTTCATAGGTGGAAGGGACTTGACTTGTCTCAGATGAGACTTTTGACTTGGACTTTTATGTTAATGCTGGAATGAGTCAAGATTTTGGGGGATTGTTGGAAAGGCATGATTGGCTTTGAAATGTATAAAAGACATAAGATTTGGGAGGGGCCAGGGGTGGAATGATATGGTTTGGCTCTGTGACTCCACCCAAATCTCATCTTGAATTGTAATCCTTGTGTCAAGGGAAGGGTATGTAATCCCCACATGTTGAGGGAGGGAAGAGACTGGATTATGGGGGTGGCTCTTCCATGCTGTTCTCATAACAGTGAGTAATTCTCATGAGATCTGATGGTTTTATAAATGGTAGTTTTCCCTGCACTCTCACACCCTCTCTCTCTTCTGCCACCATGTAAGACGTGCCTGCTTCCCCTTCTGCCATGATTGTACGTTTCCTGAGGCCTCCTCAGCCATGCAGAACTGTGAGTCAAGTAAACTTCTTGGTTTGCAAAGTACCCAGTCTCAGGTAGTATCTTTATAGTGGTGTGAGAACAGACTAATACAAAAGGTTAGAATGAAAAATGATGACAACACTAGATGCTGGCAAGGATGTGGAGAAACTGGATCACTCACACGTTGCTAGAGGGGAAAGCTGTACAGACTCTCTGGAAAATGGTTAGCAGTTTCCTAGAAAAAGAATCATGCAGTTATCATACAACCCAGTGATTGCACTCCTGGGCATTTATCACAGAGAAATGAAAAAGCGTATTCACATATAACCTGTGCACAAATATTTATGGCAGCTTTGTTAGTAACCCCCAACTGAGAGTCAACCCAGATGCCCTTAGCAGGTGAATGGTTAAACTAACTGTGGTGCCTCCATGCCACCAAGTGACAAAGAGGAGCAAGCTATTGATGCATGCAAAAACCTGCATGAGTCTTCAGAGAATTATAAGTGAGAATAAGCCAGTCCCAAAAGTTTACAGGGTGACATACTGTATGATTCCACTCGTATAAACCTCTTCGAGTGACAAAATCATTGAAATGGAAATCAGATGAGTGGTTGCCGAGGGTTCTAGAGAGGGTGAGGTGGGAGGAAAGTGGTTTAACTGTAAAAGGTCAACATGAGGATCCTTTTGTGGTGGAGGTGTTCTGAAGCTTGACCATACCAATGTCAATGTCTTGGTTTGTGATGGTGTGCTGTAGTTCTACAAGATACGACTACTGGGGAGAAACTGGATAAAGTGCACACAGGGTCTCTCTGTGTTGTTTATACATATGACACTGCAGTTATCTCAAACGAAAACTTTAATTAGAACAAAAGCTTGTAGCGCAGTGATGGGACAAACGTTCAAAGTGTTGAGGTTCAGGAGTTTGCAGAGGTGTCCTTAGTTGGGTTTCTAAGGGGTAACAGGGTTACGTTCCCCAGGCGATGTCATGGACCAGATCTGGGATCACCATTAAATACCGGGAGTTCTAGGCAGAAGGCTAAATGCAAGCCCCTATGGAGCCCCGCATTGAGCTGTGGTTCAGGGAAAGCTGCAGGCCTAAGGGAGAGGTGAAATCAGACGCAGCATGGACCAGGAACTGAGACAAGCTACCTGTGATATCCCCCGCATCAGCACAGGGCAAGGACCCCAAGCATTTTGTGAGCTGGCGCTGGACTAGGGACCCAGGAAACAGCTGAAGAGGCACGGGACAGAGAAGAATGGGTACAGAAGAGACGAACATGACAGAGAGAAAACAGAGTATTCCACTCAACCTGGGACTACGACACGAGCAGAAAAACAACGTAGAAAACAACCAGCATAGCCCCCGGAGCGCAAATTCCCACCGGATGAAAGAAAAATTATATAACAATTCAGAAGGACCCAGAGAAATTAAGCAATGATAGGCTAAAATTAAATAATAACAGACATAAACAACAAATCAGGATGAACTCTTACAAATTAATGGTAGTCATTTTAAAAATAAACTTCATAGATGGAATGTACTCTATCCCAGACACGAACAAAGAATTAATAAACTTACGTTCTTTAGTTAGAACTCAAGAATTCATCCAGAGCACAGGGCAGACCCACAAAATAAGCACATGGAAAGCAGCTAAGAACACGCAGGGAGAGAATTTCCAATCTAGATCAAAGAGGAATTCCAAAAGAAAAGAACAAATCATGAAGAAGCAATATTTGGATGACTGGAAACTTTCCAGGATTGAAAAAAGACCTTAGTCCTCACACTGAAAATGCTCTCAGAAGACAAAGACGCTTAAATAAGAATGAACTGACATCTAAAGGCGTCATAATGAAAATGTAAGACATTAACAATAAAGAATAAAAATAGCATAAAGACTATGCACTATTTACCATATATCTGCAAAATATAACATTTGAAAGCATAAATATTGAATAAAGAAGTTAGCATCTTAGAAGCCACTAGGGAGAAAATAGAGATTATTATCGAATGGAACAATAACTATAGCAAGAGCAAATAGTCAGCAACCGAAGATGGTGGAAGGTCAGGACAAAATGACTTCGGAATGCTGGAGAGAGCAACACACAGCCTGGAGCTCTGCACCCAGAAATTCTGGTGATGGCTGAAGCCGGGCAGCAGCTTGCTGCCTGCAGACAGGGCTGGCAAGGTCCAGATGGCCCCGACAACCCACACCATTTTTCATGCAGTACGAGCCCTCCCAAGCTGCTGGAGCATTTGCCGGCATGTCCCCTGGAGCAGACGGAGAAGCCGGGTCCAGAGCAGTTCAGTGACTGACCCATGTGGATGCAGGGAGGACCAGGGTGTGAGGACCAGGGCATGAGGACCAGGGCGCACGTGTGCTCAGGCCTGCACCGAGAAACCATCGGTGCTGTAAGTGCAAAGTCGCGTTTCCTCTGCCTGTTTAGGGCTCTCCTCTGGAGTCCTTACCTAAGACTTTCTGGACTCACCTCGGAACTGCCTGTACTCTATGTAACAGGAGTTTTGAAAGCGCAGGGGCCTTTGGTCTCAGAGAAAACGATTGCTGTCATTACCAACTTAGTGAGGGATTGGCAGTGGAGGCAATGCCTGTTTGTTAAAGTCCTTGCCATGAAGGTTCATCCTGGAGGCTCTCTGGGGGCTGGTTGTTATCCCTGTTGGCTACATATCCTGAATTTAGTGACAGGACAGTCTCCTTGTTCAAATTTCCCATGTGGTTGCTGCTTTTTTCCTTGGACAGATTTTCTGGGCAGTGGTCGGTTTATCTTCATTTGCTTTTGAAACTTGGACTTGAACACAAAACCATTTGAGGCTCATGGGAAGCTGTCAGATCTAGGAGGCTGAGTTTTAGGATTTTAAAATGCTGGCTGTCGGCATTCAGCCCTATTCATTAATTTAGGAAAACATGGAAAACTCCAGTTCTCCTTCTGAAGACGATGACTGAAAATTCAGCCTAATGTGAAGTCAGCTACTTCCTGCCTGTATGGACTCAGGCACCTTGAGAACACTGAGCAGCCAGAACGGGAAGAAATGGGAATACAAAGTGGGAGGAGTGGCCAGAAAGCAGACGGAATCCACGACTCCATGACTGTACAGCCGGAAAGCAGGCAGAATCCATGACTCCCTGACTGTACAGCCGGAAAGCAGGTGGAATCCACGACTCCTGATTGTACAGCCGGAAAGGAGGCGGAATCCACGACTCCCTGACTGTACAGCCGGAAAGCAGGCGGAATCCACGACTCCCTGACTGTACAGCCGGAAAGGAGGTGGAATCCACGACTCCTGATTGTACAGCCAGAAAGCAGGCGGAATCCACGACTCCTGATTGTACAGCCAGAAAGCAGGCGGAATCCATGACTCCCTGATTGTACAGCCACTGACTGCTCCTAATGAAGAGGTGAAGATTGTGTGTTTAGAATTTAAACTAAAATCAATCAAAAATAGCCCTTGTGATTCTAGGACGCTTACTCATTCTTAGGACCAGTTTCCCTATGAAAAAGGAAACCAGTTTCCCTATGAAAAGGAAAAGGAAATTCCCTACAATGTCACACAGAAACTTTACAAATAACGAAACACCTGCACTGAGGGCTTCGTCCTTTTGGGGTGAGCATTCTCTTACAAGGGCAGGGTGAAAACAGGAAGCATTTCTCCCTCACACCTCAAAACAATGTTTTAAACATGAATCAGGCACGCCGCAAACACCCATTTAAGCCATCAGCCAGCTGAGCGGTTTTACTTCTACACTTGTTTCCATATTTGTTTCTACATTTTACATGAAGACTTTTTTTTTTTTTTTTTTTGAGGCGGAGTCTCGCTCTGTCGCCCGGACTGGAGTGCAGTGGCTGGATCTCAGCTCACTGCAAGCTCCGCCTCCCGGGTTTACCCCATTCTCCTGCCTCAGCCTCCGGAGTAGCTGGGACTACAGGCGCCCACCACCTCGCCCGGCTAGTTTTTGTATTTTTAGTAGAGACGGGGTTTCACCGTGTTAGCCAGGATGGTCTCAATCTCCTGACCTCGTGATCTGCCCGTCTTGGCCTCCCAAAGTGCTGGGATTACAGGCTTGAGCCACCGCGCCCGGCCACATGAAGACTTTTTAGAGATAAAACTACCAATACGAAACACTTCATTCCAATGTGTTGCATTCACCTTGGTGAGCTAGCCTGAGAACCTAGCCAGGACTAGCATTTTCCATGAGAAAATGTTTCCTAAATGACAAGCCACTGACATGCAAATCAATGTTTGGAGCCCCATAGATTCGTAACCTGGAGATGGGTGTAACAATTTTATTCCCGAAGCTGTTAACAGATGCGAAGAATAGAAACCATTTACTCGCCTGAAGAAAGGAACAGAAGAACTTAGTAATTATTATTAATAGTTACTATTGCTTATAAATAAATATGCTTTCGTTTGGCACACTCTTCTGGTGGCAGAGCTGTGAAGAGTCACCACTGAGGAGGCCACCTGGGCCTCTTTCTTCATTCCTACCATGAGTGCTGGGCAGGGAGATCCCCCCCTACCCACCAGACCCAGGCTGCAGTGTGGTGTTTTTTTCTTTGTTTGTTTTGAGACAGAGTCTTGCTCTATCACCCAGGCTGGAATGCAATGGCGCGATCTCAGCTCATGGCAGTCTTCGCCTCCTGGGCTCAAGCAGTTCTCCTGCCTCAGCCTCCCAAGTAGCTGGGATTATAGACATTCACCACACCTAGCTTATTTTTGTATTTTTAGTAGAGACAGGGTTTCCTCATGTTGGCCAGGCTGATCTCAAACTCCTGACCTCAGGCGATCTGCCAGCCTCGGCCTCCTAAAGTGCCGGGATTACCAGCATGAGCCGCTGCGCCTGGCCAGCTGCAGTGTTCTCTTTGCGGCAAGTCAGGTAAAAAGTGAACCAGGGCTCCCTACTGCTTGGCGTCTAACGTGCCTGTGTCCATGCGGGCCGGGGCAGGTGCTGCGTCTCCTCTCTCTCATTCCCAGCCCCGGGTCAGTTGCTTCAACACGAGCCCGTTGGCCTCCTGTTCTAAGGATGAAGACTTCCATCGTGTTTTCCTTCTGTGGGTTACCCCAGGGTGCACGGAGTGCATAATCCTAAAGGCCAAACCTGAGCAGAAAGTGACTCGTGCCCAGACTTGATGAATGAGGGGCGAGGCTGAGTTCCCGGTGCCAGGAATTCGCAACTGGCCTTGGAATCCTCCTCCAGCTGGAAGAACGAGTCTCCATGGGATGACTCGAAAGGGAAGTCAATTTATCTCAAAGTGGAAAGGCAATGGCAAAATGGGAAAAGGCCGAGGCCGGGAGATCTGTCGCTTGACAGGAATCTACCGCGGGACCCTCACTGCCCAGAAACACTGTTAGGATGTGCACTTCTCTGTCTCCACTACTCGCTCCTCCGGGCCCCACCCGTCTGCATGCGGCCTCACGTGGTTTACCCTTTCCCTCTCTGCTCCTGTTCTTCCCGTCTGACCTCCCATCCTGACGACCCCCCAGCCTCCATCACGTCCACGGCCTCGAGCACAGGGTTTTCCTTCTTATTCCTACCAAGGTCTAGACATTTACTACATCACTTTTCCCAGGAGTGTTTTCATTTTAAAAGAGAACATAGGCCGGGCACAGTGGCTCACGCCTGTAATCTCAGCACTTTGGGAGGCCAAGGCGGGCAGATCACCTAAGGTCTGGAGTTGGAGACCAGCTTGGCCAATGTGGCGAAATGCCTTTTTTACTAAAGATTAAAAAAAAAATAGCTGTGTTTGGTGGCAGATGCCTGTAATCCCAGCTACTGGGGAGGCTGAGGCAGGATAATAGCTTGAACCCAGGAGGCAGAGGTTGCAGTGAGCCAAGATTGCACCATTGCACTCCAGCCTGGGTGACAGGGCCAAGACTGTCTCACACCAAAAAAAAAAGAGAGAGAACACAGGACGGATGAAGGGGAACTTACCTCAAAGGAATGGATCGGGAATGGTGGACTACTAAGACTCAGTGGGTGAGTTTTGAAAGGGAAGACCTTCATTGCCTGCAGGCCTTATATTGCTCCAAGGGCCCAGAGATTGATTTTTGCCTCTCCCTGGGACCCATCCTCCCACAACACAGCAGTTTCTGTGGCATACATGAGCCTAGAAAATACCTTCTGCCTCCAGGTCATCCTGAGCCAAGCATGTTTCTCCCATGATGCCACCGGTATGCATGAGGGCCGCCCATTTAGGAGTTCAGAGTTTGATCCACTCCTCAGTGGGCGGTCGAGTACCCCCTCAGCAGTGTGTTCTCCACCTGTCTCTGGCAGCGTTCGCAGAGGGCTCCCCAGCTGTTCAGGCAATGGTCCCGCAGTTACTCTCCAACCTCCTGCAGCAAGCTCGGCCTCCCAACGCTGCACTCTGGGCACTGCCCAGAGAAGCCCGGCTCCAGGATGACCCCTCACAGTGATGTCTGCATCACGGTGCCTTGTGTTGAGCTCATCCCCTGACAGCACCTTCCTACGATCCTCTCACTGGGTCCCATCTGACCCTCCCCAATACCAGCAGGTGCCTGTGGTACGTGGGAAGAGAATTATCATCCTGGTTCTACCAAGAAGAAAAACAGGGCACAAAGGCTGCGGCCAGCCAAGGTCACAATCAGGGACATGCGCCATCACTGTGGCATTAGGGCTCTTTCTCTGGTATGGTCCACCACCCGGCCACTGCACCCAGCCACGGGTACCCACCCTCCATGCATCCTGTCTGAGTTAAAACAAACTAATGCCATTTGATTTGCTAAACCGAGGTTCTGAGCATTGGACATCGAGACTGGAGAAGGGATTCCCGGCTGTGCAGGTGCACTCGAAGCACCGTTGTCATGGGGGATCCTTCCAAGATTTCCCCCAAAACAGAAGACCGGCAACCCTGTCCCAGGGCCCTTATTTGATGAGGAGGGTGGGGTGGGGTGGTGAACAGGGAGGGCAGACACCTCCACTGCATTGTTGTGCTTATAAAGAAAGCAGCTTCCCAGCACTTTGGGAGGCCGAGACGGGCGGATCACGAGGTCAGGAGATCGAGACCATCCTGGCTAACACGGTGAAACCCCGTCTCTACTAAAAATACAAAAAACAAAAAAACGAGCCGGGCGAGGTGGTGGGCGCCTGTAGTCCCAGCTACTCCAGAGGCTGAGGCAGGAGAATAGCGTGAACCCAGGAGGCAGAGCTTGCAGTGAGCTGAGATCCGGCCACTGCACTCCAGCCCGGGTGACAGAGCGAGACTCCGTCTCAAAAAAAAAAAAAAAAAAAAAAAAAAAAAGAAAGAAAAAAAGAAAGCAGCTTCCAGAAATCAGACATTGTTTAATCACTTGCTGCCAAAATTCACGACTGAAAATAGAGAGTAGGCCTGCTGCTTCATACTTCTATGCATTCACTAAGCAAAGGGTTGCCAGGCCGGGGATTCAGAATCGGGCAACATGGTCCACACCCACCTGGGGTGACAGCAGGTGACTCCATCATCCTCGGGTGCGGGTCGGAGGGGCTTCTACTGCTGAGCAGCAAGGAAGTCCCCTTCGGGGCAGAGGGCACAAGTGAAGTCGGGAGAGCTGGTGACAAGTCCAGGCTCTGGACAGAAGCAGTGCCCGCCTGGGGGCAGAACTTCCCGCTGTTCCTGCCACCGTGAGCAGGTCACCTCCTCACTTTCTGTCCCCAGGCTCTCACCGCAGTAGAGGTGACAGCAGCACAGCCCACTCCATGGAGCTTCACTGTCGACCACACACATGACCTTGGAGGGAACCCCCACCAGCCTGCCCCCTAACAGTAGACAGACGCACCCCGCAGCCCTCCAGCGCTGCACCACACACACCAGCGGTGGTCATCTCTCTTCAGCCTCACTCGCTGACACCTCTTTCAGGTTGCTAACCACAGCCTAACTGCTGAGAACATTTTTCTGGAGTCTCTTCCACTCCCTAGAAAAAGCCATGGTGTTTCTGTCCATGCAGAAGGGAGAGGCCGGGATCTGCTGGATGAAATTCACCGAGTCCCACTGACAAGCTCTGCATGGCTGGGAGTTTTCACATGCTTTCCTCTCACAGGATTACCAGTCCCAGGTAAAGAAACAGGTGTTCTGAGAGGCTGCTGCCCAAGCCGGGAGGTGAGCTTCGGTCACCTGCTCCTGAAGTTGGACAATCCCTGTTCAGGTGAGTCCTTTCTCATGGCTTGGTGAGCAGGTCTGTGTTCCAGGGCTCCTGGGGGTGTTAGAGTTACCCCACAAATCAAAAAACCATCCCTGATCCCACTGACAACAGCCTCTCTGCAGTGACTAGCAGAGTCCAGGGCCGTCCTGGCCCCAGGGAACAGAGCACAAAGGGGTCAGGGCCCAGGGCGTGTGAGGGACGGGGTGGATGCAGAGGTGCGGAGGATGCAGCTGTCAGCGGACACTTACCCACAGCCACTGCTGGAATCGGGACTCTGGCACCAGTGAGGGACTCAGGACAGCACAAGGAGGTGGGGGGCGGGAGCGGGCGAGGTGCGGAGGCTCGGGAGGAACCTGGAAGACTCAGAAGGAATGACTGGGCCATGGCCAGGCCCTGTCTCCTTTCCGGCCATCTTGCCGGTGTTGCGCTCTCTGTGTCCCGAGGCCCAGGGAGGGAGGGCATCGCCTGGTTTTCCCAAGAAACTAAAGGGCCACATTCAGTGTGGATTTCTTCCAGCTTCTTCCACAAACAGCGCCGGGCAGAGAGGGACCTCCCAGTTACCATGTTCTTCAAACGGCCCCGGAGAAGCACAGGGCAGAGCCAACGGAAAGGAAGTGGAAAGGCTGCATGTTAGAGTCTCATCTTCCTCCCAGTGAGTGGACGTGACCTTAGCTCGTCATGGGCAACCTCTCCCGCCAATGCTCGAGGTCCGTGACAAGGAAACTCCCCGGCCTGGGAGAAAGTGTGAAAATGGCAGCGACCGCCCAGTGAGGTGGAGTGGTTTGGGAGGAGTGAAGCCGTCCTGATAACGCCATCTGTACCACCCGGCGACTCCCCCAGATAGGAGACTGGCCGTGGAGAGGAGGCCACGTGTTCTCGCTGCTGAGCTCACTCTCAGCCCTTGCATGGAGAGGAGGCCGCATGTTATTGTCCACCGAGCTCACACGCAGCCGTTGAGTGGAGAGGAGGCTGCATGTTATTGTCCACCGAGCTCACACGCAGCCGTTGAGTGGAGAGAAGGCCGCACGTTATTGTCCACCGAGCTCACACGCAGCCGTTGCTAGTCAGTGCCGCTGCCTGGCTGCACGCACCCTCTATTTTAAGTCTTTAACCCGTCTATGCTCCCAGTGTCTGGGCCTCTGGGATTTTGCCTCCACCAATAACTTTTTCAGGATTGCCAAGTCCTAGACAGTGGGGCATTTAGGTGTAGACTGTTTAGTGCCAAGCAGTGTATTCTCCTGAATTAAGAAATTATCAGATGCCACCGTTTCCACGCCAAACTGTTCAGGGCCCCAGGGCTCCAAGACCACTTACAAGCACCAGAGCAAAGAGTACTTGTGGGAAACACCCCCACACGCTGGCTCCCACTGCCCCAGTGCCCTGGGTCAGCACCGCTCCTGGGCAGGACATGCGGGGGAAGCAGGCGTGGGATCAAGCCTCGGGACAGAGACCTGGCGCTCTCCTGGTGCTTTGTGTGACACCCATTTCCCTGTGGGAGACACCTGGATGCATGTGACCTGGAGGTTGGTTGCCATGGCTCCTGAGGCCTTCAGTTTCCATGGTACCACTCCTGGGAGGCGAAGGGAGATGGCAGGTCCCTCTGGGTTGGCTTCTCCTTTGATTGTATAAAAAGGCCACAGACACGGGGACTGCAGAGGGCTAAGGCCACCCAAGAAGGAGTGAGCCACAGCCACGTGGAGCGATCACGCAGGTGATGCATGCTGGGTGCCCCAGATGCCAGCCAGCAGGGCGCCCGTGGTCCTTTCCTTTCTCGGGGCTGGTCCTGGCCATGTCCCCTGAGGACGAGGTGAGGGGCGAGGCTGGAAACCCCAATCCAAAGTGACCGGGGTGGCTTCAGCAGGACACAGAGGCTAAAAATGATGCCAAACAGTGGGGGGCCCTGGGTTGGTTTTCCTGACATCTGAAACTCCTGTGACAAGAGCCGTGGCTGAACACGGCAGAGGTCGTGAACGTGGACTCCAGGGAGGAGCCTCGTGTACGGGGAGGACATGGAGCTGGCGATGGCCTTTCTTCAGCCCACCCTGGCCCACCTGGGTGCATGCCTGCTTCACTAATGAACGCAGACTTCCCTCTGAAGCCACGGACGTGCTTACGTTGTGGGTAGCACGGCCAGAAGGCAGATCGGAAGTCACATGCGGCCACAGGGGGCCTCGCTGTAGCCCTGATCCTAGAGACGTCTCCCTGTGTGCTGTTGGCTCGTTCACAGATTCCAGGGGTCCATGGAATCATGAAATATAGAAGCAGCTTCCCCCCGTTATCTCTGTGGACGGATCTGATCTCTTCCAGCCTCTGTGTCCCACCTGCTGATAATGAGACACTGCGCCCTCACGCAGGAAGTGCGCCCTCGCAGCGACCAAGCCCCGTGTCCACCAGAATGTCAGTCCTCCCAGAGAAAAGCGCCCACCCTGCTTGTTCACCCCTGTCTGTCCTGGATCTCCACAGCTCCGGGGACCTATGCCGGGCTCGCTATGTATCCCATGAAACAAATGAGTGAGTGGACGAACCAGGGAGCAAGCAGGGCCATTCTGTACCTAGGAGTGCAGACCGCCCCTCACCTAAAGAATCCTTCTTGAGCCCAGTAATTCAAGACAGGCTCCAGGCTCAGCCTCGGTGGGGGCTGTCCCCTGTCTTTTGAGTTTGGCTTGTCAGGCCTTCAGTTTTACATGGGATTCTCTTCTGCACTGGACGAAGACCAGGTAGAGGTTTCTGGCAAGGCTCTGACTCAGGCAGGCGATGATGGAAGGGCTCGGTCCCACTGCCCTGCAGACCATGCTGCTGTGCGGTGCCTCCAGTTGTCCCTGTGGTCCCGCCAACTCCTGGTCACCCTTGACCTGTCCCGGTCCTGCTGGGTCCCTGGCTCCTTCCCCCTCAGCTGCTGCCTGAGCCCAGCTTCCCTCACTTGCCTCTGCTGGTTTTCCAAGCATGGCAGGTGGGATCCAAGTCAGGAGGAAGCACCAGCACCAGGTTTCCACAGGAAGATTAGTACAAGGAATTGAGTGACATAAGCAATCGATGAAACAGGGCTGGAGGGAAACTGTGAGATGGCTTCTGTAGGAAGGAAAGGCGTGGGGCGATGAGAATCCAGGGGAGGATGAGAATCTGGGCAGAGCCGGACTCAGGCCACAGAGCGGGGGCCTGCCACAGGGGATAGGCTGAATAAACCCCACCACACAAGCGGGGTGACTCTTGCTGCAGTGGAGACACTTCCCAGGTGAGGCTGCAGGACAGAGGGCGCACAGCTCTTCCCCCCCTGGACTGGGGCCTCACTAGCACCCATGTAGCAGCTCCTCACAGGGGCCCCGCTGGCCAAGGGGGCTCAGCTAGCATCACAGGGTAGAGTCTGGAAAGAGGCATGCAGCTGAGGGGCGCCTTCTGCACCCACCTCGCTGGTTTTATTGTCTTATCTGGAGCAGGTGCTTCTGAGGGCCTGCCCGGGTGCTTTTGGGCCTTCTCTTGGCAGAGCTGAGGGACACACGGTCCCATGTGCACAGACAGCTTTGCTTCCTTGGCTTTCTCCAGGGCCCAGTGCTCTTCCTCAGCAGGTGCACAGGCACCTGGAGGTGTGGGGGCTCCACACACCAGGCAGTCCTCCATCAGTGTGGGAAGAAATGAAGGTCCTGGCTCCCTCCACCATTCCTTGTCATGGCTTTCACACAGAGCCTCTGAGGGCTTCCTGCAGGATAGAGCCTCCATCTCCCTTCTCCACCCCACTATCCCCACCCCTCCATTTGGATCTCGTGACGTTGCCTTCCAAAAACCCACCTGCACCCAAGCCCTTCCCTCGGGCTTGCTTTGCAGGAAACCCACACCAAGAGTTTGCCCCGCTGGCCGGTGGCCCCACTGCAGTGGTTCAACATCACCAGCAGACTTGGGGGCAACGGCTCCGTCCAGGGTCTTCGCAACAGTGCACTGCTTGCTAGACTCATTGGGACATTTTAAAATTTGTGAGTTCCATGAACGTACTGACTTTCCTTCCTCACATAAGCCATGTAAACTTTTTATTCAGAATCCGGCCCCTTTTCTGCTGTTGCCTGCCAAGTAACTGTAGCATTTGGTCATCTCTAACCACATGTCGCATCAGAGGGACAGTGAGCAGCCGGGGAGCAGATCAGTGCAGGTGGGACACGTGAAGAAGCACCTCGCCACCTCTGTATCTCCTTCCCTGCTTCTCACCCTGGTATCTTCCTCCCTATACATCCCCCTGCCTGCCCCTTACGGGGATCACTGTCCACAGACGGCAGTGTGTCTTTTCACTCTCTCTGCAATGACGCTTGGTCAAGATTTCAGGATGCCTTTTAGAGGAAAGGGGCTAATCTATAAACGTATGCTCACATAAATTACAAAACGTAAACCTGAGTGCAGGTTACACGTGTCTCTGGCGTAACAAATCCTTGCCTTTCTTCGCACAATAGTCTTGCAATCCACAAGGTGTCTCCTCCATTTAGTGAAAATCGTTGTGTGCACCAGAAGCCTTTTGCTCATCAAAGATAAAATAGATGAAAGCACCACTTCTTTCAGAGCCTGATGCTTTATCGGAGAAAAAGTTTATTGCATCTTCATAGAGATGTGTCAGTGAGAAGTGGATGCTGGGAGAAGCTTGGCCAGAGGCAGCTGTAATAGGATTGGTTTGGGCCGGGAAAGGGGCACTAGCAGGCCTCCTCCTCTCTGAGCTGAACAAGCGGCTCTGCGCTAATGAATTTCAGGTCCGGGCACCAGGTTTGAGTGGCGAAGGTTGCTGTTTATCGAGGCCAGGCACCTGGCAAGTGTGAAGAGTGAAATGGGAAAGGAGGTTTCAATCTGGAGGGAGGGAAACACGAAGAGGGGAGACTCAGAGGGCCGCACTCCAATGACGGGGAGAGACATGGTCTCAGCAACTCCCCAGACCAGAGTGAGGACGCGCAGGCGGAAATTCGAGACAGGTTCTGGCTGGGCGTGAGGATAGTCCACCAGCTGGAGCTGCCTAGAAATGGAATTGCAAGATCTCAAGTAGTAGCCGTCTAGAGTGGCCCCTTGATTTCACACGGACTGGACTCCAAGTCACACCTTGACTAGCCCATGAAGTCCCTCCTACCTTGAATAACATCTAAGTCTGTTGGGTCTCCCGTCTCCAATCTGACCTTCTCCAACCTTATCAGTTTGTGCTTAGCATCTTATTCCATCCTAAGGGCTTGGAAGATGATTATGTGTTTATTGTTTTAGTAGTACTTGAGTTTCATAGTAATTTTAAAAATTATGGGACTATTATCCTTTTTAAAAAATGTAAATGGGACACATTTGTTTCCTTCTATTTTCCAATGTCACATCCAAATCTCCTTGAAATCTCAAAACAACTACTGGGCTTAATAGTGTTCCAAAGCTTAGAGTGTATTGGATTATATTTTCCTAACATCCCAGGGCAAACCTTACATAAAAATACAGATTCATTTGCTTTAAAGGTTACATATATTTTGAGCCCTTGCATCATAGCCACAAGGAATTTGAAGGACTGGGGTTTGAGATGGAGACCTTCTTGAACATTTTCTAAAATGTTTGTGTCTCTTTCCCTTGATAAAAGAATCCAGTGATGAGGACCACAACTTTAAGAACATTGCCAGATCATGAGGGCCACATTAGGACTATAAATATTAGTTGACCAGGACTAGATTTTTGGAAAAAGAAGATTTAGATGTTATGTAGAGTTATCTGATGTAGAATAGTTTGCTTGTCTTTCAGTATTTGTCATTTCCCTTTTATTTCAAGTAGGGTACAAGAAAAATAGAGAAACTTGGCTAATTAGTTGCTTGGGTTTATCGGCCTCTTATCATGGAAATTCTCTATACACAAGACATTGGTTTTTATTTTCAAAGATGGAGATAGACGTCATAATCTGAGTGTGCTGAAGCGGATCGGGGCCCATGCTGACTGTAGCTGGTTACATATCCATCTATCCATCCATACCACCCACTGATTTTGCAGCATTGGCTGCCAAGTGACCAGGACAAGTCCCAAGTGTTGCTTTTCCATCCTTTCTGGTCGCTTTTTTTTTCTTTTTAACCCTTTCTTCCTGCGGTAATGACTTGCATCAGTTGCCCCATGTCCTTCTGGTCTAGAAAATGCCTGATAGCAGTCATATCTACCTCGCCATGAGCATACGTCATTGTGTTCCTTATTTGGAGCTTTTATATGTTAGGCCTTCAGTCAAAAAAATAGGCTTGGTTGGAGAAATTCAGGCATCAGACAGCAAAAAAGAAGAGGAACTCGTTTAGCATGGGAGGGCGAACGTCACGGATGTCCCTGAAATCACACTGTCTCTTGGCAAATCTGTTTTGGGGACTCCCTGGTCAGGCCTCTGCAGGATTCCGATAATAGTCTCCATTTCCTGCTGGCTGAGGATCCAGCTCTCAACTGCAAGGTCACTTTTTGAAGTTGAGTTTCATCTCCACTGTGATGAATCGATGTGTTAGAATGAACAGAACGTTCTGTCCCACCACTAAAGATAAAGGATATAGATAGCAGTTTTAAAGGCTAAAGAGCAGAGACCCTACCAACAGACATTTTGTTTGCTTTAATTGTGGCTGTTTTAATGCATATTGGTGGCTTGAGTCTATAAAGACTGCATGAGATAATGCAATTGTGCTGAAAAATCACACTCACAAAAACTTTCCAGCTTTATAAATTAGAGAAATTAATCAAATTAAAAGAGCCTCGAGAAAGCTCTCAGTGGGATTCTGTCCAAGTGGCCAACCAGCTCCTGGGCTTTTGGATGGCAGAGTGCCGAACCCTTTTCTTGCCACAGACACGTGGTTACCGGCGCTGCTCACCCAGGGACTCGCTCTGCAGAGCTGCTGCCGTGGTGTGGACCCACGCTAACGACTAATAACTGCAATCGTATTAATAATGCTAATCTGAGTATGTTCAAGATTACAAGGCAGCTGTCTTGACATTTAATTTTCTTCTGATAATGGGTTTGACTTTTAGAAACAGTCAAGAGTTGTGAACCAGTGAAGATAAATATTTTTTCCCTTCCCAATAGGGTAGAAGAAAATGCAAACTCATTGTCTTATTGTTCGATCTGATGGCTTACGGTGTGTGTGATGTTTTCAGGCCTTTATTGACTATGCATTTTTTTGTGTGAGTAAAATGTCCGTTTATGTCTTTTGACTCTTTTTAGTGACTCATAATGTCCTTGATCTATAAAGGCTGTTCCTCTTTTGTCATATATATTTCATCTGCTTCACCAGTTTTGTATGCTGTTTTCTTTCTTCAAAATAAAAAATATCTTTATTGTCTTCATGAACCGTGAAAAGTATCCACGTTCATTGCAAATGAAGAAAAAAGAGAATCAAGTACACATACAAAATAGGAGGAAGAGAATTAACATCACCCAAAATTACATTACAGCAACACAGAAAACCACCGTTAACATGTTTGTGAAAATTTCCCCAGACATTTTGTGTGAGTTAGAATGTTATACAAAGGCATTTTACTGTATGTACTTTATTATGTAACCTTTTATTCACTAAAGTATGTATCATGGACCTTTTGGCCAATACCAATGAATATAGACATATATCATCATATTTGGATACTGCCTATTATTCCAGTCTAAATAAGTACAAAATCACTAACTTTATTATTTTTGGACTTTTGTTTCCAGTTTTGGCTACATTATAAACAATGAATAGACAACTTTGAACATACATTTTTAAATACATTTTTTGGTAATCTCTTACAGATAAATCTTACATGTGGACTTGCTGGGTTAAGGCTGAGCTGCATTCTTTCCAGAGGCCCTCGGCTCTGGCCAGCATCCAGAGGCGGCCTGAGTTCCATGGCTCACGGCCTCTTCCTCTTCAAAGCTAGCTATGGAGCATCTTCAAATCATGTGCTCTTCTCTCTCTCTCTCTCTCTCTCTCTCTCTGTTTCTCTCTGCCCACACTTTCATCACCCCGTCTCTGACACTTTCGCCTCCCTCTTATAAAGCCCCTGTGATTACCCTGGACCTATCCAGATAATTCAGTATCATCTCCATCTCAGGACCCTTCGCCACACCTGCACAGCCAGTCCCCTTTGCTGCGGAAGGTCACTCATCACAGGTTTGGGGCTTGACTGTCTTATGGTGCTGGTGCAGAGGTGGCATGATTCTACCTGCCATGCTGGGCACTGCCACCATCGTGACCCTCAGCTCTGGACCTATCTTATTTTCATAAACTGATTATTCCAGATGAAACCTTTCTCAAGATTTAACAACATCAAAAACATATGTATGACTAGGGTCTGGCCGAACTGCATACATTTAAAATTAAGTGTGGTGGTGTGTTAACCTCAAGAGCCAAGAGTTGAATTCATCAGGTCCTTCAGTCTGTGTTACATTCTTATCACTGGCACCCGCGGGGCCCACCTCCTGTCTCATTTATTCTTCTACTCAATGCCTTTATTCCCATTGGCCATCCTCTGGAATAGGCAACCATCCTAAGTGTGCCTTTTGGTCTACATGTGCTTCTTAAAAAGAGCATCATGTGTGTGCCTGTGTGTGCGCATGAATGCTGTGGGCATGTGCGTGTGTGTGCATGTTCTATTTTGCCAGAGATCTCATTCAGCTTCTTACTCCTTTCACCCAGGATGATATTTTAAGACGGTCTTTGTTGCTGTCAATATCATCGCGAAACGCCACGTATGGTGCATCCGCCACACACCCCAGCAAAGAACCACCAGATGTTTTGCCTTTATTTTCTATTTTTACTACTGGAAATTGGATCTTTTTCCTATTATTCTATTTTCAAACTAGTTGTTTTGATTCTATAGGTAAGCTCTCATTTTTGTATGTTTATTTTATATTTTTAGCTGATGTAATTCTGAGTTTTTGAAAAATATTTGTTTCACTTATGAGAAATAATAATTGCTTCTCCTGCTTTCTGTGTGGCTTTTTTAGGACCGCCATAATGAGTCCCATAAGCTGGATGGCTCTACCATGGTGTTTTGGAAGCGGGAAGCCCTAGGCGAAGGTGTTGGAAGGGTTGGCTCCCTCTGTGGACAGGGAGGGAGGGTCTGCTCCAGGCCTCTCTCCAGCGTCTGCTGGTGGCCGGGTCGGGGGCATCTCTTGGCTCGCAGAAGCGTCACCCCGGTCTCTGTCTTTATCGTCATGTGATGTTCTCCCTGTGTGTCTCTGTGTCCAGATTTCCCCTTTGCATAAGAACACCCGTCCTGCTGGATCAAGGCCACTTTCAAAGTCTCATTTTTACTTGGTCATTCACAAAGACACTATTTCCCCATAAAGTTGCATTCTGAGGTATGGATTTAGGATTTCAACATGTGAATTTGGGGGTGATGCATTTCAGCCCATACTACTTTCCAATGTTCATAACTCTAATTTGTTTTCTTATTTCATCACTTTGTCTTGGACATTAAGAATAATTGTTAGCAACAGTTGCTCCAGCAGCTATCTGTGTGTTCCCTTGGAGACTGATGGGCCTACCTCACCATAAAGGGTGGTATTAGATACAGCTTGAGAGAGACCTATTCCATACATTAGATTTCTAGTTTACTCAGAGGGTTTTCTTTTCATTTTAATCAGGAATAGATTTTTTTAAACCAATGTGTTTTCAATATTCACTGAGTTTATGATTTATATTTTGACATAGATTGAACTGTATTAACACATAACCTAAAATAAAAGCAATATTATAAGAAATATAACTTGGGCTTTATGTGTACTCTTTTATTTTAATGCTAAATTTATGTTTACTAGTATTTTACTGAATTTTTTTGCGTTTACATTGAAAAGTAAAATTGACTGTAGGACTTAGCATGTATGCTTTCTTTTTACAGTTCATTTCTTGAGTGTTCATTATACACCCCAAAATGTGCTAAGCAATGTTGAATGTGCTAGGTAATATTGAGTGTTATTTAATTGTCATAAAAACCTCATTTATAAGCACTATTTTCTTCTTCATATTTTAGGTAAAAAATTAAAAGGTGAAATTACTTGCTGGAGAACACACAGGTGGTTGATGAAATGCTCTTTTATTCTTGTTTGGATTTACTTTTTTTTTTTATAGACAGGGTCTCACTCTGTCACCCAGGCTGGAGTGCAGTGGCATGATCTCAGCTCATTGCAATGTCCACCTTCCGGGTTCAAGTGATTCTTGTGCCTCAGCCTCCTGAGTAGCTGGGATTACAGGCCCATGCCACCAGGCCCAGCTGATTTTTGTATTTTTGGTAGAGATGGGGTTTCACCATGTTCAAGTGATCTGCCCACCTTGGCCTCCCAAAGTGCTGGGATTACAGGTGTGAGCCCCCATGCCTGGCTCATTCTTCTTTTCACTGAGAATTCTAAGGGACAATCAGGATATTTTAACACTTTTTGTTTTTATTTTTTGAGACAGAATTTCACTGTGTTCACCCAGACTGGAATGCAGTGGCATGATCTCGGCTCTCTGCAACCTCTGCCTCCTGGGTTTAAGCGATTCTCCTGCCTCAGACTCCCAAGTAGCTGGAATTACAGGTGCCCATCACCACGCCTGACTAAATTTTGCATTTTTAGTAGAGGCGGAGTTTCACCATGTTGGTCAGGCTGGTCTCAAACTCCTGGCCTCAAGTGATCCACCCGCCTCAGTCTCCTAAAGTGCTGGGATTACAGGCATGAGCCACTGTGCCTGACTGGATTTACCACGTTTTTTTTTTTTCACTCTTCCTCCCCCTTTCTTTTTCCATTCCTTCTGTTCTACCTTCTTTCTTTCATTATTCTTTACTAATCCTTCCTTCCTTCCTTCTTTCTTTCCTTCCTTCCTTCTATTCTTTCTTCCATATCTTTTCTATTCTTAAATTCTTTATTTCATTACGATTTTCTTTCTTTTTTCCTTCCCTCCTCCTTAGTATCCCTTATTTTCTTCTTTCAAGAACCAGCTCATGTTTTTTAAACCAATGTTACTGTATCTCTTTTCCTATTCAGCAATTTCCAATTTTATTTTGAAATTTAATTATTTTGAAGCTGAATAGAGACTTCACCACTGTTGGCAGTGATATCTCCAGCATGGTTTTGGGGTGAAATTATTAAAACTTTCACTGGTCGTGAACTGGGATGGGATTCCGGTAAAGGGCAGTGCACTGGGGGTGTGGCCTCTTTTGGGCATCGGGGAGGAAGGGGTAAGTGTAAATTATGACTGTGGTAGCAGATGGCTGTTGCTTTGGAGAAAGACAAGGCGAGGATGGGGTGTTGAATCACCACCTTCAGGGGAGGCATGAGATTCAAGAGACTCCTGAGCACGTATAATGAACACTTCATCTCGAGAAAAAGCTGTGACATAAGCTTAGGAGTCAGAAATAAGTGCAGCCAAGCTCAGAGAAGTTCAGATACTGTGCTAAGACCAGTGTCATAGGCCAGCAGCATGCCCTGATTGGAAAGGAGAGAGCCCCTAGGACTTAGAAGGAAGGCGCTGGTCCATGCACTTATAATTTCAGGTCCTCCTGAGGCTTCTGGGCCTGCAGATGTGGCCCAGTGCTCCCTGACAAGAGAGGGAGCTTCAAGACAAGGAAGAAAACTTTACTTTGCAAGACATGACTCCCTTCCTTTCTCGTCCTGCAAGATTTATTCCAATCTCCTCTGCTGGACATCAAGGAGTATATCCCAAAGGAACTGCAGGATGTAGCAAGGAGAGTATTACGGGATTAGATTCAGGAGTGCTAGTTCAAAGAAAACTAATTACAAAGTGAGTAAGGTAGGGCTTACCGATATGGGGACATTAATGAGACACAGGACGGCCCTGGCAATAACCGAAGGAGATGATATTAAGCTCTTGGTAACTTAAAAAAAAGTGATGGCTCATAGAAAAAATAATAAGTAACAGGTGTACACAAAAGCTCAGGAAAGTGTACACATTAGAATGTATTCACAGGCACACCTGCACTTTGCTTTATTGTGTTTTGCAGATATTCCTTTTTTTTTTTTTTTTCAAACAAATGAAAGGTTTGTGGCAATCTGAGTCTGAGTTGAGTGTCTGTCGGTGTAATGTTACCAAAAGCATGTGCTCACTTCACGTCTCTGTTTCACATTTTGGTAGTTTTCACAGTATTTTAACTTTTTTATTATTATTGTCTCTGTTATGATGATCCATCAGTGCTCTTTGATGTTACTGCTGTAATTGTTTGCGGGCACCACAAACCATACGCAGAGAAGATGGTGAACTTTGTTCATGAATGTTGTGTGTTCTGACTGCTTCACTGACTGGCCGTTCCCCTGTCTCTCCCCCTCTTTTCAGGGCTCCCTATTTCCTGGGATGCAGCAAAATTTAAATTGGGCCAATTAATAACTCTACAGTAGCCTGTAAGTATTCGAGTGAAAGGAAAAGTCACAAGTCTCTCAATCAAAAGCTACAAATGATTGTGCTTCAAGATAGGCTGAAAGCTTTGCCTCTTGTGCCAAATAATTAGTCAAGTTGTAAATGCAAAGAAAAAGTTCTTGGAAAAAATTAAAAGCGCTACTCCAGTGAACATATGGATGATAAGAATGAGAAACAACCTTATTGTCGATATGGAGAAAGATTAAATGGTCCCGACAGAATATCAAACTAGCCACAACATTCCCTTATGCCAAAGCCTAATTCAGGCTTTGAATGAGAGCAAGGCCCTAACTCTCTTCAATTCCTTCAAGGCTAAGATTGGTGAGGAAGCTGCAGAAGAAAAGTTTAAAGTAAGCAGAAGCTGATTCATGAGGTATAACATAACATAACATAACATAATATAACACAACATAAATAGCATAACATAACAGTACAAGGTGAAGTAGCAAGTACTGATGGAGAAGCTGCAGCAAGTTATCCAGAGAATCTAGCTAAGATCATTGATGAAGGAGGCTACTCTAAATAACAGATTTTTCAATGCAGATGAGACAGCCTTCTAGTGGAAGAAGATGCCATCTAGAACATTCCTAGCTAGAAAGGAGAAGTCAGCACCTGGCTTCAAAGCATTAAAGGACAGGTTGACCCTCTTGTGAGGGGCTAATGCAGCTGGTGACGTCAAGTTAGAGCCATTGCTCATTTAACATTCCCAAAACCCGAAGGCCCTTATGGATTGTGACCTACACTACCTGTGCTCTGTAACTGGAGCAACAAAGCTGGTTGACAGCACATCTGTTTGCAACGTGATTTACTGAATATTTTAATCCCATTGTTGAGACCTGGTATTCAGAAAAAAGATTCCTTTCAAATATTACCTTCCATTGACAATCCATCTGGTCACCCAATGTCTCTGCTGGAGATGTATGAGATTAATATTTTTATGCCTGCTAACACAACATTCATTCTGCAGCCCATGGGTCAAGGAATAATTCCAACTTTCAAGTCTTATTATTTAAGAAATACATTTCGTGAGGTTATCTGCCATAGATAGTGATTCCTCTGATTGATCTGGGAAAAGTAAATTGAAAACCTTCTGGAAAGGATTCTCCATTCTGGATGCCACTAAGAACATTTGTGATTCATGAGTGGAGACGAAGATAATAACATTCACAGGAATTTGGAAGAAGTGGATTCCAACTCTCATGGATGACTTTGAGGAGTTCAAAACTCCAATGGAAGAAGTCACTGCAAATGTGGTAGAAATAGCAAGAGAACTAGAACTAGAAGTGGAACCTGAAGATGGGACTGAGTTGCCACAATCTCATGATCAAACTGGAAAGAGTGAGTTGAGTTTTATGGATGAGCAAAGACAGGGGTTTCTTGAGATTGGCTCTACTCCTAGTGAAGAGGCTGTGAACATCGCTGAAATGACAACAAAGGGTTTAGAATATTATATAATTTTAGTTGATAAAGAAGAGGGGGGTTATGAGAAGATTAACTCTAATTTTGAAAGTTCTGCTGTGGGTAAAATGCTATCAAATTGAATCGCATGCTACAGAGAAACCTTTGTGAAGGAAGAGTCGATCGATACAGCAGACCTCATTGTTGTCTCATTTTACAAAATTGCCACAGCCATCCCAACCTTCAGCAACCACCACCCGGATCAGTTAGCAGCCATCAACATCGAGGCAAAACCCTCCACCAGCAACAAGATCACAATTTGCTGAAGGCATTAGCATTTTTTAGCAATAAAGTTTTTGTTTTTGTTTGTTTGTTTGTTTGTTCGAGACAGAGTTTCATTCTTGCTGCCCAGGCTGGAGTGCAATGGTGCAATCTTGGCTCACCACAACCTCTGTCTCCCTGGTTCAAGCAATTCTCCTGTCTTAGCCTCCCGAGTAGCTGGGATTATAGGCATGCACCACCACGCCTGGTTATTTTTTGTAGTTTTTAGTAGAGACAGGGTTTCTCCATGTTGGTCAGGCTGGTCTTGAACTCCCGACCAGGTGATCCACCCGCCTTGGCCTCCCAAAATGTTGGGATTACAGGCATGAGTCACTGCACCTGATCTCAAGTATTTTTAAGTAAGTTATACATGTTGGGTTTTTTTAAACACATAGCACTCTTGCACACATAAAACATGTAAGAGGTGCTGAGTGTGGTGGCTCATGCCTGTAATCCCAGCATGAGATTTGGGAGGCTGAGGTGGGTGGATCATGAGGTCAGGAGATCGAGATCATTCTGGCTAACACGGTGAAACCCTGTCTCTACCAAAAATACAAAAAAATTAGCTGGGCGGAGCGGCAGCACCTCTATTCCCAGCTACTGTGGAGGCTGAGGCAGGAGAATGGCATGAACCTGGGAGACGGAGCTTGCAGGGAGCCAAGATGGTGCCACTGCACTCCAACCTGGGTGACAGAACGAGACTCCGTCTCAAAAAAAAAAAAAAAACAGATGTAAGAGTATGGAGTAAATGTAGCTTTTATATGCTTTGGGAAACCAAAAACATCCCTGCGACTTGGTTTGTGACATTTGCTCTGTTGCAGTGGTCTGGAACTGAACCTGCAATATTCCAAGGTATGCCTGTGCATCATAAGGGTACAAAGTCAACTGGCCAACTCTGTCTTGCACAAGGACATGGAGGACAAATGTTGCATTTGCCAGAATACCTAGAGCTATGCTGGGGAAGGGACTCGTCCGAGAAGGTCGAGGGTGAGCATCAGCCACGGTTAGTCAGGGTTTCCCCAGAGAAGCAGAACCAACAGAACCCATATATAAAGAGAGGAAGGAAATTATTTTAAGGAATTGGCTCACAAAAACATGGAGGCTGACAAGTTCTAAGATCGCAGTCAGCAAGCTGGAGACCTAAGAGGGGTGTAGCTCCACTTTGAAAGTTGGAGGCTCCAGTGCCTGGAAGAGCTCATTTTTCACTTTGGGTCTGAAGGCTGGAAAACAACCCATGTTCCAGCTCAAGCAGTCAGGTGGGAGGAGCTCCCCCTTCATCGTGGAAGGGTCGGCCCTTCGTTCTATTCACACCTTCAAGGGACTGAATATGGCCCACCACATTCGGGAAGGCATCTGCTTTCTCCAGTTCCCCACTCAAATGTTAACCTCGTCCCGAACACCCTCAAACACACCCAGGACAGTGTTTGACCCAACGTCTGGGCACCCTGTGGCCTAGCCGAGTTACATAAAGTTAACCATCACAAGTGACTCTTCTTGTAGGCAGGGATGACAGTGGGAGACGCCATGGCAGAACCGGGAATGGGGAGAGGCTGGGGTGGGCAGCATTTCCCCATCAGCAGGGTGGGTGCCATCATTGGATGGGGCATCATCAAGGGTCACCAGCCCAGAGGGCCCTCCCCAAACTATGGAGTTGGTCAGTAAAACATGGTGTTCCTGGAGCAGAACAGGTGAGTGGCCAGCATGGGTATGCTTTAATCTATCAAATCAAAAGAAACAAATGACAAAATAGATCACAGAAAACGGGGCAGGCATCCCAATACAACGTTGTATTACTATCCAGTTTTGTAGACCCAGAACCCACGCACGGACACAGAGGCAGGGTCTGCAGAAGAAAGGGTAGGAAGCACTATGGCACCACATGGATGTCATGTGCCACACAGGGGTGTCGTCATGTGCCACACAGGGGTGTGCTGGGCAGTGGTAGATGGCATGCACCATGGTGGGCTCATGAGATTATCGTATGTATTTTTAGCATACCTTTCCTCTGTTTAGATATGTTTAGATACACTTACACTTAGCGTTTTGTGTTACAAGAGCCTACAGTGCGCAGTGCAGATACAGGCTGTGCAGGTTTGTGGCCCAGGAGCAACAGGCCATACCATCCAGCCTAGGTGTGTAGTAAGCTACAGCATCCAGGTGTGTTACTACACTCTATGGTGTTCAGACAGTGGCGGCATCACCTAACCACGCATTTCTCAGGATGTGTCACCATCGTGAAGCAGTACATGGCAGATATGGTAAGAATTCTTCAGGAATTTCCTCAAAGGAACCTGGAATCATTCACCCTGGTAACCACAGACTGGGAAAAGGCGAGTGCACAAACATTTGGAGAATGTTAGATGCAGGATCTGATCCGACCTGGATGCCAGGTTCTCAAAGTACTATCATGGCTCAGTGTGAGAGGGGAACCTGTGGGGACTGGAGAGCCAGTGGAGTCAGGCCTGGTTTCAGCTCACATTGGATCCACTGGATCCACAGCCCTACTTAGAGATCAACTCTCCAGTCCTTGAATATGTAATTGGATACGTGAATGTGGTAGTCAGAAAACCCCACACATTGGTGATTTGGTCTGTGCATAAGAGCCAAGTAGAAGCTTATGAAATTGTTCTCACTCCTGCCAAGAGAGTGAGTCAAAAACAACAGCATGACCCCGGGGACCCCAGGGTGGGGATGGCAGAGGCCAACAACATCCTTCAAGACTTCAAGAATGCAGGGAATTGCCCCCATCATATTCTCATTTAAGTCATCAGTTTGGCCCCTGCAAAAACCAGACAGATGTTGGTGGATGGCAGATGACTGCAAACTCAGCCCCGGTTGCAGCTGTGCCTGACGGGCATCTGTGCTAGGGCAGGTCAGCACAGTTTCAGGTTCCGATCTGCAACTGGTGTACACATGCATCCTTTTTCACGATCAGGATTTCAGGCTGCACTTGCTCGCGGTTCCTCCACTCCATGTGGTGCTGACTGAGGTCTCGTCTGAGGTTGAAGTTGATGACAGCTCAAAGCTCCCAGATGGCTTCACCCACGCGTGGTGCTCTGTTGAGGTCGACGCTCCACGTGCTAGCTCAGGAGGCTTTCTGACGAGAGAATCCCGCCAGTGAGCCTTCCAAGTTGCAAAAGCCAAAGTTGCAGACCTCTTAAGTCCCAGACCCAGAAACCACACGGTGACACTTCCACCACATCTGTCCGTCAGAGCAGCACAGAGCCAGCCCCAACCCACGGGGAGGGAAAGCGGAGTCCACCCGGGATGGGGCAGTGATGCTGGCACATTGCAGGGAAACAGGAGACAAGCACACAGAGCCAGCTCTAACCCACGGGGAGGCAAAGCAGAGTCCACTGCGGACGGGGCAGTGTCACACCCACTCAATCCACCACAGCAGGGTTTTCAATGTCCTTATAACACAACTGGAGTCTGTAATGGCAACTTTATTTTATTTATTTATTTATTTATTTTGAGACAAAGTTTCGCTCTTGTTGCCCAGGCTGGAGTGCAATGGCACAATCTCAGCTCACTGCAACCTCCGCCTCCCAGGTTCAAGCAATTCTCCTGTCTCAACCTCCCAAGTAGCTGGGATTACAGGTGCCCACCACCACCACACACAGCTAATTTTTGTATTTTTAGTGGAGATGGGGTTTCATCATATTGGTCAGGCTGGTCTCAAACTCCTGATCTCAGGTGATCTGCCCGCCTAGGCCTCCCAAAGTGCTGGGATTACAGGCGTGAGCCACCATGCCCAGTGTAATGGCAACTTTAATTGAAATTTTGATTCATTTATGTTTTATTTTAATTTCAGGATTGTAAAGAAGTCTATATTTTAATTTCAAAGGTTAATATTGTTTAGTGTGAACAGCTTAATTTATTTCTCCTCCCTTCCTTCCTACCTTTATTCTTCTTCTTTTCTCTTCTTGTGTCTGTATGTTGTGACTATAGAATATAACCCATACACATTCTGCATTTGCCAACTTGAGATGTAATTTATAGTGTAATACATGGTGCATTTTAGCCAATTTTCAATGGACATTAAAAAACAGTTGTAGCCTGGATGCAGTGGCCCCACCTGTGATCCCACCACTTCAGGAGGCCGAAGTAGGTGGATTGCTTGAGCCCAGGAATTTGAGACCAGCCTGAGAAACACAGCGACACCTTGTCTGTACAGGCGGATCACAAGGTCAGGAGATCGAGACCACGGTGAAACCCCGTCTCTAATAAAGATACAAAAAATTAGCCGGGTGCGGTGGTGGGCGCCTGTAGTCCCAGCTACTCAGGAGGCTGAGGCAGGAGAATGGCGTGAACCCAGGAGGCAGAGCCTTGCAGTGAGCTGAGATCGTGCCACTGCATTCCAGGCTAGGGGACAGAGCAAGACTCCGTCTCAAAAAAAAAAAAAAAAAGAAAGAAAGGAAATTATCCAGATATATGGCATGTGCCTGTAGTCCCAGCTACTCCAGTAGCTCAGGTCAGAGGATTACATGAGCCCAGGAGATAAAAGTTGCAGGAGCTGTGATCACACCACTGCACTCCAGCCTGAGTGACAGAGACATTGTGTGGGGGGGAAATAAAGTTATATTTTCTCCAAGGTATTCATTTTTATATTAAATTATCCTAATTTCTTTGTTCATTCCCTCTATACCTTTGTTTAAAATTTGGTTAAATGATCGGTCAAGACAGGCAGAAGTACTAAATACTGAGTGTCCTACCACATTTAGTTTCTGTACGTCTCTTAAATTGCCAACATTAATTTATCTATTTAAAGACAGCATAACTTAATACTTAAACGTTTAGAGCAATTACATATCTCTGATGTGAATGGTGCCCTTTATAATCTATAATTATCCTCTCTGTCCTTGAGTGATTCTCGCCGTGCTGCCTCCAAGCCTGAGGTTAACCCTGTGGTCTCCTCTTCCCTCCATGCATGCACCCAGCACACTTTTGAATCCCTTTCCATCACTTTATTATACGTGCTTGTAGAGAGCATATAGCTGCGTTTGGGTGTACAGCTCAATCCAGGAGCTGTGATTTAACTGAAAGCTGAGAGTGAGCTCATACTGGACCGGGCCGTGCCCTGCCTGCTGTCCTCCTACGAGGACCCAGAAAACCTGTCTGCAGGCGCAGCCCGGAGCCACCCTCACACCAGGGAGCCCCAGGGCCGCTCCGCCCACAAGCCGAGCTGAAGGGAGAGGGCCAGAACCACAGCTCTTTATTGCCACACTGCTGTGGGATCCCCATCCTTGATGACACAAGAGAGGGACCACAAGTTCCGAATTATGCAGCCCAGGAGCCCACGTGCAAGGGTCAGGTTTCCCTCCTGGGGCTGCGTATCTGGTTCTGCTAGATTTCTGCTGACTGTCCCAGAATGAAGGGGCCTGGAGAGCTGCTGCTCCTGATTTGACCGGTTTCCTCAAGGACGTGGCTGCAGCAGACGCAGACGGACTGGGTGGCTGCCCGCGCATAAACCCTGATTTGCCCAACGCTCATCCACTTAGCATTCAGCTGATCCTCTCAGCCATCTTCCACCAGGCAAGGCATTCTCTCCCGGGCACAGGACCCCCTTGGCTGCCTGGAGCTTGCTGACAATCTCATCGATCCAGAGCACAACCCGGATCAAGCAGTAATTGGTAGTAAAGGCAGCTGTGGAGCCCAAATAAAGTGGGCCCCGGCGTAGGGGTCGTGCACTCTACTGAGCCAGAGGGGGACGGAGAACAGCACAAAGTCTGGAGTCCTTACAGGGGTTTACAGGCCCCACGGGGCTCCACTCTCACTCCCTTCTGACTTCCCCTCGCCTCCACGCGGCCCCGCAGGTCTTATTCAGGTTCCAGCTCCCCAGGCTTGCTTCCCCTTTGGCCTGCGCTTTCGTGGTTCTCTGACTAATGTCCCTGCCCCTGGCTGGCCGGGGCGCTTCCTTCTCATCTCTCAGAGCTCACCATGAAGTCTGAGTCTTCAGCAGGGCTGCCCAGGCCACGCCATCAAATATGGCCTGCCCTTGCTTTCTGCCAAGTCACCTGACTTAATTCTCCGTGTGGCACCTCCTTGACTCTTTCTCCTTCGTTTATTTGCTTTCTCAGGCGTGGTCTGACCCTCACCTTCTCCACTAGAGTGGAAGACGGAAGGACGCGCAGCTGTTGCCATCAGACGGGAGGAACAGGCGGGGCTTCGCTTGGCAAGCGTACATTCCTCCCCAGGCTGTGTCCCCGGGGTGGGTGGGCAGGGCCCCATACCACCGCTGACACGGGCTCTGCCACTTTGGGCGGCACCACCTGAGACCCAGGTCTCCGCAATCCCCTGGAGAGAAGAGAGAGAAGAGAGAACGCTTGCTGGGCTTCACTTCCTCAGCCGGGAGTGAGCACCCTTGCCTTTCACTCCTGTTTCATGGGCTGGAGCGCCCTGGGAAGGGCCTGGGAAGGAAAGGGAAGGACACGCTTGGGGTTACTGCCACACCTGTCTTCCAAGTCACCTCTCTGGTGCCAGTACCCACAACGGTGCTTGGCACAATTAGGGACTCCATAAAAAGATGTGGATTGAGGGGAGGGAAAAAGGACACCAGCTCTGCCTTTGCGACGTCCGTCGTGGACTGAGCGACGTGGGCACGTGTGAGTGTGACATACAGGGTGACCTGCGGGTGTCTGAGGAGCGTGGCAGAGGAGGGAGCACCACACGGAGTCCCCTGAGAGGAGAAACAGCTCACCCGGAGACACGGGTGAAGTACAGAAACACAGGGTGGCACGAGCTCTGCACAGTTTGGAATTTTGCACACCAAACTACGGTGCATACCTGTCATTTCAGAGATGACGTTCCGAAGAAAGAGTGTGATACTGTGTGGCTTCAGTGTGGAAGATCTTTCTAGCAGCTGTATGCTGATGGAGTGGTTCAAGCAGGTGGGGGACACAGTGGAAAGAAAGCAGACCGGTGGCTTGGTGACAGCCATGGTTCCAACAAGCAGAGAAGAGCACAGTGAAAGCATGGAGGAAGCAAAAACCACAGCTCCTGGTGGTGGCTGGTGTGGCTCTCCGGCTCTGGTTTGCATCGTGAAGGAGCAGTCCCCAAAGCACAGGGCAGGTCACAGGCTTGCACCAATTATGGTTCTACACTGTACTCTCCGAGGATCCCTCAAAGCCATGGCCCAGCTTCCTGCTACGGTGGATGCCAGGGTAAGGGGCTGGTTGGTCCTCTGGTTTCTACACTCAGTGGAAACATGTCCATCTAGTATGCTCAGGGTTTTTAACGATGAATAAAGGACTAAACTCTGTCTCTGCTGCGTCCGGATTTATTCTCTAGAGCTCCGGACAACTGAATTTTTACCATATAAATTTTGGGTTGTTTGAAAATAAACCACTGTTGCTTTACAACTGTTACTCCAAGCTCGTCCCTTGAAATTAACATTCTGTCCCCATTCTCTATGTGTGGGAACCGCTGGAACCCACTTGGCAGACAAGGCACCAGGCCTAGAGGCCCGTTTCTAGGACGGTGAGTAACCACGAATCTGACCTGGGCATCAGGGTGCGCAGTGCCCTCAGGCAGCAAAGCCAGCTGCACTGCTACGGGACTACTCTGGGAGGGTCTGAGGGCTGTCCCCGTAATTCCCTTCAAGATCCCAGTTCCTTCTCTGGCTCACTCCCTGCTACCAAAAGTGTGGAGCAAAGCCACATCACAACCGTCAATCGGTGAAGGTGGTTATCCAACACGTTCAGGGAATGGGTTGATCAACTATTCTCATTTATAAGGAGCTCTAGTACAAAGTGATTACCAATGGCGAAGAGAATAAAATACCCTCAAGATCTCCACACGTAGTCACTGCACTGAAAATGCACCCTATCCACAAATCCCTGCACGACTTTCCATCTGGCACCATCTTTACCTATTCCTAAATCCCAGAGTGCAGGCTGCTCGGGCCACTCAGGGTGTTATCAAATATTGCCTTATTTAAAGGTTTTCCTGTGTCCCCTTTCCTTGCATAATTTAATTTTAAGCCATCAGAAGTTAAAGACTATTTTATACTTTGTTTTATCAGGTATTTAAGTTCAGCTATTTCACCTGGTTCTCACTGTGTGCAGACCACCAGGCTGAACTCTAGGGGAAAGTGAAGAGGGTTAGGTGAAGTCCATGATGCCAGCTAGTACAATGGGAGAGAAATGAGACAGTGCTTTTCCATCTCTACTATCAGGCAAGGTGTATGTAGTAAATATTGAAACATATGACAAAAGTCAAAGAAAATGATCCAGAATACAGAGAAGGAAGAGATTAATTTAGGGAAGAGGGCATCAGAGAAAGCTCCTATGAGAGGCCATGCTGAGCTAAGCCTGGAATAATGTTGGACAGCCAGGATCTGCACAGTCTTTCTGTTTTGAAAACACTGAAGTCCACGCTCTTCAGGGACCACTCCAGGTTCTCCATGACCTGGCCTCCCCAGGCCTGGACACAGTGCTCTGTCTGTAATAAATCAGCTCCCTAACAGTTGTCTAATGTCACATACAGGTTGCCCTGCAATGACTCACACAGTTTAGTACTTGTTTAGCCCGCATATAAGACAATAGCATTAAAAATATCAATGACTAATGGGTTAGAGAAGCATAGATGGGTCAGATTAGAGTCTCTAGCTGATGAAAGGATATTTGGAAAGACCAGATTTCAGTCCTTACATAGAACATCTGCTGGAAATTAATGAGGTTGGCACCAGAAGTGCCACAGGAATCCTCCCTATCCAACCATCTATCTTTCCATCTATCCATCCCATCCATCCATCCATCCATCCATCCACTTATCCATCCATCCATCCACTTATCCATCCATCTGTTATCTATCAATGTATGTGTATATCCATCCATCCATCCATTAATCCATCCATCTACCCATCCATCCATCTATTATCTATCTATTAGTGTATCTGTATATCTATCTATCCATCCATCCATCCATCCATCCATTCATCCATCCAACCATCCATCCATCCATCCATGCATCCATCCCTCCATCCAACCATCAATCCATCCATCCACTCATTCGTCCATCTATTATCTATCTGTGTATCTGTATATCTATCCATCCATCCATCCATTTCTCTGTATGTATCTATCATCTATCTATCTTTCTAGGCCCCTCTCTCTTACTAATTGATTATGACATTGCATATGTATATTTACAGACATACACATATATGGGTAAATCAAATAATAAAATACTAGACATTGCATTGCAATAATGCTAAGACACATTATTTCACATTTTGATATCTCTGAAACCAGAATACCTCTCACAAGTAAAGACACAAAATAGTTTGACAGTATTTTTCCCTCTTAGTGTTACCTTGAAAACTGAAGCATCTTACAATCAAAACCTTCTGAGATTCAATGGGATGGTTATAAAGAACTCTGAAGTAATCTAGAACAATCTCTTCATTGAAAGACCTTAAGTGAATTTACCAAAGTGAAAGCTCGGGGTCTTAAGTGGAGATCAGTTGATTTTTCCTCCATTTCACTGTCTGCTACTCCCATCTCGTATTTCCTCATGGACACAAACATGCATATACACACACACACATACACCAGACACACACACAGACACCAGACACACACACACAGACACGTACACCAGACACACATACACCAGACACACACACATACAAGACACACACACCAGACACACACACACACATAGACATACATACACCAGACACACACCAGACATGCAACACACTCACATGTACGGCAGACATACACACATACCAGACACACACACATGCACACACGTACACTAACGTACAGAAGACACACACACACCAGACACACACACAGACACACACACCAGACACACACACCAGACACACACACATGCACACATGTACACACACATGTGCAGCAGACATACACAGACAGGCACACCAGACACACACGCACGCATACACCAGACACACATACTAGACACATGCACATGTACACCAGACACACACATGCACACATGTACACACACACATACAGCAGACACACACAGACACACCAGACACACACATGCACACACACACACACCAGACACACACACATATATACCAGACACACACATACACCAGACACACATGCATGCAGACACATGTACACACACCCACGTACAGCAGACACACAGACACAGACACACACACATGCACACACACGTACACACAGACACACATATGTACCACCAGATACAGACACACATGTACACATGCACACTGGACACACACACACATGCACACCAGACACACACAGATACACATGCACACATGTACACACAGACACACACACCAGACACACACACGATACACACATACACACATGCAGCAGACACACACATGTACACACATGCACATGCACATGACACACACAAACATGTACACAAACATGCCTACCAGACACATACAAACATACCCACACAGACACACACGTACACACACATACACCAGACACACACATATGCACAAAGACACACACACGTACACACACACACCAGACAGCACCTAGATGCTTTTTATATATTATATATCATATTGTTATGTCATATTTTGCTTATTTAATGTTAGAATCTTATCCTCAGTATTGAATTTTTATAAAATAATCTCCAAGAATATTGAATCTTAACCTAAATAAACTGTATCATATTACCTTGCATAGCCAGAAATGTAAAGAAAGGCAGAGTTGGACGAAATAGTCTCCACTTGTCCCTGCCCACCCCCGGGTCTTGGGTCTCCCATGCCAAGTGTGGCCAAGGCTGCCCAGGGGTTGTTGGGAACCGCCCCAGATTCCCAGAGCTCCAGAGTAAACTCTGTCCTCCCCAAGGGAAGAATGAGTTCCACTGTCTTTTCTAACATTATACAGAACGGAGGTTTTTTTCTTGCTTCCTGGGCCATTCTCACTCAGTTACGGGGACAACTTTCTATTGTTTGGAACCATCCCAAATAATCTCCCTCTGGTCAGATGTGCTCCACGGTGGAAACATTTCTGGACTGAAATTCGTTTGCGATTATAGCATTTACTATAGGGGCAACTTCTCGTTAATCTGGGCTAGCCCTTGTGGCTAAGATCCATCTCTCCGCTGTGCCTCAGCACTCAGCCCAGGACCTTGAAGATGAGGGTGTTCAGTGAGGACCTATCCAAAAAAAACACCTGCTCGAACCTGTTCTCCCTTCTGGACCCAGGCTCTCTCTTTTCATGGTGAGTGATTAATAAATGGTGAATGAATGAGGGATGATGGACAGAAGGAGAGAGAGGCAGAGAGAGAGGGAGAGAGAGAGACAGATACGTAGCAACCGTCTCTGGAATGTCTGTAGACAAGGCCATCCTAAGGACCTTCCTAAAGGCCTTAGAAAAACACATGTATTTAGAAAATACATGAAAACGCAAGTTCCTTAATAAAGGACATGAATAAAGCCAGGGGAGTTGTACACTTACTGGAATGATACAGGTTCACTTTCTAGTTCCATGTGTAGAATTCTGGGATGGATGCCAATTAAACCATGCTTGCTGGAGCTGGGAGAAGCCCTGCATTCTAGTAGCTTTTCCTCCAGGAAAGCGCAAGGCACTGGGCCTGAGTATCCAGCTGAGACGGGCACTGCAGACTTGGCTGAGCCGTCAGCCGGGCTCCCAGAGATTCGCGAAGGCCGCTGCTCGCTACATCCAAAGCCTGCCAGATTGGCTAAGGGAGGCTTAACCTTACACTCCATCTTCCAACTTACAGAATTGAGTGGGGCTGAAGGTGGCTAGCCTGGAGGAAAGAAGGTGCCGCCTAAGCATCTGGGACTCAAAATGCACCCTTGGAAGGTGCTCCTGGACCCAAGGTGCACTCTCCCTGGAAGAATCCTGCCTTTTCCCAGTGACACATTCTGCAGTATCGTCATTTACAAGTCACTCTGTACTAAAGCCCAACAAAGCCACTGACCAATCCAAGATAATTCACCGCCTCCTCAAGGAGCTGCTTCACAGCAGGGCTGAGGCTGGAATCCAGGCCCCTGCACCCCTCTCATCCCTCTCCCCAGGGATTCTCCCAAGGCATGTTAAAAAGAAAAAAGCTGATGTCTTTCAGGATCTGCCAAAAAGAAAATGTGCAGTACACATTTCCCACGCTCGCGCAAAATTTGGATTTTTGAAATAGCAATGTTTTTCTGAAACTACCCTCAGTTTTCTCATCTCAAACAAGACAAAACCTAAGGCCATCTGACACAGCCCCAGGTGGATTTCCTCTTTCCTCTTTACTCACCTACACTTCTGGTTTCATATGTTTCAAGGAAGGTTTTTCAGGCTACAGCATTTGCACCTGGGGGAATTATGGCTTTAACTTTCTTTGTAAAAAGAAGATCAAGAATTGTTGCCAAAATAAATTCTTTGCTATTCTTTTTTTTCCTCGGTTGTCTCCAAAAAGAAATTAGCAGTCACAGTCTCTCCCTGTACATTATCCTTAAAAAAATACCATTGTGTTTGCTCCAGAATTAAGGGGAGTGCAGGCCCGGCCGCTCCTTTCTTGTGGTTGTCTGCAACGGAGCCCCCGGCTTTGTGCTAAGACGAGAGTCTCTCAAGCGTTTATTAAGTGATGTTCGAAGGCACCAGAATCTTCTCTTTCATTCTCCTCACAACCGACATGCAGGATTCACTCAGAAGAGATCAACTGGCCACAAAGCACACACACCAAGGCAAGACATGGCTTCCAAACCTTCCCTGGAGTTCTGTGGCCAGTAATACCCTTCCCCACCAACAGACCCAAAAGGTTGTACAAAAACAGTGGCATGCTGTCCTGCAGAAATCACCAGGTGGAGGAGGAGGATGCTTGCTTTTGGTCTCTGGTTCTCTAGTAGCTAGCACATTGACATGCCTCAGTTTACCCATCTGTAAGATGGCACTGGTAGTAATGACTTTGCTGGGAGAAAGCACCGGAAACTAAATCATCCCTAAAGTCTCACTGAGCTCCAAAATATCCTGATTGTTGGCCGGGTGCAGCAGTGACTCACGCCTGTAATCCCAGCACTTTGGGAGGCCTAGGTGGGTGAATCACTTCAGGTCAGTGGTTTGAGAGCAGCCTGGCAAACATGGTCTCTACTAAAAATGCAAAAATTAGTCAGGCATAGTGGCGGGTGCCTGTAATCCCAGCTACTCAGGAGGCTGAGAAAAGAGAATCACTTGAACCTGGGAGGTGGAGGTTGCAGTGAGCTGAGATCGCATCACTGCACTCCAGCCTGGGCGACAGAGCAAGACTGTCTCAAAAAAAAAAAAAAAAAAAGTCCTAAAATATTCTGACTGTCCCTTAGAATTCTCAGTGAAAAGAAAAGTGAGCCAGATGTGGTGACTCACACCTGTAATCCCAGCACTTTAGGAGGCCAAGGCGGGTAGATCATCTGAGGTCAGGAGTTCAAGACCAGCCTGGCCTACACGGTAAAGCCTGTCTCCACTAAAAATACAAAAATTAGCCAGACATGGTGGCAGGTGCCTGTAATCCCAGCTACTCGGGAGGCTGAGGCAGGAGAATAGCTTGAACCCAGGAGGTGGAGGCTGCAGTGAGCCGAGATGGTGCTACTGCACTTCAGTCTGGGTAACAGAGTGAGACTCTGTCTCAAAATTCCCGCAAGTTAAAGTTGCTTTGAATCAGGAACCCAAAGATTGTGGCCTTCATCCTTTTGCTAATTGACATGCTGAAGGCCATATGGCATTTTTCCTCCTTGGGCCTTAGTTTCCTCATCTGCAAAACAGAGTCCCGGTACCAGAAGACCTCTCTGTGAAGTCCAACCTGAAAATTCCATAACTCGTCCCAAGAACATAGTCACAATGTGTACTTTTAACCCATGGAAAGCCTGCCAGGGAAAATGAGGATGAAATTTTACTGGACACGAATTTGAAAGGTGGGTGGAGTTGCCAAAGACCATTCCTAGAGCAAAGATTTTAGAGTGAGACTAATGTCTTTTCGTCTTTCAGGGCTGACCTCTGTCATGGCGGAGGAGGAGGCAGCCTGTATGTTTCAGTTTCATGGCACCAAGAAAACCCTTCTGATCTGCTGCAGGGTAGGCTCTAAATTCCATCTGAGAATGCAAACCCCCTTGGCCTGAGGCTCTAATCCCCATGCAAACCCAAACCCTTCTGGAAGGCTGTGGTGGACATAGGCCTAACAGTTTATTTCCAGCTACCTTTACTTCCATCCCAACACAAATCGGATTTTTCCTCTGAGAAGGTTTGACAGGGGAGAGGCCAAGCCCATCAGGACATGGAGGGATGTTTGAGAATCAGGGAATGGAGAGACAGGGGCAGAACTCCAATTTTCTGCGCTCTCTCAGCTCCAAGCAGGTGGCCCTCCCAGTTTTTATCCGGGCCCCCTCCCCTGCTCCAATCCAGTGGTGATGTCACCAGCCCGGATGCCGCAGGGACACCACAGGTTCAGATGCCCACCAATTATCTTTCTGCCCCCGGGGCCCCCAAACCAGTGGTCTCTCTTTTGGTCAAAAGCGCAACATTCCTCAAGTGTTCAGAACCAGAAGTCAAGCTCTGAAGACCCCCAAGTGTCTCTCCCTCTGTCCCTACCACGGTGGTCTTCCACGAGGCACCCTGCCCAGCTCTCCCTCTACCACTGCCTTCTGTGGGGCTGCAGGACAGCCCTGTGGAAACACGGGGTGGGGATCAGGTCTGCACTATGGGAGCAAGGCCGCCCACGGCAGTGCCGTCTGCCTTCACCCACCCACTGGTCCCCAGTATGGACCACCCACGGCATCGTGGCACCTAAGTCAGCGTTTTGCTTCAGTCAAATGTGAGTGCTGTGAGGGAAGCGTTTTCTGCTCTATGCGATGACGGGCCCCACGTGCCTGGAGTCTCGCTGACACATAAGACTTCCTCAGCAGACATGTGTTGCTGCATAAATTTTACCCTTAAAAGAGCCAATATAAACAAAGAAATGGCAGGAGTCCCCACAAGAGGCTTCCTAGAGTTCACACACTAGAGCATAGCACCAGCATCTTGGCTCAATACTCAGCGCCTGTCAAGACCTCTAGCTTCCCCTTCCAGCCACGTTGTCCCAAACTGGGCTGCCCCACCGGGGCTGGGACCTTTGTTTCGGCTGTCACTCTGCGGGAGTCCTGGCCCCTCATCTCATTCCCAGTCGCAACAGTCCTACTGAGTCCTGCAGGATGTCCCCTCGGACCTGCACGCCCTCCTCCCCAAGGGCTGGAATGCCAGCTCCACAGCCCCAGCACTCAGACAAGGCCGGGGAAGGGCGGCATGGATGCCTGGGAGGTGAGCTTGATTCTTGATTCTGCCTAGTTGGGACTGCTTGCAACCCAGCGGAGAGAGGGTCCAGCGGTGTCGCTGGACAGCAAAGGACCTCTGCTGCAATTGCTGACACGGACGCACCTGTGTGGGAGGCCGGCCGAGCAACCCCAGCCCCTGCAGAGCAGAAGTTGCTTTTCTTGTATTTCAGCAGCAGGGGAAGTTTCAAAGGAAAAAGTTATGTATGTGGTTTCAGAAATAAAGCAATAAGATCATCCTGGGGGGAGGGGTACCCAGGTGGGATGGGAGGGGACAGAGAAGAACAGGGAGGGCCGCGACTGTCTGTTGGGGTCTGTGGAAGGGAGAGCATATTTACAGAAGCCACTGCATTTTCAAGGGAACAACTCCTGGCCAAAAGCCCTCAAGAAACCAAAACAACAGGTAATTTAGAGACAAGCCAGGCCCCAGAAGTGGCTTCAAAGGCTGTTTGAACAAAGTGGTGACGATTTCAAAGGCTGGTGGGAAGTGAAGGCCGCTTGTATTTTTGGGGCTCTTTTCACGGGCACTCCCTATGGCGATCGTCCCCTCTGTTGACTCAACTGCCTGCAGAGGCACGGGGGTGCTTGTAGCATCCAGCCCGCTCTGAGGCCAGACCCAAGGAAGGTTTGAGGCTGACGGTCTGACGCCGTCCACAGGGGAACGGGGACTGAGCACACCCTTCCCTGGGCCACTGTCACCATGGACTCATTGCATCCCAACTGTCTGTCACCCGGACCCCTCCTTCCTCCTGACCAGTGTGGGTTGGGCACCTTCTATGCAGTCAGCGTGGACTGAGGCACCAAGGATGCAAAGTTGCCCCTGAAACCAAACACCTGCCTGAGGTCTGCTCACAGGGCCGCCTTCCGGGAGCCCTGGACATCTCTCTTCCAAGTGCGGCAGCTGCGGGACCCCACGTGCAGGCGTCCCTGAAATGGGCTTCCTTCTGCAGCCGTGGGAGGAGAACCCGGCCGTGGGGACAGGAAATGGATTCATTGCTGAACAGTCAAGGATGCTGCTCTTCTGCCACTGGTTCTGATCCTGACCCCGATTCCCTTGGGACCCCCAGAGTCGAATGATGTGTCTGTTTTTGGATGCATAAGAGGGTCTAAGACCACCAGCCAGGCCGTAGAGCACTCCGGGTATAAAACCAGAACACGCTGCCACAGTGGCACAGCTGAATGGAGAATCAGAGGGAACCAGAGCCAGCCAGAGCCGGGGCTGGGGGAGCTGCAGCCCTAGAAATCAACAGCACTGGGCAAGGTTGGAGAGCCAGGGACAATAAATACCTGACCCCTCTCCTCTCTGCCAGGGCTTCCCATCGTCCAAATCTGGCTGAAAGCAGAGGGCTGGAAAGCCCAGGAGATGGGGTTCCCAGGGGTCTGTGTGCTACAGCTTGGGGTGCAGTGGGCCCAGGGAACACAGGAGGCAGTGGAGCCGGCTTCCTTAGGGTCCCACACCTAAGCGTCTCCTGCATGTCCACGTGGCCCCAGGCCTGCCTACCTTGGTGCCACCTGCAGCTCCCAGCCACTCCAGGCCTGCTCTCCGAGGCCCCCCTGCTGGCCACCCCGGCATGAGGCCGGCTGCAGACCTGGTTTCATGCTCCTTGCCTGCCGCTACTTCCACCCAGCACATCCTGGCGCAGCTTCTGCTAAGTGGATGTTCAGGTCATCTAGGAATCAAATTCAGCCTGACACGGGGCATGTGGTGGCCCATTAGCAAGCAGTCACTTGTTACTTAGAGGACAGACACCAGCCGAGTCCTATGGCCGTGGGTAAGTTCAGCCAGATGGCAGGAGAGAGGCCTGGGTGGCTCACAGTCAGCTCGAGGAGAGAGCATGCTGCTCTTCAGGGCTGTCCCAGGCCCCAGGCAAACTGGCACCTGCTGAATCACTGTGAGTGCTGCAGTGCACACACCCACCCCAGGTGCATCTAGGGAGAGTCTGTGACTCCTCGGGGGTGGCCAGGCTGGGAGCTGCCTACCAGCTGTCACTCCAGGTCCAGACCAAATGAGACGGGGTCCCCTCCCACCTGGTCAGCCACAGGTCACAGTGAACCTGGGCAGTAGGAGTGGGGTGGGCTGGGGAGGGGGCTCCTCACCACACACCTCCCACTGCTGTGCCATTGGCTTTACCTTTATCATGCGTTTTCATGAGATTTGATTGAGTTTTTTAAATGGAGTTCAATAACGGTTCCATTACATGAGGCAGAGCTTCTCCTGCCCTCGGCATTCCTCACACCCTGCACCTCCAAGTCCAAAATGCCTGTCCCCTCCATCAGAATGAAGTCTAATCATGGAGAATTGTGGAGCCTGATAATGGAGAGTTGTGGAGTAGCTAGCATTCCCCACTGTATCAGTCTGTTCTCGTGCTGCTAATAAACGCATTCCCGAGACTGGGAAATTTATAAAGGAAAAAGGTTTAAGGGATTCACAGTTCCACATGGCTGGGGAGGCCCTACAATCATGGTAGAAGGCAAGGCAGGAGCAAAGTCACGTCTTCCATGGCAGCAGGCAAGAGGGCGTGTGCAGGGGAACTCCCGTTTTAAAACCATCAGATCTCATGAGACTTATGCACTATCATGAGAACAGCACGGGGGAAACCACCCCCAGGATTCAATTATCTCCACCTGGCCCCACCCTTGACACGTGGGGATTCTTACAATTCAAGGTGAGATTTGTATGGGGACACAACAAAAACCATATCACCCCCTAACTTTTCAGGGACCTGGGGCTCCCTCTTAGCCTGTCTCTCCATGGGGTCCTGGGTGCTCCAGGCTGCAGACACCCACCCCTTCCTTCCTCTGGCCCCTACCTCCCACCACGTGACCAACAAAACAACCACCGCACAGCCATGTGCTGCTAATGACAGTTCCCTCTGCAGTGGGCCACCTATGCCACGGTGGCCCCATGAGATTTCAACAGGGTGAAAAGCTCCTATCACCCACCACAGCGTCACAGTGCCACACATTACTCACGTGTCTGCAGTGATGCTGGTGTGAGCAAACCTCCTGCACGGACGTTTTACCATTATTGTAGAAAGCGTTCCTTCTAGGTCAGCTGTAAAGCAGCCCCAGCAGTTCCCTTCAGGAGGTGTTGAGAAGAAGGCATTGTTACCATGGAAGATGACAGTTCCACATTCTGCCCCTGAAGAGCTTCCATTGGCCGGGACGTGGAGGTGGAAGACAGTGACACTAAGAATCTTGACCCTGTATAGGCCTAGGCTAATGTGAGTGTTTGTGTCTTCGTTTGAAACAAAAACATTTAAAAAGTAAAATAAATAAATAAATAATTTCTAATAGGGGAAAAGGGCTACAGAATAAGAATATAAAGAAAGAAAATATTTTTGTACAGCAATACAATGTGTGTTTTCAGCTAAGTGTCATGATAAAAGAGTCAAAAAATTTGAAAAAGTTACAAAGTGTATAAAGTAAAAAAGGTGCAGCAAGCTGGCCGGGCGCGGTGGCTCAAGCCTGTAATCCCAGCACTTTGGGAGGCCTAGACGGGCGGATCACGAGGTCAGGAGATCGAGACCATCCTGGCTAACACGGTGAAACCCCGTCTCTACTAAAAAATACAAAAAACTAGCCGGG
>NW_012115154.1:24165517-24175435 GCF_000951035.1 Colobus angolensis palliatus | reverse complement strand
AAAAAGACAATGTTTTAATCACTGGGGTGCAGCCTAAAAGTCACTGTGTGTGCAGCCATGTCCCCAGGCCTTCACATCCACCCACCACTCACTCCCTGACCCACCCAGAGCAACTTCCAGTCCTGCAAGCTCCACTCATGGTAACGGCCCTGCACAGGTGTCCCACTGTTTATCGCTCATATGTGTTTTTACTGTACCTTTTCTGTGTAGATGTATTTAGATGCACAAGTACTCACCGCTGTGTGACGGTTGCCTACAGTGTTCGGTATATGGTTCCATGCTGTCCAGGTTTGTGGTCTGGGAGCCAAGGACTACACCATCCGGCCCAGGTGTGCAAAGACTGTCTCATCCAGGTGTCCAGGTGTGTGTGAGAGCACTTTAGGAAGTTTGCATGACAACGAAATCACCTCATGATGCCTTTCTCAGCACATATCCCCATCGTTAAGTAATATGGGACAGTATTCCATTTTGGGGGGCACCTGCCCTGCCCCCAATACCAGGAGGGAGGAATGTGAGGGTTCAGGGCCTTAGGGTCAGGGATCATTTCGTCTTCTCCTTCAGCCCCCCAGGCTGCATTCACTGCCTTTAGAAAATCCCAGACCAGAGGCCTCTATTCCCTGTGCTGGGGCAGCCATGCCTGCAAATCTGGGCTCCCTCTTCAGAAAATGAGTTTATGTGGGCAGAGATTTCCTCAACACATGCAGGGAATGCAATGGGAAGAAGAAGAGGACAGGGTGGGCGAGGACTCGGAGGTCCTTCCTCAGGCCAAACACTCTTCCTGACACCCCTGGGCAGCCTGCAGGGAGCGTGTCTTGCTTGTGAGGACAGAGGAGCAGTTGCCTCCCTTAGGATCCGCCTCCCTGGCGGCCGATGCTGGGGCAGGTGCTGGGGCCCGTCTTCCCCGGCTGAGGTCTCACTCCACTTAGAGGCAGCCTCATTTGCTCCGATGTGGCTGCTTTTGAGGTTAGGGAGCAGTCTACCCAGTCCTCGCCAGCTTTCTTGAGATACAATTCACACATCACACAACTTACCAGTTTCAGGTGTAATTCAGTGGTTTCTAGAACAATCACAGAGTTATGCAGCCATCTCTGCAATCACCTTTTGAGCACTTTCATCACCCCCTATAGAAACCCTGAGCCCATTCACAGTCCCTCCCAATCCCTGCAACCTCCCTGCTGCTCCACTCCAGCCCGTGGCCCATTCATCCACCTCCTGTCTCTGTGGATCTGCCCGTTCTGGGCATTGCATGGAAGGGAACCATGCACTGCGTGGCGGCCCACTCATCCACCTCCTGTCTCTGTGGATCTGCCCATTCTGGGCATTGCAGGGAAGGGAACCATGCGCTGCGTGGCGGCCCACTCATCCACCTCCTGTCTCTGTGGATCTGCCTGTTCTGGGCATTGCAGGGAAGGGAACCATGTGCTGAGTGGCTTTCTGTGTCTGGCTCCGTCACTGCGCATCAAGTTTTCAGCACTCCCCAGCACTGGAGGCTGTGCTAGAGCTTCCTGCACAGCTGCTTTCGGGAATACAGCTTTGATGGTGGTTCAAGGCCCTGGAGATTCTCTGAAGGGGCCCCTGGAGGAGGGGCTGGGCCTAGTGAGATCAGAGTGTGGAGTGCTCCCTGGTGTCTTGGGGTGGGTGGGCCTATGGCCCCAGGTGCATGGCCCAAGGTGTCATCCCACCCAACATGCTAACACCTATAGCATTTACCTGATTTGGAGCCTCGGGAGGGAAAAAAGTGACAAGACTGGGAGAGTGTGGACAGGAGGGAGGAGAGGCCAGGTTGTGAGCCAGTCAGGTGTAGATGTGCAGAAGGCAGGACTCAGATGCTCAAAAATAAATAAATACATAAAAGAATCGAATCCCTTTCCCAGCTGTGTGCTGTTTGCCTAGTGGAGCCAAGGAGGCAGGATGCAGCATCTTTTCGAGGCCCGGAAGCTGCTCCCTTCCCTCCCGCTCCGATCTTCAAGAATTCTCCATTCTCCTGAGCCTGAAACAACTTAGTACCCTTCCACTGGTTAAGTCTTGAACTGTGTGATGGACATTAAGCACTTTGGAAGGCAACGGGAGGTGCGGGACTAGAAGAAAGGAAGTAACAAAGGATGATGAAAAGTAGCGTTAAGGCACAAGGGGCATGACACAGCAGTTCTGCAGCCATGGATCCACTTGCCACCCCTTCTCCAGCCTGGGAACCAGGGAGGCAGAGGTTGCAGTGAGCTGAGATCATACCCCTGCACTCCAGCCTGGGCGACAAAAGTAAAACTTGGTCAAAAAAAATCAAAGAAAAAGTAAAAGAAACACCCTTAAATAAATTATGGTGCTTGCATAGTTGAAATACTACATTGCCATAAATGTTGCTTTTCAACTTGTAATACTGCATAGGAGAAAATTTGTGATGTAATTTAAGTTTTAATAAAACACAAAAATATATGTCTCTTTAGTCACATTACACAAACATACACAAAAGGCACACAGAAGAAGAGATCATGTCAAAATTGTGCTAACAGTGTTAACCACCTCTGGATTAGAGATTTGAGGTGATGTGCCTTTTCTTTGTAAAGTCGCATTATCAATGTGTCAGTAAAGTCCTAATACAGAAGTTCTTATACATGGGACAAAAGACCAACTTGAGAATCTGACTGTGGTTCTAGGCCAGTGCTGTCTAATAGAAAATAATGCAAGCCATATATGCAATTTTAGATTTTCTTTTCTTTTTTTTTTTTTAATTTGAAACAGAGTCTTGCTCTGTCACCTGGGCGGGAGTGCAATGGCACGATCTCAGCTTACTGCAACCTGCACCTCCCTGGTTCAAGTGATTCTCCTGCCTCTGCCTCCTGAGTAGCTGGGATTACAGGCACACACCACCACGCCTGGCTAATTTTTGTATTTTTAGTAGAAATGGGGTTTCACTAATTTTTGTATTTTTAGTAGAGATGGAGTTTCACTATGTTGGCCAGGCTGGTCTCAAACTCTTGACCTCAGGTGATCTGCCCACCTCGGCCTCCCAAAGTGCTGTGATTACAGGCATAAACCACCATGCCTGGCCCCTGCAGTTTTAGATTTTCTGGGAGACACACAAACAATTAGAAAAAGGAACCAAGTGAGATTCATTTAATAATATATTTTGTTAATCCAATATGTCTAAACATTATCATTTCAAATGCAATAATTTTTTAAATTATGAAGAAAATATCTTGCATTCTTTATTATTTTCATATGAAGTCTCTTACTTTATACATACAGTGCATCTGAATTCACACTAGCCACCTGCCAAGGACTCCGTAGCCACACATGACCAGCGGCTGCCATACTGGACAGCACAGCTCTAGGGCCATCCGCAGGATACAGACATGGCGCATCCTGCCTCAGAAGATTGATGTCTGAGACTCCAGAACAACCACCCATGTGATCACAGTTTCCCAGTGTCTCACAAGCGGAGAACGTCTTGGATAGTCAGTAACAATTTTGTAACCTATAGTTTAGGTACTGAAAGTCACTGAGGATAATGATGGCCAAAGTTGATCCATGCCCTTTTTGGACATTTTGACTGCTAAATGTGGAGAAATGAAAGCTCTTCTTTTTCTAGCATATTTGCACAAGGCCTAAAAATAGAGGTAAGTTGGTCACTCTTAGATGTTCACACACTGATTGGACTCGCAAGAGTTAACCCGGGTGGTGTTTCCGAGATGTTTAGCAACTGCCTTTCCAATTTTGAAAGATGGCCATTTCCTCACTCCTACAATTACCAAAACCACATATAAGTTAAAATTGATTTGATTTATCTTGTGATTAGGTTCATGAACACTGTTCTTTTCTTAATTCAATTAAGAATAATTCTCATACTCTCTTGGAGATCTGTGGCATAAGGGCTTCTGATATTACTGATTACTTCCATTTTTGACTGCTTTAACTTAGGGACACCATACCTCTTATACTTGGCCATATCCTCTTTGCTTTGCAGCAAAAACACACTCAGACCTGAGTTTTGACGCACCTTGACCAGCTGTGCAGAACCTGATGGTCCATTTTTGAGTACTGGTTCCACTGATGACTTCATATTACCTTTATCTTATGTTGGCAGTAAAATCTGTCCTGATTTTACACTATGTGCATTTCACTTCAGAAATCCTTTCTGGAATGAGTCAGCTTTTAATTAATTAATTGATTCCATTTTAGTGTCATCCAAAAGTGACACTGTGAACACCTACTAGGAATGCTGAGCTGCAATATAGTTCATGAGTTTCATTTCTGAGAAGTGGCTAATGCACCCGTTAGTCATGCAGATTTAAAGTAGTGAATTAAAGGCAACTTATAGGAGAAGATATTTGCAAGCCATGTATTCAATAAGGAATTAATATCAAAATATACAAGGAACTCACACAACTCAGTAGAAAAAAAAAACACAGGTCATCAATTTTTGAAAATGGACAGAGACATAACTCCCAATGCCATCCCTGCCTGCTTCCCCCTCCCCGTAATAGGCCCCGGTGTGTGATGTTCCCCTTCCCGAGTCCAAGTGATCTCATTGTTCAATTCCCACCTATGAGTGAGCACATGCGGTGTTTGGTTTTCTATTCTTGTGATAGTTTGCTGAGAATGATAGTTTCCAGCTGACTAGTTAATGGGTGCAGCACACCAACATGGCACAAGTGTACATATGTAACAAACCTGCATGTTGTGCACATGTACCCTAGAACTTAAAGTATAATAAAAAATAAAAATAAAAAAAAGGAAAGAAATGCTGTCATTTGCTACAACATGGATAAACCTATAGGACATTATGTTAGGCTAAAAAAATCAGGTACAGACAGACAAATGCTGCATGGTCTCACTTCTATGTGGAATTAAAATAGTCCAACTCACAGAAGCAGAGAGCACAGTGGTGGCTACCAGGGGATAGAGGTGGGTGCGGAAGAGGAGAAACGGGATATGTTCCTTAAAGAATTTAAAATTTTGGTTAGATTGAAGAAATAATTTCCAAGATTTATTGTACATCATGGTGACTGTGATTAATAACAATGTATTGTATTCTTAAAAATGGCTGACAGAGAAATTTGTGTTTTCCACACAAAAAATAATAAGTATATAAGATAATTCATGTTAATTAGCACAATCTTGACTTCCCACATGTATAAATATTTCAAAACACCACGTTGTACATAATAAACATATACAAGTTTTATATGTTAATTTTTCTAAAAAGAGAAAATTATAAATAAAATCTATAATCTCCTACTATGTCAAAAAAAAAAAAAAGACAGAGAACCTGAATAGACATTTTTCTAAAGAAGACTTACAAATATCCAACAAGCATGTAAAAAGGTGCCCAACATCACTACCATGAAAACACAAATCCAAACCACAATGAGATATCACTTCACACCTGTCAGCATGGTTTTTATTTTTTTAAAAAAAGAGAGAGGTAACCAATGTTGATGAGGCTGAAGACCAAAGAACGCTTGTACACAGTTAGTGGGAATGTAAATTGTACAGCCATAATGGAGAACAGTATGGAGGTTCCTCAAAACATGAAAACTAGAGCTACCATATGATACAGCAATCCCAGCTCTGAGCATACAGCCAAAGGCTTTGAAGTGAGTGTGTCGAAGAGCTCTCTGCACCCCTGTTCACTGCGGCTTGTTCACAATCGCCAGTAGAGGAAGCAACCAAAGTGTCCATCAATGGATGGATGGATAAAGGGAAATGTGGCTCGTATACACGATGGTGTACTCTTCAGCTTTAGGAAAGGAAGGAAAGCGGTCATTTGGGACATCATGGATGAACCTGGAAGGCAGTAGGCTAAGTGAAATAAGCCAGACACAGAAAGACACGTGCTGCGTGGTCTCATTTATATGTAGAATCTAAAAAAGGCAAAGTCACAGAAGCAGAGAGCAGAAGGGTGGTTACCAGGGACCAGAGAGTGGGGAGATACTGGTCAAAGTGCACAAACTTGTCCTTATAAGATGAAAAAGTTCTGAAGACCTAATGTACAGCATAGTGACTGTCATTAAAAATAATGTATTGAGGCTCATGCCTGTAATCCCAGTACTTTGGGAGGCTGATGCTGGCAGATCAGTTGAGGTCAGGAGTTCGAGACCAGCCTGACCAACATGGTGTAACCCCATCTCTAGTAAAAATTAAAAAATTAGCCGGACATGGTGGCATGCGCCTGTAATCCCAGCTATCCTGTAGGCTGAGGCAGGAGAATCACTTGAACCCAGGGGCAGAGGGTGCAGCGAGCAGAGAGCACACCACTGCACTCCAGTCTGGGCGACAGAGCAAGACTCTGACTCAAAATCATAAAATAATAATAACAATAATAAAGTATTGAATACTCGAAATTTGTTAGGAGGATAGCTCCTAAGTATTTGCAACACACACAAAAAGGTACTTATGTGAAGTAATGAAAATATTCATTACTTGATTATGATAATCATTTCACAATGTATACATACATCAAAACATTACATGGCATACCTTGAATATACACAATTTTTGTCAATTATACCTCAATAAAGCTGAAAAAATAAAGTACTCCATTTAAAAAAATTAATAAAATCAAATAACAGGTTAAAGATCCTTAAAATTTTTCGGTAGAATGAAGGCAGTTGGCCAACAGGTTATCTATACGTTTTCTTTGCATAGAAGGGTTTCTCAATTCTTGCCAGCCCTCCCCTTAGCTAAATGTACATTGCACTGTTTTCTATATTGTCACTGCTCGCTGGTTTCAAAAGAATCTTCCCTATCCACACACTTTCTCTCTTCCACTGAGTTCACCCAGCTGGATGTCTCTGGTTCTTGTGGAAACCCTCCCATTTTACCGTAAGGGACCTCACTGGTATTGATTTAAATCTGCTTTCCTTTTTCTTAACTCAAGTCTCTTTGAACAAACAATAGAAGAAGAATTCCCTGGAAGTTGTCATGAGAATGGTCCCTATGAAGTCGCTCTTAAGTTAGGGTCATTTACTAAGGGTGGTTAATTTACAATAATGTGGTTTGCCTAACCATGGTACACAGTCCAAGTGGCATATTCAGGGGGAAAATATAAAATAAAATAGAGTGACAGCTTCAGCTAATAGTTACAACCTCCTGCTACAGAGTTTCGTCTAAATATAGAACATAGTTCACTCCACAGAGATGGAGCTCCTGCCGCGCCAGGGAGTGGGGATGAATTCTCCATGGTGATGTTTAGCTTGATGATAATACATTTAACACATCAGGCGTATCGAATGATGTGATGGAACGTATGATGAATGTGAATTTCCTCCACTCTTCTAAGTTAATAGGAGGTTTATTCAACAATATTCAGCAAATATTTACTGAGCACTTCTATGTACGAATCATGAAGAACAGAGGGATACAAGCCATGGGCTCTGTCCAGGGCAGCTCCGCTTTCTCAGCTTCAGCACGACTGACATTTTGGAGTGGTTAATCCTTTGTCCTGGGAGCCGTCCTGGGCATGGGAGAATGTTTAGCAATGCTCTTGGCCTCTGTACACTGAATGCCCGTGGCACCACCCCTCATAACAAGCAAAGATGTCTCCAGGCTTTCCAAATGTCCTTGGGAGGAAAATCACCCCCAGTAGAGAATCGCTGGTCTGGTGGAGGACTCAGACCAGCAGGCAGGGAGTTCCTAGGCCACAGTGTTGGGATAGGGGTGAGAGCCGTGGGGGCCCACGGGAGGGGTGCCTGACCTATGGGGGCCACCTGGGGCAGGAGGGCTCTCCAGGCTGGAGGTGCTCAAGTGTGGGCCTGGAAAGTGACAGGTGTTTTCCATAGTCCAGTGGGGTGGGAGTTGGTGGAGGGCATCAGAGGCCCAGAGGGCAGGAGTCCTCGGTGAACAGTCCTGGGATGAGATGGGCAAAGGACAGCTGGAAACTGTGGCCCTCACTAAGACGAGGACTGAAAAAGAACGATAACTCTGAGCACTGGCGAAGGAGGAAGACAAGGTGTACTCCTCTCTCCAGTCTCTGTCAGGCTCACGCCTTGGCACAGGTGGGTGTAAGCACTCATGATAATCAAGGCCTCTGCCGTGGAGGCCCCCAACAAGTACTGACTCAATTTTTTAGGAATCCTCAGTGTCTACAGCCCCAAGACAACCATTCTAACCCCACCTCCTAGGGTCGTTTAAAGGATTAAGAAAGATGACATGCACGCAGCCAAGTACCCGATAGTAACTAACACAACCGATAATCACTCAACCACAGCAACTTCCCTTTGCTCTTTTGAAAGCTAGAGTAAGCATCGACCCATCCTAGTGGTCAGGATTTTTATTTTCTTCTATGCTACCTCCTTAAAAATAAGCAAACAAACAAGAACATAAAAGTTTTGAGAGGCTAACGCTGACATTCAGGTGAAATCAATGCTATACACCTGTCTGTGGAAGACCTAACCCCACCCCCGCCCTGCCATTTCCATGTCCCAGGCAGGGCAAGTGCACACATGTTCTGAAAGGGCCCGCATCACTGCACTATCCCCAGTGTACAAAGAGGGGGGTGCAGTCCCTGCTATCTAGGCTCTCACACTCTTGTGGACAACAGGAACAGAGAGGAGGCAGAGAAGGAGGGGCCAGGTGGACGAGTATTTATCCAGGTGTAGTTTCCCTAAATTGTTTGCTAGAATAATGGGCGCTGCTCCCAGGTTCAGCCTGCCTTTGTAGGCATCCATTAGGAAGACGTATAAGAAAATCACCCTCCACAAAAACGACCACAAAACTGGAGAGATGTAGGCTTGGGGTATTGTCAGAAGCAGGTCCCACCTTCAGCACAATTGCTCCTGGCACTTGGTTCTTCCTGCGACAACATCTATAATCCTTGCCAAACATGATTCATCATCAACATCTGTTTCAGACAGACACGAACATCTCTGATATCATTGAGAGCCTATTCTACTTCCAAGGAGAAAGCAGCTCCGGGATACAATGTCAGGTGCACTACGAGAGAATCTGTGTGCTCTATTTTTGCTTGGGGTGAATAGATCCCAATGCCAGTCACGGATAATTATAGTCTGGAATATTACACGAAAACTAAAATGTGTAAAATGTCTCTCTCATTTCAAATAAATGTCAAAAACTGCACATACACTTCAGTGATGAGACTGGGATCAAATTGAAGCAGGCACTCTATCTCTGCCCAAAAACCAGCCAAGCCTCTCTCTGGGTTTCGCAGTGCTGCATTTTCAAGGACAGATGTCTGAAAGTTCCCGATGTTTGGCTCCTGCAAAACCATACTTGGGCAGAGGAGGGCACAGCACAGAGAATCTAATTTATTCACTGGCAGCATTCACACTCATCAAAAACAGAAAGTTCAAATTCAGGCCACGGACAGTTAATCGCTTCAAGAAAAACTGATACTCAACTGAAGAGAAACAATTTCTTTTTTAATCTGTTGGAGGGGATCAATACAGTCCATTGCAAGCCTGGGAAATTATACTCTCACATTTTCTTGGTGTCCTGAAAGTTGAAGTAAAAGCTTTTGCTGAGCACAGCTTCATTCCTGTGATAAGGGTCCCTACATTGCTACCTCTAGTTCCTAGGGTGAGGCACCCAGGCAGAGGGTCCCTCTCCCTTAGAGACTGAGACTCTCCCGGAAATTCTATCCTTATTCTCATGGCTGCAGATTAAAATGTGAATTTTCTGGAAGAGGAGAGGCTGTGGCGGGCCTTGTGGGGCTGCTCGGAAGCTGGTGTGGCTGTGGACAGGTGACTGGCTGGGCCCGTGTCCTCGTCCAAGGGAAGGGGCTTGAGCTGAATGTCCTTCCCATCTCAGGGGCTTCAATGACAGGGAGTCCATGCTGCCGGTCACTTCTGTCCTTGGGGGACTCCTAGTCGCTAGAGCAAGGCTGACACAAGGAGGGAAGAAAGACCAAATCCACTGTGAGGGGCCAGCTGCCCCAGGGGACGCGATGCCGGGGGTGGGGTT
>NW_012115154.1:24084636-24165467 GCF_000951035.1 Colobus angolensis palliatus | reverse complement strand
GGGTGGGAATGGGCTGTGTTTCAAGCGTCTTCTGCTCTGTAGTGTACCTGGGGGGCGTCCCTGGTTCCTCCATCCAGACACACACACACACACACACACACACACACACACACACACACACACATGTACACAGCTTAAAGGAACGGCTCTCAGAAGAGGGGAAGGGGCAGGGAGAGCTCAGACCCCAGGGGAGATATTCACACTTCCTTTCATCTAGCACCCCTCTCAAATAGAAACAAATTTGATTGCATTTCCTGGCACTAACTTTCAGAAATCAGGTGTTGCACTGCTGACCTCTTTTTGTCTGAGGAAGGGGAGTGTCCTTAGGAAGCGAATCATAAGGGATGCTAGCGTGAGTGTGCACTGGCCCCAAATCAGCTTCCCTGGTTGCTGTACCGGATCCTCGTTTGTCAGGAGAAGCTGTGAGTGGGCCTAGAACGAATGGGGAGAAGGTTCAGGGAGCAGACAGCGGTCGGACGAGCAGAGCTGCCCAGCGATGGAGAACGCGGCTTTGTAAAGTGGCCAAGGTTTCAGGCTCTGGAGGAATTCCAGCAGGGGCTGCCCATCCGGGGAGCCTCTGGGAAGCCTGAGTGTAGGGGAGCAGGTAGGTCTGCACTCTGATATCCTAATGATTCCACGGCTTCTTGGTTCAACCGGGTCTTCACCATGGGCAACGCTGCAGGCCAGAGGGAAACAAACAGCCCACAGAGACAAGCCCGAAGGGAGACTGGGAAGGGCACAAAAAATGACCAAAAAAAGAACTGAATAATCATAGATGCTGAGAAAAGTGTGTTTCAGAGTTCTGTTATTCAAAACAAAACAAAAACAATGTAATTGGATCTTCTTGCTGGAGCCTGGAATGCAGGGGAACAAAAGCGACCTCACCGCTGCTGTCAACGCTGGTCCAGCCTGGGCCTTTCTGTGTTAGAAGACCGTTAGGAAGAATCAGGAGGGCCTAGCAAACAACCCCCAGACAGGGCTGGGAGAGGCTCACTTCAGAGTTTGGAACTTCCTTTCAGTAGAACAGCCAGGTAAAGAATGACATGTATTATCATAAAACACGCACAGTGCAAACGTAGATGAGTATGAACTGGCTGTCTCCATCTTCACAGAAGAATGATCAAGATCAAGAATTTACCCTGCAGCAGAAAAGTTCAGCTAGAGCAGAGACCCCACACTCAGGCCAATGGGGCCTGGAACTACGCCCCCAGCAAGCCCTACAGTGGAGAGGACATTCACCCCTCACCTTCCACCTCCGCTGGTTAAAGAGGAGAAAAAGGAAGAATTTAGGGTTGCCCTGACCCCCCAGGGTAGAACACACCTACCCCTCACTCTTTGATCGCCTTCCCTAACCTCTTTCAAATACTCATGCCTAATGCAAGATGATGAACTCATACTAAGTACAATTTAGATCACAGATGTTTTAATTACTTTGGTTTCAATTCAGTGATTTTTAGAAAGACGTATTAGTTCAAGCTTCCAATTATTCCCTGGATTTGCAAACTTAAATTTCAAAAGCATACATACTTGTGTTTGTTTAAATGCGCTTCAAATTCTCAGGTTTAACTCACAGGTATCGGTAGCTCACCTGTCTCCTTGACTTCTATTCACTCACTTCCTAGACAAAGCCTACTCAGAAAAGCATGGCTCTGGCACTTAATCATGTCAGCAATGTCCTTCCCATCTCAGGTGCCTTGATGCCAGGGAGTCTGGGCTGCCAGTCACTTTTGTCCTCGGGGGACTCCTAGTTGCTAGAGCAAGTCTGGCGCAAAGAGGGAGGAAGGACCACGTCCACTGTGAGGGGCTGGCTGCCCCGACAAAGGTGATGCTGGGGATGGGATGGGGGTAGGAACATCTTACTTCCTTTCTGCACCTCCAGAGACCATACACACAGTTTTCATACTTTATGAATTGTATATATTTGACAGCTATATTTTGCATGAAAAAAAATCATCAACTAAAACCATTTTAAACAGTGAAAATCTACTATAACCAAACTGGTTTGAAACCTCAACACCAGTATAATAAAGAAAATGCTTTTCACCGCAATGCTATTGGTTTTAAACTCTCCTGAACTCTCTTGAAAATGTCAGAAGGAAGAGAGTTGTATTTTGCCAACTGGAAGTAGGACTGAATAGATGAAAACGTTTGGGATAGATCTGTCCTCTGTTCAAGACTCTGCCACACTCACTAAAGTTTCAAATGATGCAGATATTGTTTAAGGAGCCTTGAATTAACAATCACAAAAGACAGAAGGGAAGAAACGTGATGCGAATCATTTCAAAGTACTTTCTTTGCGTTCTCAATGTCAATGTGGACAAACTTTTAAAAGCATCTGCTACAGCAATGCACAGATTTTTTTAAAAAATTAGGGTTGACATAGTTTAGATATGTGTCCCCACCAAATCTCATGTTGAAATGTGATCACCAGTGTTGGAAGGGGAGCCTGGTGGGAGATGATTGGATCACGGGGGCGGGACCCTCATAAAGGGCTGAGTACCATCCCCTTGGTGCTGTCCTCGGGATAGTAGGTGATTTCTTGAAAGATCTGGCTGTTTAAAACTGTGTGTGGCTGGATGTGGTGGCTCACGCCTGTAATCCCAGCACTTTGGGAGACCGAGTCAGGCGGATCACAAGGTCAGGAGATCGAGACCATCCTGGCTAACACGGTGAAACCCTGTCTCTGCTAAAAATACAAAAAATTAGCCGGGCGTGGTGGCAGGCGCTTGTAGTCCCAACTACTCAGGAGGCTGAGACAGGAGAATGGCATGAACCTAGGAGGCAGAGCTTGCAGTGAGCCGAGATCGGGCCACTGCACTCCAGCCTGGGTGATGAGCAAGACTCCATCTCAAAAAAAAAAAAAAAAAAAAAGTGTGTGGTGCACCCCTCTCTTGCTCTCCCTCTTGCCATGTGGTAGGCCGGCTCCCCCTTTGGCTTCCCCTTCTGCCATAATTGAAAGCTTCTCGAGCCCTCACCGGAAGCCAAGCAGATGCCTGTGCCATGCTTATACAGCCTGCAGGTGCATGAGCCAATTAAACCTCTTCTCTTTATAAATTACTCAGCCTCAGGTATTTCTTCATAGCAATGCAAGAACAACCTAACACAAGGATCATAAATATATATTTAAATAAACATGGTTTAAGTGTCCATAATTATATGGTGAATTAAGTTGTACAATTCTAGAGCTATCAGCCCATTCGACAGAAAGACTTGGAAAAATGAAGTGTTTTGCCTGCAATCACAGAGCACATTCACATCAACGTTAGGACTGAGGGAGGGTCTGCCGGCTTCCAGGCCATGAGCTCTCCCCTGGATCATATAGACCCTCAACTGAAACTGCTGGAGCATCCCAGCACTTCACAGTGCTTTCACAGCCGGGATTATTTCCTGCATGAACCTCAAAGTAAGTCCTCTAGGGTGCAACCACAGCCACATCAACTGGACCCGCAGCCCATGTTGTATTAATAAATTAGTTGTGTAGAGAGTTGGACAAGAATGGCTGCCAGAACTCCTGCTAAAAGCTTCCAATTCAGGAAGAAACCTCTGAGGTCTTTCTTGCTGGATCTCAATAGGGTAGAGTAACCTTAATTTCACAGGGCCTGCTGCATGAGATTCCACAGGCCAGGTCAGACAGGGACAAGTGGTGACGAACCCTATAAAAAAGACACGTTTATTCCATGGTATTCCCGCCACTTCCCTGCTTACCACGGGTCACTGGTGAGCAGCCAGGTTTGAACACTGTCAGTCTGATGCTGGATCCCCTCAACCTGTGCTGGCACTGGGGCGCTCTGTCACATTCTCCCGGAGTTTTCCCCAATTCCTGATGACTGTGAACTCCAGACTCTGGAGGAGAATGGGACACAGACTTTCACTGCCAGGACAGGGAAAGGATTGAGCGAGGCAGCTCTGATGTCTGTCCTGTGAGTCCCTACCACTCACAACCCATGCAGCCTTGGGAAGCTAGCCGACCTCTCTAGGCCTCAATTTTCTCATCTGTAAAATGGGATTATAACGAAACCTGCGTTGTGTGATCGTTGTGAGGATTAAATCAGATTGTAAAGCGCCTAAATTGAGAGGCTGAGGCGGGTGGATTACGAGGTCAGGAGTTCAAGACCAGCCTGGCCAAGATGGTGAAACTTCGTCTCTACTAAAAATACAAAAATTAGCCAGACGTGATGGTGGGCACCTGTAATCCCAGCTACTCAGGAGGCTGAGGGAGAGAATTGCTTGAACCCAGGAAGCAGAGGTTACAGTGAGCCAAGATTGCAACACTGCACTCCAGCCTGGGCGACAACACAAGACTTCATCTAAAAAAAAAAAAAAAGCTCCTAGAATGATTCCTATCACGTGCTGTGCTAACCACGCAGTAAACGCTGGCTGTTTATATTACTGCAGTTTTTTCCTCTAAAAAGTTTCTGTTTGGGGAAGAGAGGACTAATGCACCACCCCGTGAGAGAACGTGTGAAATGACATGAAGGAAGTCGCTTTCGCTCGCAGATGAGAGGTGTGGAGAAGGCCAGGTGCTGCCAGGACCAGGGAAGGCACCTCCCATGAACGCACAGATCCTTCTGAGGGTCTGCATGCCGGGAACAGGTTCGTGAATGCATGAGCTCCTGTGAGCCGGGCCAGTGCCCCGCAGAACGAGGGGACGCAGGACCAGGTCTCAAGGGAGGGTCTTGACGAGGTGGCGGAGAGACGCACGCATGTTCCAAGCAAGGCAGGTACCAAGAGCCGAGTCCCACGAGCTCCCGTGCCACCAGCCTGGGGCTGGCCCTTCTGCAAGAAGAAGCCACTGTAGGAAGCTCGGGGTCTGACCCAGCACAGAGCTCCTCAATTTCAAAGAGGTAGAAGAATTGTGAGGTTCCATAAGACGACCGAGATTAGGACCGGAGACCCTGTGGAGCCCTCAGGGCAGATGAGACGGCGGCGTCCCGGTAGAGCAGCCGGAAGAATCGCGTGGCACATGGGAGAGCGCCCCCGCATGGCCGGGAGGTGTTCCGCTTCCCAGGGGGCCGTAAGGGCAGGCTGAGATATGACCGAGCATCTCGTCTACTGTGCTGCGAATGAAAGAGGAAAGGCATTTCCCACTCCCTTTAGCCTCCACTGGGGCTGAAACTCCCCCCACTGATTGAGGACCACAGGGAAAGTCCGCGTTGCCTGGAGAAGGCCCCACTGCGAGTCATGACTGTGATGTGAACGGGACTTTCTTCTCTGGAGGAGACCAGCAGGCGAAGGGAGTGAGACTCAGAAGTGGAAGTTTCTATTAGGAAAAGGAAACCAAGAACATCTAGAGCGGGGTGTCCAAACTTTTGGCTTCCCTGGGCCACAAAAAAAAAAAAAAAAATTCACAAAAAAATCTGATAATGTTTTAAGAAAGTTTATAAATTTGTGTTGGACCGCATTCAAGTCGTCCTGGGCAGCGTGTGGCCTGCGGGCCGCAAGTTAGACGAGCTTGCTCTGGAGGGAATCTGCAAGGTCAGAAATGGGGGTTGAGGAGATGAAGGTGTTGGGAGGAGAACTGTGCAGCAGGGAGCTAGAAAAGAACCCCAAAGATGATCAATTCAGGTAGAAAAAAGCCATTCATTCCTGACATTGCCCACAGCTGGTGACGTAATGGCTCCCAAGAGGCCTATGCCTTTCATTCCACTTAAATAAACACCCTTTCATCATCATCTCCTCCAACTCCGAGTTCTACACAGGGCTCCCTCCAAGTGGCGTTTTAATTCTCACGGCTCCATAAGAGAGCAAAGGCAAGGGGTGCTGCTCCGTGGATCCGGAGGCAGAAACACACTCAGCCCAGCCATGGGCGCCCCTCAGGCCCCACACCCCAGGACGGGATAGGCAGGAAAGGCCCTGGGTTTAGTGTCTTCTCTGGCACCACAACCATCAGGAAATCTCAAGAATGAAAGAAGAGGTTATTTTTAAGAAACAAAAATTACTTTAAAAAGCTATTTTCTCCATTGTAGAGATCAATTACTTGATTTCTCAGTAGGAATATGGCCTTGAAATAAACATGTAGATGGGAAAACCATTCGGGTCACACTTGCATCGCATTCAGATATACAAATTGCATACATGTCTGTGATGGATCACAAAGGAAGTATTTACATTTGTTTTATTTGTTAAGAATCTGAAAGAGCACTTATTTTGGGGAATGAACCCAATACTTGCAGAGCACTCAGAACAGTGCTGGGAACGTGCTAAGTAGACAAGCAACGAGCTTGTGAGATTTCCCCATACAAAGGAAATTCAAAGTGAAAATGCAGCTTCTTTCTAACTTATGCTAAAATAATTGCTCAAGTTAAAAACGGAGCTGGGACAGGTGTGAGTGTGGCTGTGGATGTTTTCTACAGGCCTTGCTTCAGCTGCATGGAGACCTCAGCAAGTGGCCCACCCTGCCCTGCTCTGACACCTGGGCTGAGTCTTCAGGTACCCAGTGGTCGCCAGGAAGCAGCAAGTCCCACTGCGAGGGCTAAACCTGTTCATTAAAAAACTGGCATCAGTTTGTGTTTGCTTATTCAGCTGAGCCATGTTCTCTGTAAACCAGGCTTGGGGTGTTGGGAAAGCTGCTGATAGCTGGAACTGTTCTGTTCTGCGTCCCTGCGTCCAGCCTCCTTCCTGCATCCAGCTCCCATTTGCCTCATGGCCCTGTCCACAAGGACACCCAGAGCCTCTTGCCCAGGGCTCCAGCGAGGCTGCTGTTCCCTTCCGGGAAGCGAGGATCTAAGCTCCAACCTCTGGGCCTTCCTGAAGGACCCTCCAATTCTCCCACTGGTCTCCTCTTGGTTGCTGCCTGAAAGGGACAAGATCTGACTACTGATCCCAACACTATGCTGACTACTGATATTGTTTTATGTATGGTCCTTCCCATTTGCATCACCCAGGAGGGTGTGTGAGGGAGAGCAGGGCTCTATAAAAATGAGATTCTAGACGGGCGAGTGGAGGAACTTTTGTAGACTGGAAGGCTCCTCCAAGGTGTCAAATCCACTACCTGCCCTCTGTGCCAGCAGCCAGGCTGGCTGACTAAAAGTTTTCTAGACCTGCACTCATACAGTAGCCATGAATCATGTGTAACTATCCAAACTCATATTTACATTAATTAAAATTTAAATAAAATGAAAACTTTTCATTTTTCTATCACACAGGCCACATTCAAAGGGATTGAGGTCCACATGTGGCCAGCGGCTACTGCACAAATCTCATCTTGAATTGTAATCCCCATAATCTGTACATGTCGTGAGAAGGACCCAGTGGGAGGTAATTGAATCATGGGGGTGGTTTTCCCCATGCTGTTCTCATGACAGTGGGTGAGTTCTCATGAGATCTGATGGTTTTATAAGCGTCTGGCTTTTCCCCTGTTGGCACTCATTCTCTCTCCTGCTGCCGTGTGAAGAGGTGCCTTCTGCCATGATCGCAAGTTTCCTGAGGCCTCCCCAGCCATGCAGAACTGTGAGTCAATTAAACTCTTTTCTTTATAAATTACTCAGTCTAGGGTATTTCTTCATAGCAGTGTGAGAATGGACTAATACACCCACCATCCTAGAAATCCTGCTGGACAGAGAATGCCTTACCCCAGGCTGCTATAACAACCACCAGTACCTGTGTGGCTTAGACAACAGACGTTATTTCTCACAGCTCTGGAGACTGCAAGTCCAAAATGAAGGTGACAGCAGATTCAGTTGTTGGTGAGTGTTCTCTTCCTGGCCTGCAGGCAGCCACCTTCTCGCTGTGTCCTCACATGACTAAGAGAGAGGGAGCTCTGGTTTCTCTTTTCCTTCTTTATAGGACATGGGTCCCATGATGGGGGCCCCAGCCTCATGTCCTCATAGAACCCTGATTACTTCCCCAATGCCCTGTCTCCCAATATCATCACTTGGGAGGTCAGGGTTTCAACACAGGAATCCTGGGGACCCCAACATTCCATCAGTGACAGATAGGCAATATCAGCTCTAGAGGATCAACATCCCAGAGTCTATTTAGTATGTGCATGTGAGAGACCAGTGCCCATTCAGTTAGGGACCCATGGGTTCCTATAGGACTTGATTCCCACGGAAAGTTGCTGCTGTGGTGCTGCTGTCTCCATTTGCACATCCTTGTGCCATGGCAGAGTCACCTTCCCTGGTCTGAAAAACGCTGATGGTACACCCATGGGGCCTGGACAGTTCAATGCAGCCTACTGAGGCCACGTGTTGAAGATTTGTCTGAGGCACCTGTCTCCTGAAGTCAACCTTTCATTCCCATGTTGTTTTGTCTGCCGTGAGGCATGGATACAGCCCCCAGGGTCTGAAAGGCAAACCACTAACAAAAGCCCCTGGACAGCTCCAGTTCCAGCCTCATTCTGCCTGGACCCAGGTTTTGGTTCATTAACCCTGAAACGTTTCCTTCACAGAAAGCTGGTGGCAGGCAATAAACATACTGGGGGTGCCCTTGCCTGTAGCCTGTAGACAAGAGAGACAGCTTGGGCCAAGGCTTAGTTCTGAGACATTCAGAAAGGAAATGGTGATGTTGAGAGACGGCCACACTTCTGTGACTGGGGACTCGGGCAGCCACACTCCTAAGTCGTTTTTAGTCTGTGAGTGTTTAACATCCATTGTGGCCTTACCTGCCTTTCCCTTTTCTGCGGGTGACTGCACAGTACCAGCCATGCAGTTTACAGTTGGAGAGTGCTCCAGAAAATGCCTGACTCAGCCCTGCCCACCCCTGTAGGTCAGGCATCCTGAGACCCCTGTGTCCATTCATAAACTGAGGCTCAAGCATGGTAAGGATTTGCCTGGGTTTGCCTTGAATGTAATTTGTGGGCTGGGGGATCTGGGACCTGCCATCTAACATCGATGACCTGTGGGATCACCACCCACCCCCACAGCTTGAACAGGAATATTTCTGAGAGCTATTGCTGGCTTCCAGGTTCCAAAGGAGGGGCAGGACCTCTAGTCTCAAGGTAGCCAATGGAGCACCTGCGTCACCTCCCTCTTTTCCCAAGTTCATGTTGAATAAAACAAGAAGAGCACCAATGATAGAAAAGAAATTCTTGGTAAATTCTTGGAAAATAGGAAGCATGAGCAACCAGCCTGAAAAAAAGAGAGAGAACAGAGGAAACCACAGAGCAAGGACTCTAGAGGAGAAGGGAGTCTCTGGGAGATCCAGACACAGATGTAAGAAAGGACCTCGAGACCAGGATGAGGGGCAGGGCAGCCGAGAACCTTTGTGCAGGACTCTCACACAGAACAGCTTGCATGCAACACTATCACTTAGTTGGAAGTAGCTTCGTTTTTCTCAGGTTGAACTCAAGGGCCAGCTCCCACAAGGAAGGATGAGGTCTGCCCTGGGGAGTGATCCTGGGAGGGGCAATCTGAGCAGAACTTGAAGGCTCAAGGCCACTTCAGGAAGGGAGGGGCGACGGCCCCGCCCAGCAATGAAGTCATCCGCCTGCCTTCAGAGAAGGCAAATACACTCATTCCATCCAACTGGAAGTGCCTTTGCAGTGGACCTGACAACTGCGAAAGACGCCCCGAGTATCTCCCAATGTTGAAAGAGATCATCTGTTCTGTGATGGTGAATATTAGGTGTCAATTTGATTAGATTGAAGAATGCCTAGATAGCTGGTAAAAGATTGTTTCTGGTTGTGTCTGGGAGGGTGTTGCCGGTGAAGACTGACATTTGAGTTGGTGGACTGGGAGAGGACGACCCACCCTCGGTGTGGGTGGGCACCAATCCAGCATGGCCAGAATGAGGCAGGTAGAAGAAGGTGGGAGAAGCCGGCCTGCTGGGTCTTCTGGCTTTCATCTTTCTCCCGTGCTGGATGCTTCCTTCTGCTCCTCTTGCCCTTGGACATCAGACTGCAGTTTCTTTGGCCTTTGGCCTTGGACTTATGCCAGTGGTTTGCCAGAGGCTCTCGGACTTCTGTCCACAGACTGAAGGCTGCACTTGCACTTTTGAGGCTTTGGGACTCAGACTGAACCACTGTCTATTGCAAGACTTCACCTTGTGATCATGTGAGCCAGTTCTCCCTAACGAACTGCCTTTCATATACACATACGTCCTGTTAGTTCTGTGCCTCTGAAGAACCCTGACTAGCACAGACACCTTCACTCACAACTATGAATCCCAAACCAAGGTCGGTAGGCATTTGGTGAAAGCAAGAGCATGAGAAAGGAACAAGATGAGGAAAGAGGAACTCAGCATAGAAAGCAGAGAGGACACAGAATGAAAAAGAACTTTAGAAAGCTTCAGGCCAGGCATGGTAGCTCACACCTGGGAGGCCAAGGCAGGCAGATTGCATGAGGTCAGGAGTTCGAGACCAGCCTGGCCAACATGGTGAAACCCTGTCTCTACTAAAAGTAGCCAGACATAGTGGCGAGTGCCTGTAATCCCAGCTACTCAGGAGGCTGAGGCAGGAGAATCGCTTGAGCCCAGGAGCTGGAGGCTGCAACAACCAAGATCGATCCACTGCACTCCAACCTAGGTGACCGAGCGGGACTCCTTCTCGAAACAAACAAACAAAAAACAAAGGTAAGGAATAAATATAGACATTTTCAAAATTCAGAAAATTCACTTTTGTGAAAAAAAAAATGGGAAGGGGAGAGCTGTTTTAAAAAAGGGGAAGAGACCAAGAAGAACAAAGGGATTGGAGGCACAGACACCCTGGAGTGTGACTTAATCAAAGAAAGACTAGACAAAAATTTCTTAAAATGTCATTAGATCTTGATGCTTAGAAAAGTGTCCAAAATGAGTAGCCTTACATGATCTTCATCCTAAGAATGCTTTCTATTGCCTTTGATTATTGACTATGTCTCATAGTCAAACACATATCGTGACTGAAAGTGAATGTAGTAAGACGTGACGAAGCAACAATCCTCGTGTAACCACCAGACCCTGAGAAGCAAAGCTGCATGGGGAAGTGGGAGGAAAGGAAGCTGCTTTTCCTTCTTCCCTTCTCGTGGCTAGGAGTTGATTCTTGCTGACCAAAGTTGGCAAATCAAGGAATGGTTATTTATGTATAATACAATCATGGGAACAAGTCAAACAGCTAAAAACAATAATACAACTGATGCAAGATGGGATGTGCTGGTGGCAAAGAGAAGCAGGAGGCAATGTAATAGTGACAGTGAACATTTATGCAGTGCTTGTGCCTGCTGGGCCCTGTTCTGCTCTATGCATCGTCACATGGTCAATTCTCATAATAACCCTGCGGCATGGATGCTGCAGATATGGAAACTGAGGCACCACCGTATAACTTGTCCAAAAATCAAGCAACTAGCAACTTAGCTGCATTCATCTTGCACAGTGCAGAATCCACAGACACTGTCTACAGTTGGTCACGCTGTTGACGCCATCATGCCCCAGGGACGTCTCTCACTAAGACCATCGCTGAGCTCCACCCAGGGTGCCCCTGCCAGCGTCAGTCATCACAGCCCATCAGTCTCGCTGGACACAGCTGGTGTCCCCTCGACACAACTCATTGCCACTGCCGCTGGCCTCCTAGCTCCTCCTCCCTCCCTGCTTGAGAGGGTCCCCTTTCCAATCATGGAGTGGCCCAGGACCAGCCGTCTTTATTCACCCTGCAGTGAGACTGGTGACTTCATGTGGACTTTAATGCCATTTGCCAGCCACAGCCCCCATTTCGGACCTCCAGTGTCATCCTTTTCAAAGCCCCACACGTGTATGTCCAGTTGTCCACGTGACCTAACAGAGCATTCATGCTCAACACCTCTAAACCCCCCAACTTGTGCTCTGAACCTCCTCTAACCTGCTCTGCACATCCACATACCACACCTCAGATGATGGCAGCTCCATCACTCCCAATGGTCATCTCATGGGGGATCCTGCTGGATCCACCTTTGAAACACACTCCAAGTCAAACTTGCCATCTCTGCAGTGAGCTCCCGGCATTAGCCTTCGTCCCCTGCCGGGGTTGACCTCCCCAAGTTGTCCCCATCTTTGCTTCCTGCACAGACTGCTTCCTGTGGTCTATTCTCAAACCAATAGTCAAGGTGGCTCTTAAGACCTCAGTTACACGATTCCCTCCTCTACTCACACGTCCACCACTCACTCGGCATAAAAGCCGTGGGCTCGCAAGGACCTAGTTGAGCTGCATCTCCCTCCCTGGCCCCCTGACCGCCTTCCTGGTTCTCCCTCCGCAGTGACTGTGCTGGTTCCCTCGCTACCCCTCTGTATGCCAGGCCATGGGGCGTTGGTGGCTCCCCTTCCCCAGAGCTTGGTTTGCTCCTTCACTTCCTGAAAACCTTTACTCAAATGTCCTCTTCTCAATGAGGCCTCTGCTGCTCACTCTACTTGATACTGCAGCAACCTCCTAACTGTGTTCTACTTCTCTTTCTATCCACAGCACTTACCACCTCCCAAGAAGCCAAATAATTTGCTCATTTTTAAGATGCATTAGTTTATTTTCCATCCTATCCCCCTCCCTAATAGAATGTCTGCTCCAGAAGAGCATGAACCCCTGCCCATTGGACCCTGAGTTCCCAGAGCACCACCTGGCATACACTAGGCATCCAATGCATGCTCCTGATGGGTGAATGAGCTCTCTCTGGTCTCCCAGAGCACCACCTGGCATACACTAGGCATCCAATACATGCTCCTGATGGGTGAATGAGCTCTCTCTGGTCTCCCAGAGCACCACCTGGCATACACTAGGCATCCAATACATGCTCCTGATGGGTGAATGAGCTCTCTCTGGTCTCCATGACTCCTATGGCCCATCCTAGGCCAAACCCTGTGGCCAGTGGGGTAGAGTTCTCTCATTGTCCGGAGCTGGGCCTCCAGGATGCGGTCAGTGTAACCCCAACCATGTGGAATGAGGATGAGGATGGAATGACCCCACTCAGATGGACCACCACATATCCCTCGGGGGATGAGAAGAGCTTGAATAAGCTGAAAGTAGGAAAGTCCACAGGAATGGGTGAAATGAGTAACAAAACAGATACCTGGAGCGCGAGCATCTGGGGCTACTCACACATCCATGCACGTTCTCACACCCGATCAGCTGTCTGAAAGGATGCATTCAGTGCTGCCAACAGAAGCTCTCTCTGGGATGTGGGATTAGGAAACCTGGAGGGAAAACAAGAGTTTTGTGCCTGCTTGTGAACTTTTTGGTTATTTTTACAATAAGCATTAATTATACCTAAAATAACTTGTTTAAAGCGCGTTCTGGGGAGGAGGGCTGGAGCTAGATGATCTGAACCCAAATCACTCCTTTTCCTCCTTAAGATTGATGGGGAGTTGTGAGGAAGCTTGGCTCATGTACAGGTTACCCCTGCTCTATCCAGAATAAATTGAGACATGGACTGAAATCTCTGAAACACCCATCGAGGTATTTCCAGCCCAACCACACGGAACCGATCTTTCCATAGTGGCTACATGCACAACCAGGGACCCTGGGACTCTCGGGTGGTTTGGATGAGGCTGCACAGAGGAGACACCTGGCTTCAGCCATGCCTGGAACATACCCCTAGGCTCTTCCTGGCTTCCTCACACCAACAGGCTCCAGGCAGCCACTCACAGCAACTGCAAATGTCTTGTTCACTTTCAATTCCTAGTTCACTTCTTCCATTCAGAAAGAAAGCATATTTACTAATCTTCTCCATAAACATGTATTACAATCTTGGGATTTCATCAAACCGTGTACACAAAGTAATTACAGGAAGAATAGTGCACTATTTGCATATCTAGTATTTAAAGTGTTACTTATGTAATTATTGAATGTAACTTAGAATAAGCTGTTTGATTCCCTTTCATCGTGAGCCAAACATTGGGTTTTGAAAGGAATTCCTTTAAACTTCAATAATGTAAAGGCACATGGTAATGTGAAGTTACAACTCTAGCTTAAGTGAGTCAGACATGAAAGTATTTATGGCTGGTATTCTGTGAGTAAGTTAACTTTGGACAGTTTTAAAAAGAAGTCGAGTATCTGTTGCTCTTGGTAGACACAGGATATTATGAGCAATTAGCAATTCCTGTCCTCACTTTCAGACAGCGTCCAGTCCCCCCTGGCTTTTGTTGGTTTAAGCTTCCAGCATAACAAACCTCACTGTGCCGTCAGCACCTGAAACAAGTAAAAGCAATTTCTTTATCAACTCCCGCCAGACATTTGCCTTTTGAAACTCACACAGAAAGGGGAGGGAGAGGAGAGAAGAGAAAGAAAAATGAAGAAGGCAGTGAGAAACTTAACCCAGTGGGTGGAAAGCATCACACATGACAGAGATGGAGAAATGAATCCAATGTTGTTTTTTTCCCGATGAGAAAGCCGGCCGGGTCTCAGCCTTGTTCAAACTGGAGGCCGGGTGGTCAGCATTCGCGTGGCCACAAGTGTTTTCCATAACGAGGCAGCTATGAGCCCAAGGATCCGCAGGGACTGAAAGGCACCTGGGACGCTCATGAAAAAGACCCTCTTAGGATGGCTCAGCACATTCACCTCGCTCAACCTGACAGGCAAGAGCTGGCTCAGCCCAGAAATCGCGTCCGCTCTCCAGTTCACGACATGAAGGAGTTGGTTTGGGCTAAGGCTGCAATTCACACACACACACACACACACACACACACACACACACAGCTCTACTTAAAAGTTTTCAACAAGAACTTAAATCTAAGTGCTGAAGAGAAGGAGCAAGGTTGAAAGGGGTTGGATCTGAACTTTGATGTGAGCATCCCAGCTCTTTTGGACAGCAGCCATATCTTTGATCCTACACAAACTGTTAAGAACCAAGTGTCTTGAACCTTGATCCGTTGAAGTATCACAAATTTTACAGTTATTTCCAGGTTAAGTCAGCTTGCAGGTGATTAATCGTGGAATAAAATGACAAGGCGGACAGTCTTAAGAATTCCTCCAGCTAACAAAGACATTTAAATAAATTAAATGAGCCCAGTGTGTTGAAAAACTTGAAGTTATTTCCCTGACATTCATTTGACATCTGGTAATAACCTTTAATATTTTCAAAGTATTTTCTCTTCCTTTTCAGATGTGCCAGGGAGCTTTCTGAGCCCCTGGCTGTGTTGCTCTGTGATGTCAGCCTCCTTTTTGACATGTGCAAAATCAGCTGTTATAAAAAGAACACAGGGCTGGAAATCAGGTGGCTTGCATTCTGCACTCCACACCAACTCTGAGACTTTAGGTAAGTTACTTTACCCGTAAAATGAAAGGGCGAAAACTAGACGGGTTCTGAGACTCCTTGGAGCCCTGTAATTTTAAAATTCTTTATCACCTAGCACGTCAAGCCTTGTTTCCATTGAGGATTTTAATCTTGGCTGCACTTTTTGAAGGTGGGGAGCTTTAAAAATAGATGCTTATGCCTGGGCTGCCAGCAGATCTTCTAGGTGAGTCTTGGGTGTTGTTTGAAAAGCCACTCGGGTGACTCCAATGCTCAGCCAAGATGGAGACGCACTGGTGGACCAGGTAAGAGGGGTGTCACTATGAACGGGGTGGAATCTGGGAGCAACGGTTATTGCTCAGGCATACTGGGCACCCAGCACTGGCCCTCGGAGCGGTGCCGTGGAAAGGTAAGCAGAGTTCACGGTCTGAGCAGAAGTTTCGCTGCCCACAATCTCTCCCGCTTGGCAACAGCCTCTCTCCAAGTTCTCATCATCTGGTAGGGCCCAGAGGTGGGCACCGCAGCCAGGAGAGCTCACGGGCCCGGTGCAGAGGGCTGGCTGAGAGGTGACACTTGGAGTCATTTCCGGGGATGAATATGCGTGACTCGGTGAGAAGCGCTCTCTCTCTTTCCCCTTTGAGACCACTCTCGGTTTGGACCATCTAAGCCTGGCCATTATTTCCTACCATCAAGACGGAATGCCTACCTGAGAACAAGGACAAACAGAGGAAGGCCAAGTAGACGCATGGAACTCTGGAAACATTGGTTGAACGTCTGGAACCAGATGCACCTGCGGCCATCTCCCCATGAACTTCTCAAGGCCTCGAGACATTCCTTCCTGCCCTTAAGAAAGCGGAGTAAGGCTTCTGCCACCTGCGTCTGAAGGACTCCTGACAAAGGCAGCTGCCGGTCTGGAAAGATCTGTCTCCTGCCCTCACTTTTTGACACACTGTCATTTTTGGAGGACAAGAGAGATCATGCTGAACAATCAAGGAGAAAGGCATCTGTGATCCTTCATGTCTGCCACGGTCTGACCTTCTCTGCCGAGTATCGTCCCGGACCTGGGAGCTCATCAGAAATGCAGAATCTCAGGCCCCATCCCACACCTACTGAATCCGAATTTCCATTTAAACAAAATTCCCAGGTGAGGCCCGTGCACATTAAAGTCTGAGAAACGCTGCTCTATAAAATCCATATGGCCAAATGACTTGCCCAGAGAATTATGAATATGTACAGCAAAACCCTATTATCATCAATTCCAAGGGGCAAAGAACTCATCCATCTTTACGTGGGGAAAATAGCACAGGATGTCAGCCCTGAAACTGGGTCGCCTTTGTGGGGATTTGGGGATTTGAATTCTGCAAGGAGGGATCAGGGAAGGCAGATGTGGTGGAACATACTCTGTTCCATTCTCAAATAAGTCTGTTCCGTGCACCTAGAGGTGCCTCCTGAGCAGAAGAGAGAACCACAGAGACATCTCAAGCCCCCAGGGCAGGGGACCATTAAGCTGAGCCCCCGGCACACAGGTGGCCAGCCCCATCCAGAGCACCACTGCTTTGAGGGTCCTCCCCCTGAATGGCCATCCAGAGCCCACAGAAAACACAGCCACTTACCGGCCACTGCAGGAGCAGGGGGAGTTGGGGTCATGGCTTAGCCCAAGAAAGCGCTGCACCCCAAGTATGCGAGAAGACAGGCCTTTTTGTCTGGATGCAAGTTCACAAATAGTCCTCGTACGAGATGCCACATCGGCAGATGGGCTCTGGCCACACAGAGTGGGAAGGAAGAGGCTGGCCCAGGAGGGACGGCCGTGTAGAGCAGATGTGCCCTAGGATGTGCCCAGGAGGGAGGCACCAGGAAGGCAGCTCAGAAAGGGGAGGCTGGGAAGCCCAGGTGTGGAGAGTCGAGTGTCCTGGAGCTGAGGACGTCCTGTCCAGCCAGACCACAGGCCTGGCAGCCACCTCAGCGTCAGGGGAGCCGGGAGGCAATGAGGACACAGCCACACAGACTCGACTCTGGAAGACCAAGCTGGAAAGGCAGGGCCAGGGTCATCAGATCTAGGAAAGGGGCCTGTGTGGGGTGGGACAGAGGGCATGTGGGGATTCCAGTGAGACCTGTTGGGGCAGGAGGGCAGGTGTCCTGGCACAGAGAGCTAAGCAGGTGTCAGCCACATGCTTCTGGCCCAGGAAAATCAACCCCGGGGATCACGTTATTCCTGCAGTAAAAGACCATGCATGGTCCAGCTCCAGAGGCCACCGGTATACTCCCCACCACACCCCTCTGCACTCTGCACCTGCAGCGGTCTCTGAACAAGCACTGTGGGCCAGGAGGACCATGCCATCAGGATGTTTTCGCATGGGGTGGGGGTGGGAACTGGGAACAGGTCTCATGTCCACAGTTAGGGAGCCATAGGAGACCCCTACTCATCCCAGAGCAAGCAAGAGTGTCCCGGAGCCACAGATTAAAAGCAGCTGCCACAGCCACTCCCTGTGGCCACCCTATAACTCCCAAACCCACATGCACAGCAGACACACACACTCACACAGATGCATGCCAGCACACATGCACACATAAACATGTATACACATGTGTGCACACACAGAGACACACATACACACATGCACACACACAGAGACACACACGTGCACACAGAGGCACACAGAGACACACATACACACGTGTGCACACACACACGGTGACACTCATACACATACGTGCACATACAGACACACAGAGACATATACACATGTGTGCACACACAGATACACAGAGACACATACACACGTGTGTGCACACAGACACAGAGACACATACACGCATGTGCACACACAGACACACACATGTACACGTGTGTGCACGGAGACACATATACACACATGTGCACACACAGAGACACACATACACACGTGCACACAGAGACAGGGACACACATACACACATGTGTGCAGAGACACACATACACATGTGTGCACACAGAGACACATACACATGCGTGTGCACCGAGACATATGCATGTACACACATATATGCATACACACATGCATCACACAGAGACACATACACACAACTGTGCACATGCATCCGTGCGCTCTGCCTGTCATGACGGCTGCTCCTAGCACTGGCTCTTCCTACAACCTAATTTGAGGGCATCTGACATGAAGATCAGAGAAGCAGAATCTCAGGTGATGATCCAAAGTAAGCCTCGGACAAGGTCGGCAGTGTCAGTGGGTGACAGGTGTAGGGAGGACCGGGGAATAGCGTGAGTCCTCAGGACTGCATCTTTTGGTGGTTTTGTCTGAAAGTTTTAAACCACAGCCCTTAGCTGTCCTGGAGCCCTGTCTGCCCGCTGCTGCCTGGAGGGAGGAAACACCGTCGCAATTTGACAGAGCAAGTCAATGCACAAATACAGACGCTCTTCCACTTACCATGGGGCTACACCCCAAGAAACCCAATATATACTGAAAATATCATCAGTCGAAATGCACGTAACACACCTAACCTACGAAACACCGCAGCTCAGCCTCGCCTATCTTGAATGCATGCTCAGAACACTCGTGCTAGTCTACAGTCAGGCAGAATGGCCTAACCCAGACCGTATTTTTTGATAAAGTGATGAATGTCTCAAGTAACTTCTTGAACACCATACTGAAAGTAAAAAACAGAAGGGTTGGATGGGTGCTGTGAGTACGGCTTTCACTGAATGAGTGCCAATTTCACGCCATCGGAAAGTCGAGAGATTGCGAGTTGGACCACGGTAAGTCAGGGACCACCTGCATTCTCTGCTGAGGACAAGGGGTGGATAGGAAACAGGCACCCCCAACCTCCAGAGAACACTTGGTTTCATGGAAGATGAACCAGCTCACAGACACCAGGGCAGATGTGTGGCTTGACGGGGACAAGCGGGCATCACCCGCGGATCAGTGTCAGCCTAAAGTCCAGACCAGGGTCCTCTCTGTGGCTCTCCCACCTACCAATGATGCCACACGGCTCAGCTGGCTGAACCTCTGTGTGCCTCAGTTTCCTCATCTATCAAGTGAGCATAACCACAGCTGCCTCTCTGAGTTGAGGGAAGGATGAAGTGAGCCGAGAGCAGTGGAACAGCCGGTGGTGTGGACGGCAGCAGCTGCCACTGTGCTGGGAGTATCCCTAATGGAAGGAATGGCCATGGGAGTCCCAGTTCTGGGACAGCCCACGAGGAAGACCGTGGCGATAGGGACCTGAGCTGGGCACTGAAGGATGGATAGGGTTGGGAGATTCCAAGCAGGGGAATTCCAGAGCCTTCTTCACCCTGCGTGGCTGTGTTGTGCAAGGGTGTGGGAGCCTGCGGAGAACCTCTGTGGGCGGGGTGGCCTCACGCATCTGGTTCCAGCTCTGACAGCTTGTGGCCTCTGACAACCCTGGGACCTCCCCACCCCTGGGTTTCTGACATCTCTGTATCAAAAGCCTGAACCAAATTCCCCAAGTTCTGTAAGGCCCCTTCCTATTCCAAGATGTTGTAAGATTACAGCATTTTAATTATCTCTGAGAGTGCCAGGTGAGTGATCCATGCCACAGATGCCTTAATAGGCCCTTCAGAGCCTGTCTGGGAAGAACAAAGATAATTTTAACTGATTTAATAAAGAAAGAAAAACATAACTAGCTTGAATTATTGACGCTTCCTTTCACCTTTTGCCAAGATAGACTTGAACTCGTTTGAAAGAAAAATGTTGCTGGATTGCACAAAATACATAGAACCTGCTTTCTACTTAGCAGTCTCTTTATTTTATCAATTAGGAGTGGGAAATGTAGAAAAATGTGGAAATGAGGAGTCTCTGCAAGAGTCACTCGGTTCCCTTAGAGGCTGATTGATGGCAGGGACTGAGACGGAGGCGTCCACCTGCTTGAGCAGCAGATAACTGAACATAGCCGTCATGTGTCTGTGCTGGGCCTTCAACCAAGTTGGGCGACACTGGCACGGATTTTGAATGGCACGAATCACTGCTGGCCTGTTGGTTTGCCTCTTCCACAGCCCTTCCTGCTCTGTGCTCCCAAGAACCAATGTCCCCCACTCCACAGGTGCCAGCAAGGGGTTTGGCTTTCTCCACATGACTCTGGGCACTGGCAAGGAACCAAACAGGAGGGTCCCAAGAGTCCCACCACCCCCGTGGCCAGCACAGCACCAGGTACAGAGTGGCCCCAGAAACACTGAAAGCCAAGAAGGAATGAGAACACAAGACGGCATCTGAACCATGAGGCATTTCTCAGGCAGCCCTTGTGCTAACTCGTCACAGAGCAATGGCAGAAATGAAATGAAGTGACTGTCCAAGTCAGCAGGAGTTTAGACTGCCGCCCTGAGGAACTGGTAAGATTTCACTTCCTTAAGAGGAGGAAAGGGCCGGGTGCCGTGGCTCACACCTGTAATCCCAGCACTTGGGAGGCCAAGGCGGGCGGATCACAAGGTCAAGAGATCGAGACCATCCTGGCCAACACGGTGAAACCCCGTCTCTACTAAAAATGCAAAAATTAGCTGGGTGTGGTGGTGGATGCCTATAGCCCCAGCTACTTGGAAAACTCAGGCAGGAGAATTGCTTGAACCCGGGAGGTGGAGGTTGCACTGAGCTGAGATCGTGCCTCTGCACTGCAGCCTGGGCAACAAAGTGAGACTCCATCTCAAAAAAAAGTGAGACAGAGAGAGGAGGAAAAAGGGTGTATGTGGGGAGGAAGGGAAAGCTCCTCAGTATTCAATGCCATAAGGGCACTCTCCTCCTTGAAGAAAGGTCCAAGATGTTCCCATTTTTAATACCAGGAATACATTAGGGTGATAGCTACACACATATAAAACAGAAATTGATGCTTGTGGAAGAAATTAGGCAAAAGCAAAGAATCAGACATAGAGAACTGGACACAATGCAACATAAAACCTGGTTCGTCATCCTCTCAAGAGTCCATTAAAATTGTTTGTATTTTCCAGTGGAAAAGTAGGCCACACCTCGGTTTTGCAGACATGTAGGTTGTTTAGTTGGGTTTGCCCTGGTTGGGTTTTGACTTTCCTAATTTTTTTTTATATGCTTCACAACGATTTCACAGAGAGCTAGAAACCTTTGATTTTTCCAGCATTTAGCTGCTTTCATCTGGCTCATGAATGGGTGGCCAAGCCCAAGTGTCAACTTGACAGAAACAGAGTTCACAAGTCAAAGTGTTTGGACAAGAGGCCCATAAAACACAGAGTTCGGGCTTGAAAGGGATTTCCATGGAATCACAGACTTTAGAGCTGGCACTTTAGCAATTACCAAGTCCAGCTAGAGCTGGAATCCAGGTGAACCTGTTGCAACTTCTGGTGCCGCAAGGAACAGATCCCCCGAGTCTAAAGCGGTTTGCCATTTTGCACCATTGAAAAGTCTCTGGTCAACGCTGGCTTCTGCTAGGCTGGACTCGCTTCTCAAACTCTGATACACAGCTCCAGAGCCTTCTGGGATGTGGCGTCTTCCTCAGGCTCCACACTGAGACTCCTCTCGGCTCTCAGCTCTCCCTAGAGAGCAGCACCACCCCCGCTTCTCGGTCCTCACTGTGCACAGAGAGAGGAAAGGGGGTCTCTCCTACAGAAGCTGAGGAGCTTTCTTCTCAGAAGGCCCCCTGCCGTAGCTCTGTCTTCCTGAGACAATCACAGTGGCCCGGGGCAGGTGAATGGAACCTCTACCATCGGGATCTGCAGTCCTCCCTTGGGGGTGGTAATGTGGTTGGTGCCCCCTAGGCCTTCTCAAGGCAAAACTGGGGAGTCACTACAGGGAAAAGAAGGCATCGATGCTGAAGAATCAACCCGCAAAGTATTCATCTGGCAGCTTCAATGGTTTTTCTATTTATGCTTTGCATCATATTTTGAAATACTAACTTATTTTCGGTTTTTGGTTACCTCACTTTCCCTGTCTCCTCACCATTTCCCAAATCTGGGGAAGTGAACCCTGTATTGGAGAGGTCCCCCAGCTCTGCAGTGATCGATCCACTTGGCTGCCCCAGAGCCTGGAGGAGGAGGGCAGGTAGCAAGTCCTGGTGGACGAGGAGGTCGGGTGAGTGTGGATCTCAGCACAGGGGAAGCCCAGGGAGCCCCCAGCCCTGGCACCACCCAGGACAGCAGAGTTGCTGAGCCTGACAAGACGGAACAGCCACCTGCACCCTGGTGTCCTCACCCCACACCCATGCCTCTTGATTCCATCTAAGACTTTGGTGCCAGTAAGGCCAGAGTTAAATTCTCTACCAGCCCTGAGCCTCTAAAAGCAACATGGTGAAAAGCATGCCATCCTGTGTGTGACTCTGCTCCTGGCTCTGATGCCTACAAGCTGGGTGACCCTGCCCCACTTACTTCAGCATGCATGCCTCAGTTTCCCCACTTGTAAGATGGTGGTAACATTAGTCTCCTCTTTATCTGTGATGCCTTAGCCTGGCACGAAGTGAGCTCTAAGGAAGTGTTGGCTCTTATGGGGACTTCAATCCAAAATCAAGGTGAGCTATTGCTCGTCCACCAGGACTTGCTACCTGCCCTCCTCCTCCAGGCTCTGGGGCAGCCAAGTGGATCGATCACTGCAGAGCTGGGGGACCTCTCCAATACAGGGTTCACTTCCCCAGATTTGGGAAATGGTGAGGAGACAGGGAAAGTGAGGTAACCAAAAACCGAAAATAAGTTAGTATTTCAAAATATGATGCAAAGCGTAAATAGAAAAACCCTTGAAGCTGCCAGATGAATACTTTGCGGGTTGATTCTTCAGCATCGATGCCTTCTTTTCCCTGTAGTGACTCCCCAGTTTTGCCTTGAGAAGGCCTAGGGGGCACCAACCACATTACCACCCCCAAGGGAGGACTGCAGATCCCGATGGTAGAGGTTCCATTCACCTGCCCCGGGCCACTGTGATTGTCTCAGGAAGACAGAGCTACGGCAGGGGGCCTTCTGAGAAGAAAGCTCCTCAGCTTCTGTAGGAGAGACCCCCTTTCCTCTCTCTGTGCACAGTGAGGACCGAGAAGCGGGGGTGGTGCTGCTCTCTAGGGAGAGCTGAGAGCCGAGAGGAGTCTCAGTGTGGAGCCTGAGGAAGACGCCACATCCCAGAAGGCTCTGGAGCTGTGTATCAGAGTTTGAGAAGCGAGTCCAGCCTAGCAGAAGCCAGCGTTGACCAGAGACTTTTCAATGGTGCAAAATGGCAAACCACTTTAGACTCGGGGGATCTGTTCCTTGCGGCACCAGAAGTTGCAACAGGTTCACCTGGATTCCAGCTGTAAGAACTCATTTTAGAGCCCTCAGCACATGTGCACACAAGTGTTCTATCAACTCCTATCCCTACTCCATGAGTGTCTATCCCTATCCATGATGTCTACACTTGTCCATAAATATCTACCCCTATCCATGCCTGTCCACCCCATCCATAAGTGTCCACCTATTTCCATGAGTGTCCACCCCATCTATGAGTGTCTGCCCCATCCATGATCTTTACCCCTACCCATGAGTGTCCACCCCATCCATCAGTGTCCACGCCATCCATGATGTCTACCCCGTCCATAAATGTCTACCCCTATCCACGGGTGTCCACCCCATCCATCAGTGTCTACCCCATCCATGATGTCTACCTCTATCCATGAGTGTCCACCTCATCCATGATGTCTACCTCTATCCATGAGTGTCCACCTCATCCATGAGTGTCCACCCCATCCACGATGTCTACACCATCCACGATGTCTACACCATCCATGATGTCTATCCCATCCATGATGTCTACCCCTATCCACGGGTGTCCACCCCATCCATAAGTGTCCACCCATATCCATGAGTGTCCACCCCATCCACGAGTGTCCGCCCCATCCATGATCTTTACCCCTACCCATGAGTGTCCACCCCATCCATCAGTGTCCACCCTATCCATGGAGTGGTGTCCACTCCATCCATGATGTCTACCCCATCCATGATGTCTATCCCATCCATAAGTGTCCACCCCTATGCACGATGTCTACCTTATCCATGAGTGTCCGCTTATATCCATGAGTGTCCACCCCATCTGTGAGTGTCCACCCCATCTGTGAGTGTCCACCCCATCTGTGAGTATGCACCCCATCTGTGTCTACTTCTATGTGTGATGGTCCACTCCTATCCGTGAGTGTCCTCTCCTATTCATGAGAGTCCACCCCATTCATGAGTGTCCACCCCTATCCACAAGTATTTACCTCTATCCATGAGATGTCTTCTGGTATTTTCTATTTTCTATTATTCTATTTCATTTTTCATGTAAATGCTGGTCATGACCGAATAAATTGATTTAAAAAACCCCCAATGGTTTGCAACCCACAGTTTTAAAAGCAGTGCTGTAGAGGACACAAAAGGAAGATGCTGGATCTCTTTGTGTCAGAAGGAGGCCAGTAAGATGCCCACTAGTGAATGGGTCCAAGCCTGTGTGCTCATCACAGATCTCCCCACCGATGTGAGAAATAGTTCTGACACCAAGAGAAGAGAAAAGGATGAGCAGAAAGGTGGGTCTCAAGGTTGGATAGCCACGTGGCTGATGTCTGGATGTGGGCTCTGTGAGAATGCGGTGGAGGCTCAGCCTCCCTGCCTGCCCCAGGCATCCTGAAGGGCAGGCATCATTCATACTTCCCAGGGAGAAAACTGAAGCTGAGATCAAGCACTTGACCTGCTGGAGGCAAACACCCCCTAAACATGGCCCCCTGTCTGGCACTAGTCCTGAGTAGTGCTCTGACCCAGGACAGGGAGATGGGCTGGGCAGCTTTACCGGCAGGTAACAGTGTGACCAAGGTGGTACACTGGGCTTGTGAGGCTGGAGGGGGCAGTGGGATGTCCAGTTTGGCCAGAGTCCTTCTATTCAGTGCCTGCCTCACCAGAGGTGTTGGACAAATCCCCGTGGATGGGCAGGTGGGTGGACGGGTGGGTGGATGGATGGGTGGATGGATGAGTAGGTAGGTGGATGGGTTGATGGAGGGATAGATGGGCAGATGGAGGGATGGAGGGATGGATGGGGAGACAAAAAGGTGCATGGAGTAATATATGGGTAGATGGAGGCATAGATGGGTGGATGGATGGGTGGATGAAGGGGTGGATGGAGAGATGAATGGATAGATGGAGGAATGGATAGGTGGATGAGAGATAGATGGGTAAATGGATGGGTGGATGGAGGGATAGATGGGTGGATGGTTGGGTGGATGAAAGGATGGATGTGTGAATGGAGGGATAGATGGGTGGAAGAATGATGGGATAGAGGGTTGGAGAGATGGATGGGTGGGTAGATGGATGGATGGATGGATGGATGGATGGATGGATGGATGGATGCAGGGATAGATGTGTGGTGGATGAGTGGGTGGAGTGATAGGTGGATGAGTGAATGGATGGGTGGGTAGAGGTTCTCCAGGGCTTGGTGAGAAGTGAGGACACAGTCCTCGGTGGCCCCCTTGCTTCAGGACTTGGGGAAGGCATTAGGAGCCCTCTCCTTCCCAGCCCCTTTCTCCACCTCCTACCAGCCTGCATCCCCACTGTCCCAAGTGGCTGCATCTTTCTCTCTGCAGCCTTTGAAGCTGAGGTAGGGAGCCCTGCAGGCCTGGTGGGGCTCCCACTTCAAAGAGCCTGCCATGCTGGGATTTCCCATCCATGTGAGCCCAGAGGCACTGGAGTGCTGATGGGGAAACTCCAGACCAGGATGGGGGCAGCAGCCCTGAGAAGAGGGGGTTCCCAGGCAACACAGGCCTCTCTGGATTTCCATGGGTCCCCTCAAAGGTGAGAGATTTTCCTGGGGGTTCAGGGGCAGAGTGGCCCCAAAAAGACTCCCAAAGAGATGTAATCCTAGGGAAGGGGTGAAAGGACTTGGTGAGACCCTCTCCTTCCTTGCTTGCTTCATTCATTCATTCACTCATTCACTCATTCATTCATTCATTCATTCATCTATCCGTTCATACATTCAGACCTTTCCCAAGGCCTCTACCCTGGTCTCTGGACCTCTCTAGCTCTCAGCCTCAAGGACATTGGGCAAATGCCATAGTACCTCCTGAACATCCTCGGTAAGTTGGGTTTCTGTGTTTGTTTCTCAAGGACTGACACTGTGCCAGGTGTGGGCTGTGGTGCAATTCCTTGTCCAGTATCACTTGGGCCCATGGTTCTCGGTTACATGCTAGGGCGCCTTCCAACATGACCCCTGCAAACCTTCAGAAGCCAGGGGCCTGCGGCTGTCACACACGAGGTGTTCATCCACCTGCTCTCCCGTGTGATGCTGCAGAGAGTCCCCTCTCCCTCTCCAGTGGCATTTGGGGAGCCCAGGTTCACGGCAGACAGGTTTGAGGGTGAGCCCTGGGTGGGTGAGGGGAGGACTCCAGGGAGCACCCGTGCAGATCTTGTCAGCAGCACAATTCTGATGCCAAGTGAGTCTTACAGAGTGAAGGATATTGTTGCCTTTAAGGAGTTTTTTCCTCCCCTCTGCAAGCCGTGGATTCGGCATGGGGCCAGGCCGGTGGCACTGGAATTGGAGGCTTGGTTTCTCACCCTGGCTTTCTCCCATCCTCCGGTGGGATTCAGGCACTGCTTTTCCCTGAGCCACTTTCTTTTGTCACACCTCACAGGCTGCTTCCAGGTACCCCCTCCACACTCCCACCGTCTGGGGGGGAGAGGGGCCTCCGGTCCCCTCAGTGCCCCTGCCTGAGTCAGTTCACGCTGTGTCCAGGCCATGTGATTTCTTATTAAAACAGAATTTCAGAGGCTCCTGTTCAAAGCACTTTCTCTACAATGCAACATTCTCTTCTTCGACAGGTGAAGGAGCTGGAAATGCCTCTGCCTCTGTGGGAGGCACAGCTGGCACACACTTTTTTATGGAAAGAGGGGTGCCAAGTGGCCTTCAGCCAGGCCTGGCCTGCAAGTATGGAAGGGCGTGAAGGGAAGGGCGTGAGGGATCGGTCATCAGGAGAACCCCGGGGAGAAACCCGTTGTTTATTTATTTATTTATTTATTTATTTTTGAGACAGAGTTCCGCTGTTGTTGCCTAGGCTGGAGTGCAATGGTGTGATCTCAGCTCACTGCAGCCTCTGCTTCCCAGGTTCAAGCGATTCTCCTGCCTCAGCCTCCCAAGTAGTTGGGATTACAGGCATGCACCACCACGCCCAGTAATTTTATATTTTCAGTAGAAAATATCACCATGTTGGTTAGGCTGGTCTCGAACTCCTGACCTCAAGTGCTCCACCAGCCTTGGCCTCCCAAAGTGCTGGGATTACAGCCTCCCAAAGTGCTGGGATTGCAGGCGTGAGCCTCCATGCCCAGCCAAGAAACCCATTTTAAATGCATATCAAGGGGGGAGGAGACAGAGGGAAACAGGAACGTCTGGAGGTGAAAGACCCAAAACTGAGTGGGGGCATTCGGCTGCCCAGTCCCAGGTCTACATGACAGCAGCCTCCTGCTGAACTCTTCCTCACCCACCGCAGCCCTCTCAACCCCTCTGCACCCCATAGGACTTAGTGTCTGAAGTCCCAATCATAGCAAAAAGCCTGCAGGGGCATCCTGGGCCCATCAGCCCCCAGAACATTTTGTGAGGCAGACCCCAAGCGCACACTGTCGCTTGACGGCTACAGCTACGAGCCCGGCGCTCTCATCCCTGTTTTACTGACAAGGAGACTGAGGCCAGCCAGAGAGCAGCAGAACTGGGAGCCCCACTCAGCCTCGCCCCTGAGCCAGCACACCGACAGGGTGTCCTTACCCACACCAAGGACGGAGAGCGGGGTGCCCCGAAAAACCAAGGGGACTCAGCCCCAGCCACTGTGGAGCCAGCATGTAGGAAATGTTCGCTATTTTTGTACATTTTGCCCTAAATGTTTGAGTATGTCAGAAGAGTTAAGTGATTGTAATTTCCTGATACAATGAAATGTTATGTAGCCACAGGGAGCTATGTGCACTTACCAAGTTGGCAGAGAATTTTTTTTTTGTTTTTTTTTGAGATAGAGTCTTGCTCTGTCGCCAGGCTGGAGTGCAGTGGTGTGATCTCGGCTCACTGCAACCTCCGCCTCCCGGGTTCAAGTGATTCTCCTGCCTCAACCTCTCGAGTAGCTGGGATTACAGGCATGCGCCACCACGCCCAGCTAATTTTTTGTATTTTTAGTAGAGACGGGGTTTCACCATGTTGGCCAGGCTGGTCTTGAACTCCTGACCTTGTAATCCACCCGCCTTGGCCTCCCAAAGTGCTGGGATTACAGGCATGAGCCACCGCGCCCAGGGAGAGAATTTTAAAAATATAAAACCCCAGTGTTGGGAAGGAGGAGAGAAACAAGCACCCCCAGAAAGTGCAACCAGAAGTATAAATTGTTCAGTCTGGAGGCCAACTGAGGATATGTGCAAAAATACTTACAGTGTTCACATACAATGGCTCAGCAGTTCCTTTTCTAGAAACGTGTCCATAGATCCTAAAGAAACAGGCACAGTTACATTGGCAAGGATGTTCATTGTAGCATCTTAACAATAGTGAGACATGGGAAATATGCCACAATAGGAAGCAGGATAAATAAATGATCACACGTGCAACGAAGTACTCGGAGGACGTTACAGTGGCAAAGAACACTTGATAACATGAAAATGTGAGTGATAAAACTAAATTACAAAACAACCTTGCGAGATGACCTCATTTACAAAGAGAATTCCTAGAATGTGCCATAAACCCAGAAGGATAGATGGCAAGGTTAAAAATGTGTTTCTTAGTCACGGATAAGTTTTTCATCTTTTTTGATTGTTTTAATTTTAATTTCCTAACTTTTCTATGGTGAAACCATCTTATCTCTAAGTAAGAGAAGTGGCATTTTATATATTTTTTAAATTAAAAGTGGTTTTAATGACCTGGGGTAAAACCTTTTATCAGACACATAAATATAAAGAAAATAAAAAGAGTTCAAAATACAATGATGCATGTAATCTAAACTATGCAAAACAAATGCTATATGCATATTTAATACATACCTGAATAGACAGCTATTAGAAGATAATATTTCAAAATATTCATGGTGATTTTCTTGGGTGCTGGGATCATGGGTGTTTGTTTTTCCTTTTCATCTTTCTGTATTTTGTAAAGATTATACAATGAACATGTGTTGCTTTAAAATCAGGAAGCAATTATTTCTTTTTTGTATGTGGTGGAACATGCAGTACGTAACATCAAACTGACCGTGTCCCCCATTTTTGAATGTCCGTCACAGTGGCACTAAGTACATCACCCTGTCGTGCTATCCTCACCACCATCCCTCTCCAGAAATTTTCCGTCACCCCAAAATGAAACTCTGCACCCACTAAGCAAGAACTCCCCTTTCCCTCCCGCCATCCCTGGGAACTACCATTCTTCCACCTGTCTCTCTGCATTTGACTACTCTAGGGACCTCTCACACATGAACTCCCACAGCATTTGCCCTTTGTGACTGGCTTATTGCATTTAGAGTAATGTCCTCAAGGTTCATCCATGTTGTAGCCTGGGTCAGAATCCTCTTCCTTTTTAAGGGTGAGTAATATTCTTTGTGTGTGTGTGTGTGTGTGTGTGTGTCACATTCTGTGTGTCCATTCCTCAATGGGTGGACACACAGGCTGTTTCTGCTTTTGGCTATTGTGAACAATGCTGCTATGCACGCGGGTGTGTTAGAGACCCTGCTTTCACTTCTTCTGGGTTTATACCCCCAACTGGAATTACTGTATCAGATGGTGATTCTGTGTTTACTGTTTGAGGAACCGCCATACTGTTTGCCACTGAGATGTACCCTTTTATATTCTCACCAGCAATGCATGAAGTTTCCAGTCTCTCCTCAAACCTCATCAACACTTGTTATTCTCCGGTGTTTCCATCTCAGCCGTCTTCGTGGATGTGAGTGGCAGCCCACTGCGGTTTTGAGTTGCGTTTCTCCAATGACTGGTGATATTGACATCTTGAGTTTATTGGCCATTTATATTTTTTGTCGGTGTTGAGAAATGTCTATTCAAGCTCTTTGCCCATTTTTAATCCAGTTCTTTGTTTTAGTTGCTGTTGTTGAGTCTCAGAGTTCTTTATATATCTTGGATATTTGCCCCTCATCAAATATATATTTGCAAATACTTTCTGCCATCCTGTGGGTTCAAATTTATCTATTTTTTCTCGTGTTGCCTGCGTTTTTGGTGTGATATCCAAGAAATTATTGCCAAGCCCAGTGTCATAAAGCTTTTTCCCTGTTTTCCTGTAACAGTTTTATACTTTTAGCTCTTACGTTTCAGTCTTCACTCCACAAGAGTTTTATTGTTAAACCCCCTCCCTTCATTTCTGTCTGTGCTTGGCTTTTCTCTGTCACCAACACTTAGAAGAATGAGTGGGCTAACTCCCCAGTATCTCCGAGCTTCCAAATGAAGAAGCAAGGTGTGGCTGATTTGGTCTTGCCAGGGCTGTGGACCATCAGACACAGCTGGGGTCCTGTCCCTCTGCCCTCACCCACAGCCCCAGGGCCACATGCTGTCTCCACCCCTGGGTGTCCACCCGCATTTCCCAACAGCTGGACAGGGTCCTATTTTCTGCCTCCTCCGCCCCACACTTCAGCCTTGGTGCTTCTCCTCAGAGGTCAGTTCTAGGCATTTCACACTGAAGAGGGAGTAAAACAATGCTGGTCAGAAAGGCAAATTCTTCCTAACTCTTCGCTTCCGGTTAATATGATAACATAGAGCCCATCAGAAGCCTGGTGACCTGGAGCGCTAATGGAGGTGAGTGTGGGCAGTGTGGCAGGCAAGGAAGGGGTGTCCTTGAGGACAGAGCAGCCCAGGTGCAGGCAGAGGAGGGAAGCAAGAAGAACTTGAGCACGAAGGCTCTCGCCGGGTGCCTGGCAGAGGGCACCGGACATGTTGGTGGCCACCCAAAGTCACACGCCTCCCACTGGACCTGTAGCTGCAGAAGTGGCTGCTACCCCGGGTTTTCCAGACCCCCCGCCCTGTGGGGCGTGTGCCGGCAGCTGTGACACGGTTTGGATCTATGTGCCCGCCCCAATCTCACGTGGAGTTGTGACCCCAGTGTTGGAGGCGGGGCCTGGTGGGAGTGACTGGATCCCAGGTCGGTTTCTCTAGAGTGGTTTTAGTGCCATCCCTTCGGTGCTGACCTCCCAGCCGTGAGTGAGCTCTCCTGAGATCTGGCTGTTTAAAGTGTATGGCACCTCCCGTGTCTCTCCTGCTCCTGCTCCTGCCACGTAAGGCGCCTGCTCCCACTTCGCCTTCTGCCATGATCAGAAGTTCCCGGAGGCCTCTCCAGAGGCAGAAGCCATGTTGCTTCCTTTACAGCCTGGGGACCGTGAGGCAATCAAACTTCTTTTCCTTGTAAGTTACCCAGTCTCAGGTATTTATTTATGGCCATGCTAGAAGGGACTAACAAAGGGAATGAGCACAGTGGTGTGCAGTGCTCCCAGCTGCATGGCTCAGAAGGGGCTGTCCCCTGCTCTACACCACCACACAGCCATAGGAAGGAAGGGGATGGGATCTCTGAATGCCACAGGCGGCTCAGCTTCCCACTGCAGGGACACCTGCATCATGCACTGACACAAGCAATAGGTAAGTTCCCGTGGTTTGTCAAGCCACTGGGATTTGGAGGTTTGTGTTCTTTCCAACAGCTGCTAGCATTATTCTAATCCATAGCACAGGCCAGCAGTCGCCATGGTGCTGGTCAGCAGACTGTCCGCAAGGGCTGGGGAGACAGGCTCCTCCTCTAAACTTCTCCAATCATGAAGACTTCAACTTTCAGGCATCACCATGAACACAAAAGCAAAATGATACATCCAACCTCAGCTGGCTGGAAAGATGGCTGAAACTAATAACTAGTGAAATCTATTAGGCTGGAAATGAGAGTGAGGAGAAATAAATCAGGCGCTAATTACAGGCTGTTCCAGGGAGTGGAGGAGCGAGGCTTCCTGGGCAGCAGAGCCCTGCCCGGCCAGGCACCTTTGCATGGACTCTTCAATCATACCTCCGGGTCTCACAGTGCTATTATCTTAATTATGGACCGAGGACTTGGAGTTTCCTTGAAATATAAATGAGCGTGTCCCATCTAATTATTAAATGCAAGAATAGTTCAACCATTTTCTCAAAACTGTTAATACTCAGAGGAAGAAAGTGCTGCCATTTCTTATTAATTCTGACTTCATTGCTTAAATTGAAGCCAAGTACCTGGGCAAGGAGAGAGGGTTGTTAATTCCAAATTGTCTTTGAAAGTCACCGAGACCACTTCCAAACATCCCAGATAGAGGCTGAACGAGAATAAAATGACCCTGACTTTCAAATGTGGACTTTTCCATTTAATTATCAATCCTATTGATATGAATAATAAAGAATATGAAGAATAACAGACAGCATTTGTTAAGTATTTACTATGTGCAAAGCTCCATGCCAAGGGTCTTACACCTATTATTTAATCCTCAGCAACACCAAAAGATGGATTTTATCATCTGCATTTTGTGCATGAGAAACCTGAGACCCAGAGGGGTTGAATACTGTGTTCAAATTGCACAGCAGAAGCAACATTTACACAAAGGTCTGTCTGATTCCAACGTCTATGTTGTCAGCCAGGACCCCCAGATATCCTTAACACTTGTGGTTCTATGGCCCACAAATAGCTCTTCCTTGAAACACAGAGAAATGCTGCATTGAACATAATCTAAGCAGGACTCTTTCTGCAAGATTTTTCAGAGCTTTACCATGCAAATATGCATTGTGAGTCTGTGAACACGGCCGTGCTGCCTGTCACAGATGCACTGGACTAGAAACCTGCAGTGTTTTTTTTTCTCTTTCTTTTTTTGAGACAGAGTCTTACTCTGTGGCCAGGCTGGAGTGCAGTGGCATGATCTTGGCTCACTACAACCTCCGTGCCACCACATTCAGTAAATTTTTTTTTTTTTTTTTTTTGTATTTTTAGTAGAGACGGGGTTTCACCATGTTGGCCAGAATGGTCTCGAACTCCTGACCTCATGATCCGCCTGCCTCAGCCTGCCAAAGTGCTGGGATTACAGGCATGAACCACCATGCCTGGCCTAAACCTACAGCGTTTTCATTGCACAGTCTGCATGCTGCCCACCACCGAGGATGCAGGGGAGTGCAGGGTAGGAGAGGGCGTGCAGTCTTCACAGGGACCTGTCTGCCGTGGTTCTTGAAACCCCAAAACTCAGGAGAAGCCAGAGAGCAGTGTGTGTCCCTCTGGCTGGACCTGACTTGGCACCTCTTGGCTGAGTTCCCTGCCCAGGGAGTGGGATAGGGGTGCCGATTCTGAGCCTCCGTGCTGCCTCTCACAAGGGATGTGACTCAAGCATTAATGAGCCCTCTTTACCCTGGCTTCTGCATCTGTAAAACCTGAGTGACGCCCTGGGTCGCATGCAGGTGGGTGTAAGGATGGATGGAGTTGATCGATGCCGGCGCCTGGGTCACCCCTCCTGCCATTCCGGGATCTACCATGACTCTCGGGGCACCTGTTTCTGCTGCCCCCACTTTCCCGTGGGACGCCTTCCTTGTGTGTTTCTTTCCTCCGCTTTCAGCCCGGAGACACGGACTTCGGCAGTGCCTTGAGCCAGGGAGCAGGAGGCTGGGTTCCAATTGGTGCTTGACACCTGCTGGCCTTGTGACTGCAACAAGACCTTCCGAGTGCCCCTCATAGGACCCCCAAAGTGCAGGGGTGAGAGCCGACGCTGTCTGGTGTTCCCTGGCCACTGGCATTCTGTTTTCTGAGAAGGGTTTTGAGGCTCTTCGAAGCCGACTTCCCTAATGAGAAGAACTGGAGGCGTCGCATGGCTGAGGCCCTCATCCACACACACAAATGATCTGCCTCAACAGCAAGACCACGGCTGCCCTCAGGATGCACACGGGCCCCGGTGGGTGTGAAGTTTGCTGCTTCATAGCCACCCAGACACCCTCCTTCCTCCTTACTGGGGACCTCCTCTGGCTGGAGCAGTCGTTTGAGAAGGCAAGTTCCTGTCTGTGGCTGGGAAGTCTGGAATGTGACTCATCTTCACTCACTTCCAGGTGGGTCGAATGAAGGGCTGAGAAACACTGGAGTTCACGTGACAAAATCTCACTCTGGGTAACGGGTGCGGCGGTCGTTACTTGCCCTCGATGTTTACCTGCAGCAAGCAGGTTTCACTCAAGGATCTGGGCTCTCTGAATGATCTGATAAACCGACTCTAGAACTGTGGTAGGGACAGTGCCAAACATCAGGGTGTAAATCATGAGTTCAATGTCGTTCCTACAGGTTAGGTTGTTTTAACTGTTTCCACACTCCCACCTTCCAGCAGAAAAGTATAAACATCCACATGTCTGCAATTCACAGAAAGAAGGCTTTGGGCAAAATGTCATTGTTCGGCTAATACCTACAGAACCCCGTCTGCGTAAAGCCCTTGGATAAGGCTTTCCCTGGGGAGATTAATTCTGCTCAAATAATTACAGTGAAACCCGTGGCCATCCCTGAGGCCACCTGACACCTCCGCCTCTGCTTGTGCCCTCCTTGTGTTCAAAGTTCCCAACACATGAGCCAAGAAGAGGCCACACCTGCCTCTCAGACTGTCTTAGGAATCCTCCTCTGGCTCATCCTACCCAGCACTCACTGTCCTCAGGCAAAAAGCGCAATAAAGGCCAAGCGCAGTGGCTCACGCCTGTAATCGCAGCACTTGGGGAGGCCGAGGCAGGTGGATCTCGAGGTCAGGAGATCAAGACCATCCTAGCCAACATGGCGAAACCCCGTCTCTACTAAAAATACAAAAAATTAGCTGGGCGTGGTGGTGGGTACCTGTAATCCCAGCTACTCAGGAAGCTGAGACAGGGGAATCGCTTGAACCCAGGAGTCACAGGTAGCAGTGAGTCGAGATCGTGCCACAGCACTCCAGCCTGGGGACAGACCAAGAATCTATCAGAAAAAAAAAAAAAAAAAAAGGCACAATAAAAACATGCCTTCACTGGGCTGAGTTTTAGAAGGTAAAGAACGTCCCGTCCAGAGGTGATGCTATAAACTAGTGACTACCCAAAATCTGGTCGGTCCCAAGGCTCCCCTGCCCTGGCCCTTGCCTTCCCTGGTCCCAGCACTGCTGAGACCCTCAGTTTGCAGACACCTATCAGTGCCTGTTACCCCACCTCAAGTCCCTGTGAGCTCAAGAAGCGTCTGGTTATTTCAGCCAATTGATCCAGTGGGAAAAAATGAAAAAATATATACATATATATATATATATATATGAAAACACCTCTATCGAATCCATCTTTAGGCGATGACTTTGATTTTTGAAAATGCAAATGCTTTGCATTGTGAAAGTTCGTCTTTCCTCCTAAAGGAAAGCAGCCTTCTGGATCCGGCTTGGTCTCTGCAGGAGCTGGGTCCGCACCCTGCCTGTGCGCCTGGAGCCGGGCGCGTGCTCAGTTGCCCTGAGCCCGCTGTTTCCCCAGCTTCCCCCGTGGGCTTGTCCAGATTCTCACCAGGAGCAAGGAGCCCTGTCCCCAGGTTCCTTCCCTCAGGGCTTATGTGGAAAGCGGATGCCCGGAGGAGTCAGTGGAGGAGTCAGCGACGTTGAGACCCACCAGGCGGACCTCCTGCAGGAGGAGCGTGCCCTGTGTCTGGGGGCGCCAGGGGCTGCCGTGGCCGGGGTTCCTGTCTGGAGGCGACAACGCAACCGGGAGAAGAGACAGGGAGGCCGACCCCGAGCCCTGCCTCCTGAGGAGCTCTCCTGCTCTCTGTGCTGAGAAAATCTTTGAGGCCTAACTTCCTACCCCGGCAAGGTGGCGGGATCCCACCGCGAGGCACACCGCTGAAGCCAGGCCACAGATAATTGCACCTGAAAGATGTGCGGGGCTTCGACTCCCGGCATCAATGTTCCATTTGGTCGCCTGGGCGCATCCATTATTCATGGTAATGACAACCATAACTTCGACGGGGCTTTTCATCTTCAAACCACTTTACAAATACGGTCTGTTTAATTCGAACTGCAGCTTCCCTCTCTCTGTCCGTGCAAGCGCATGCGTCCCGGCGCCAGGCGCACAGGCAGGGTGCAGACCGAGCTCCTGCGGAGACCGAGCCGGATCCACCAGGTTGCTTTCCTTTAGGAGCAAAGAGGAAACTTTCACAATGCAAAGCATTTGTATTTTCAAAAATCAAAGTCATCGCCTAAAGATGGATTCAGGAGAAGTGTTTTCTGGTATTTTTTTTTTTTCATTTTTTCCCAGCAAGGAGCATGGTTTATTTATGTATTTAAAAAGAAAAATCCACAGTTTCCAAAACAACAACATCACCATTGTGAAAAGTACCTGCTGAACATGGAAACTATGTACATGACCCTGCATTGAAAAATGCATCTTTCTAAAGCAGCATCCTATCTGGGAATCCATTTAATTCACCTTGCTCTTCCAGTCCCACTACCCGGCCTTGACTAAACAGGTCTGTGAACAGTAATGCCCACCCATGGACTTCCGTTCTGCCAAATCCCGGAGACAGTGGGTGCTGGGTCAGCCCCTGGGTGCTGGGGAGAATGAGCGCCTCAGGAAGGTGCTGGGCTGGGGAGGGCAGGGAGCAGGTGGTGCCAGGGGAGAGTGAGGGAGGGCAGCGGGGAGAAGGGACGGATGGAGGGTCCCTTTGTCTCCCAGGAAGGGAGGAGCTGGGCTGGGCTGGGCTGGGGGCGCCACCCCTCCTTCCCTGCACCCATCCAGGGATCCGGAGTCTGCTCAGCCCAGCATCTCACGCCACCCACACTGTGCAGAGCGCAGGGCAGCTGCAGATGCCTTCGGCAGAGCGCCTGGCTTCCCGTACTTAGCGTGAGGAATGTTCTTTTTGGAGATAGCATCTCGACATAAGGTGTTTTTGGAAAATGACAACACACTCATTTCCCTTTCATTATGTCAGGATAGCCCAGGGACTTCATGCACACGGGGGACCTTGGATCATCCACTGTAGGATCCATACCTGTGAACCCCAAGAAGTCAGCGTGCCGCCTGAGGCGAGGCTCCCTAGGGACGCCCCCAGGCACCGCCAGGTACCACCCCCACCCGGTGACTGGACGGCAGGGGCTCTGTCGGCTGTCACTCAGCCAGGTCCTAGGGAGCCCCGATGCTCAGGCTCCAGGTATGGCGGCTGCCCTGGGCCCTCTGCTATCACTCTGTGGTTACCTCTCACCCGCTGCGACGTTAATCCTTCCCCAGCAAGAAAGAGAAACGCTTCCTCAAAATAAAACAGTTCCCCTCAGATTCAAGTGGTCATCACCAAACTGCCGGTGCCCTCTGCCCCTGAGGCCCGGGACACCCAGCTGCAGGCCACCCCCTCACCCCGCCCCCATCTGGTCTGGTACAGGGGTGTCCCCAGGCCAGTGACCTCTTACCTGCCCAGCCCACATCAGTGGCCTGGCCTTTCTTCTTCCTGCTTCTTTCCATGTTCCTGGACCAAAGCACTGAGGACCGGTCTAGATGTGAGCTCTACTCCCAGAGGAGGTGGGGCAGCCTTGGGGGGGTACTCACTTCCCAGGGCCTGGGCATGTCCCTTTGGGAGGAAAAGAGTAGCAGGCAGCACCTCTGATCACTCTGTCCCCACTGGTATGTGGTCCTACCCCTAACACAAGCTGATCCCTGGGTGTGAACACCCGGACCCTCTGCCCCACAGGTGCACAAGGTCCAGGTGTGCACAAGGCTGGGCTCCTGCTGGGGGTCCAGGGAGGGTCCCTCCTCCTCTCCCAGCACCGGGGTTGCCGGCGGCCTCGGCACCTGGACTGGTAGGTGCCTCCCTCCTGCTTCCACCTCCACCCTCCATGACCTTATCTCTGTGTCCCCACCGTCTCCCCCTGTGCATGCTTGTCTCCGAGGGAGTCCTTTCTTATGAGGGTGGCCAGCATGTAAGAGTAGGGCTCATCTTACTGCATTAGGATGTCACCCTAATGACACCTGTGACGACCTTATTTCCAAATAAGGTCACATTCACAGATACAGGGACACAGTAAACCCACAACAGGCATGGAACAGAGCTCCAGTCTCTGCAAAGCAACAGAGCCTGGGGGCCCAGCACCAAGGGCAGAGGCAGAAAACCCAGCCAGGGGGCAGCCTCTGGGGACATGATGAGAGTTCAGTCCTCGGGGCATAAGCCAGGCATTGGGGCTGGGGGAAAGGCAGGCTGCGGAGGACCAGACAGGCACAGAAGCCCTCCCAGCACCTGGGCCAGCGGCGAGGCTGGCCGGCTGTGCAGGGAGCTAAACACTCCAGCTGCTTCCATCTCTCTGACCAGGTCGGAAGGAAAGGCCAAGGCCCGGAGGAATCTGCCCATGGGGCTAGCTGGGCTCTGCTGGAGAGAGCTGGGAGATGAAGGCTGCCAGGCTGCTACATAAAGGCTGGCCCTCAGCATTCACAGCCATCTCATGTACAGCAAGAACAAAAGCAACTCCCCTCTTAAGGAAAGGTAGACTCTGCCCCATGTGATGTCCAACTGTCCCATCGTTAGAAAGAGCACGCTGTAATGAGAGTCAAGAAGGCAGGTGCTCATGGAGGCTGCACCTGCAGTTCTTAAACCCATATGGAATAGAGGAGGGAGAAAGTAAGCACCCATCGTTTAAAGGGCTTGCTTTTGAGACTAAGAGTATTTTCCCTACATTTCTCTTCTCTTCCAAGTGGATACTGATGAATATTGATTTATGGTAAAACATGTTTTATTTCATTTTACTTTATTTTATTTTGCATTTTTTTCAGGTTCTCACTGTAGCCCAGGCTGGGGTGCGGGGCATGATGTAAGTTCACTGCAGCCTTGACCTCCTGGGCTCAAGCAATCCTCTCACCTCAGCCTCTCAAGTAACTGGGATTATGAGAATGTACCAGCATGGATGGTTGATTTTTTATTTTTTTGTAGAGAAGGGGTTTTGCTATGTTGGCCAGGCTGGTCTTGAACTCCTGAGCTCAAGCAATCTGCCCGCCTCAACCTCCCAAAGTGCTAGGATTACAGGCATGAGCCACCACGACTGGCCAACACGCTTTGTTTTAAAATCCTCCATTAAATGAAATAATTAGAGAATAAACATTCCACTTCAAATAAGCAGAAACTCCTTTTGTTGTGCTCTATTTGTTACAAATCTCTCTAAAATGGTGCCTGCATTTTCCTGCAGAAGGAACCTGAAGGCGTCTGTGCTGGGTGTGCCCCTCGCTGGGGTGAGTCCTGCTAATGCTGACCCGCAGTTACTGCTGGGCAGCACTATACCTAGGCCGCCGCGGAGGACGAGACCAGCTTGAGGGGCTCTGACCAAAGGGAGCCCACTGGGAAGTGTTAAAACATGTCATTTCTGAGGGGCTCCCTTGATGTTCTCTTAAAACAGGGCTATGAAGAAAACAATGACTGATTGTCCCAAGGGGTTTATTTATCTGAGTCAAAACTGTGCTTCCTCTGCCCCAGGAAGAGCCCGGCTGAGGGAGGAGGCCCTGGCCTCACTCCCTTCTTGTCACTGGGATGGGCAAACATGGGACAAAGAAGCTTCATTTTCCTAGTGTTTAAACTCTACCACTACCCACGTATTGTTCATTTATGGCCATGAATCCCAGACTTAAGAAACTATTTAATTTGATCACGAATTTCTTCTAAGAAATGGCACCTTCCCACAGACAAATGTGTATCTCTGCCAATGGAGGGGCGGGGCGGTGTTTGCGGGGGAGGTGGGCTCCCTCTTGCAGAAATGCCTCGCCCCGCTCCTTCTGCCAAATGTTTCCCAGGTATTCCTCTCTAAGGGTGTAAATGGAAGACATTTCTTGCTTTTTAAAGCCTGTACTATATTCATTGCTCAAACATTATAGGGAAAATCCATTTTCTTATAAAGCTAAGGCAAATTCTTAGGGTCAGATCTGCTTAACAGAAAATTAAGATGTTTTCTGTGTTACAAGTGAGGAAAATCAAACGTGGAGAAGTGAAAGGAAGTGTCTAGGTTACACTGAGTTGCAAACCCTCATGTAAAACAAATTCTCTGTGGTGCCCATCGGAAGTTAAGGATCATTATTTCACTGGGCAAGGAGGTGACAGTGGTGATGACGACAGCCAGAACTGAGTCTGTGTACATAAGGCTGAGAGGAACTTATTCAAATGAAAAATGAACTGATTTATGTAAAAGCAATTTAATTGCCAACTGAAAAATTTAGTTTTCTCTCAGGAGGCACATTGGGGGTTGCGTAGGGTGACTGAGAAGTTAAAGCCTGGATGAATCTGCTTTTACTCCTGGATATAAAATGAGTCACTCCTTTGATTTAATAAGGGAGTGGGGATTTTATAAGTAATGTGTACACAGAAGACAGCCCGAGTGAAGAGAATGTCATTTCCATTTTGGCAAGGAGAAAAAGACAGAGAACAACGAGAAGAGGGAATTTAGAATGTGACAGTGGTTGGATGAAAGTCCTATGTTTAATTTCTGCAACTTAAAACATTATTTACTTATGGTTTTATCTAGATAGCAGATTTATGGATTTTTCCTATCTACTTTTCTAATAATGAGCATGTATTAAGCTTATAATTTTTTAAATTAACCTTTAAAATATGCCATTTATTCAGTTAATAACATTGGAACTTGGAAGAGAAAATGTTCTCAGTAAATTAAACCATAAAATCTACAGATGAATCAAGATAGATATATGTAAGTTTCCCGAAAGAGACAGAAGGTGTCCTGTGGCTATAGCAAGATCAGTGTGTGATGGAGGCGGGTGCACCGTGGAGGCACACATCAGTGTGTGATGCAGGCCAGTGCATTGTGCAGGCATGCATCAGTGTGTAAGGCAGCTGACTGCAACCTCTGCTTTCCGGACTTAAGTGATTCTTGTGCCTCAGCTTCCCGAGTAGCTGGGACTACAGGCGCAAGCCAGCATGCCTGGCTAATTTTTTGTATTTTTGGTAGGGATGGAATTTCACTATGTTGGCCAGACTGGTCTCAAACTCCAGGCCTCAGGTGATCTTCCCACCTCAGCCTCCCAAAGTGTTAGGATTACCAGTGTGAGCCACTGCACCCAGCTGTACTATTTACATCTAAGTAGTTTTGCCTACTTCAAAGTCATGTTCTCACCTGCGTTTTTTTTTTTTTCTCCTATAAGCTTAATATGGTTTGACCGTGTGTTCCCACCCAAATCTCATGTTGAATTGTAATCCCCAGTGTTGGGGGAGGGAACTAGTCGGAGGTGATTGGATCATGGGGGTGGATTTCCCCTTTCTGGTCTCATGATTGTGAGTGAGTTCTCCCAAGATCTGGTTGTTTGAAAGTGTGTAGCACTTCCCCTTTTGCTCTCTCTCTCCTGCTGACCATGAGAAGATGGGCTTGCTTCCCCTTCACCCTTTGCCATGATTGTAAGTTTCCTGCGGCCTCTGTACAGCCTGCAGAACTGTGAGTCAATTAAACCTCTTTCTTCATAAATTACCTGGTCTCTGGTAGTTCTTCATAGCCGGGTGAGAATGGACTAATACAAAGCTTGATGGCTTTACTTCTACTTGTAGATCCTTGCTCCATCTAGAATTACTTTTGGGCGTAGTGTAAGGTAAGAGTTGAGGTTTTTTTGTTGTTGTAATTTTCATATGGTTGTCCAGTTGCTCCCATACCATTTATTGAAAAGACCATCTTTTCTCATTTATTGTTTTGGCACCTTTGCCAAAAATCAATTGATTATGTATGTGTGGGTCTGCTTTGTGCCTCGATTCTGTCCTATTGGCCTATATGTCTACTGTACACTAATCCCACACTGTTTTTAGGACTTCAGTTTTATATTGTCTCAAAATCCGGTAATGTGAGTTTTTCAACTATTTTCCTGTTTTGCAAAATTGCTTTAACTACTTTAAGTCCTTTGCCTCTCCATGTAAATTGTGGAATTTGGAAACTTCTGCCAAAAAATAAGCATGGCTGAGTTTTCATTGAGATCTCACTGAATGTAAGATCAGTTTAGGAGGACTAGACCTCTTCATTATGTCAAGTCTTCAAGTCTGTGAATACAACTAATCTTTCAACCACTATTGGTTATGTTTAACTACTTTCAGCAATATTATATACTTTTGTATACAAATCTTGCAGGTATTTTGTTAAATTTATCCCTAAACATTTCACATTTTTTATTGTATTAGAAATTATGTTCTTAATTCAATTCCCCATTGTCCATTGTGTATGTATTGTAATAGAAAGGGTTTTTGTAACTCAGCTGGTGTCCTGTGGCTTTGGTACACTCACCTATTGGTTTTTTGTAGGTTACAAGTATTTTCTATGTATACTAACCTGTCGTCTAGGAATAGAGGCAGATTTTCATCTTCCTTCCCAATCTGTGCTTTGCATTTCTTTTTCTTGTCTTATTACACTGGTTGTGAATTCTAGTACAACACTGAGGGGGAAATAGAATTGACAGCCTTACCTTAGGGAAAATAAATTCAGTTTTTCACCATTAATTACGTTATCTGTAGATTCTCCATAGATTCTCTTTATCAGATTAAGGAAGTGCTCTTAGATTTCTAGTTTTGCTGAAAGTTTTTATCAAGAATGGGCCTTGAAGTTTTTCACATTTTTTTCTGCATCTATTAAGATAATTACTTGATCTCCTTTTGATTTTGATAACACAAGAGTTACATTTATTGGTTTTCACATATTAAACCAACATTGCATTCTTGGCATAAAGCCTGTAGAGTCATGTTTATTTTCCTTTTTATGTTGCTGGTATCGTTTGCTCGTGTTTTACTAAGGGATTTTGTTTCTACATTCATGAGAAATATTAGCCTTCAGATTTCTTTCTTGGTAATGCCTTTGCCTGTTCTTTTGGGGAAGGGGGGTTCTAATCAGTGTAATGTTGATCTCATAAAATAAGCTGGGGAGTGTGCCTTCTACCTCTGTTTTTAAAATAGTTTGTGCAAGGTTAGTATTCTTTATCTCTCAAGTGTTTGCTGTCAGGGCCTCATTCCTGCTTTTCAGTAAAGACCTGAGAAAGTGAGGGAGTCATCCATGCTGTTGTTGGAGGAAGAGTGCTCCAGGCAGAGAAGGCAGTCAGTGTGGGAGCCCTGGGGAAGAGAGCCCCTGACATGTTCCAGGGAAGACAAGGGGCTCAGTGTGGCTGGAATAGAGGGGATGACAGGGTGAGTGTTGAGGGACAGGGAAAGAGATATTGCAGGGAGGGAAACCCTGGAGGGCCTTGTAGATCCTATTAGGGACTTGGGCTTTTGTTATGAGTGGGGTGGGAAGCCTTTGGAGGGTGGGAGGCATGATGTGACTTTGCGGATGATCCCTGTGCTGGTGACAGACTTCCAGAGGGCACAAAGCAGCAGGGAGCCCCGATGGGAGCTGCCCTCTGAATGTGAGTGAGAGACCCCAGGATCCGGCCAGGCCAGTGGCAGTGGGAGGGGAGCAGATGTTGAATGTGAGACCCGGGGATCCGGCCAGGCCAGTGGCAGTGGGAGGGGGAGCAGATGTTGAATGTGAGACCCCGGGATCCGGCCAGGCCAGTGGCAGTGGGAGGAGAGCGGATGTTGAATGTGGCTCCATCGTCAAGGCAGATACAGCAAGATTGGCTGACAGACCAGATGTTGAGTGTAAGAGAAACGGGAGAATCAAGGGATAGACCATGGTTTCGGCTTGGAACCCTGGAGTTTTCACTGGCAGAGACAGGGAAGACTGGAAGGAGCTCAGGTTTTGATATGTAGGGTTTGAGATGCCAGAATTCTCAGCGCAAAATCAGTAAGTGTGTGTGCTGGGAGCTGAGGGGTCTGGGCTGACAATGCGCCGCCTCAGATGTGAGTCCAGGTGGCTCAAAGGAGAGAAGGAGACCATGGCCAAGGCTGTGTGGAGGACAGGGCCCTGGCAGCGGGACTGAAGTGACGGCGAGGACTCAGCTAAACTGGAGGGACAGTGTTGACCATGGCTGTGAGACCAATAACCACACTGTGGGGTATGTCCTCCTGAGGACAGGTCAGCCTTGTTTCTCTCCGTTGAGTGTCCGTGGGCCCAATGTTATGAAATCTTGTTCTCTCGTTTTATCCAGAGGGAGCTGTGATGGTTAAATTTTGTGTCCCCTTTGCTGGCTGAGGGGTTCCCAGACACTGATTTAAACATTATTTCTGGGCATGTCTGTGAGCGTGTTTCCAGCTGAGATTGGCAACTGAATCAGTGGACTCAGGAAAGCAGGTGGCCCTTCTTCATGTGGGTGAGCTTCATGCAGTCCCTCGAGGTTCAGTGCAAAATAGAACAAAATGGAGAATTAACCTCTCAGTGTGGCTGCGCGAGCTGGGACACCAACCTTCTCCCCTACTTGGGCTGAGACTGAGACCATCAGCTCTCCCGGTTGAAGGGCCTTCAGACTTGGACTGAACCACACCGCCAGGCTTCCTGAGTCTCCAGTGGGCAGAAGGCAGACTCCGTAACCGCATGAGCCAATCCCTCAGAATGAATCTCTTTACACAGGCATCCTATTGGTTCTGTCTCCCTGGGCTAATGCAGGGGTCTCATGCAAAGGTGGCAGAGTTTTCAGATGTGGCATGTCTGAGAGCAGGTCAGAAGACGAAAGAGCCCTGGCCCAGTGGAAGCTGGAAGCCTGGGAGAATTGCCATCTACCCACCTGGGGAGTCTCTGTGTTTTCATCATGTTGAATCGTGACTATTTCTGGGTAGGCTCTCTGAGGGCTGAATCCAGGAGTCATTAGATTGCCCCTAGGCAAATGTCTGCCTTTTACAGAAGAGCATGCAGAGCTCAGGACAAGAGCAGCTGGTCCAGCCACACTGCGTGCACAGGGACAGGCCTGTCTGTACCTGTGCTCACCGGGGCCCCTTCCAGAGCTCTCTGCAGCAGAAAACGTATGCTCCAAGTACCGGCGCCCAGCATCCCACTGGACCGGCACCAATCCCCATGGGAGCTGGAGAGGAATTGTGCTGAATGAGGATATTTAAAGTGAATTGTGTGTGGACTCCCTACACTCCCTGACTCCTTGTTTATTTCCACCTTTTCTGGCGGATGCTGGTAATAAAATTTCAAGAAAATCTTTAAACATGATGTGAGCCAAAGGTACAGGGATCTCAGTTCAGGAGCTCAGTGCCCAAGAAGCGTACAAGAAGCACGTTTTATTGGTTTTTTACAATGCCACATAGTTTCGATTTCAAGCTCCCCTTCTCCCAGGGCAGATGAAACTCTGCTTCCAATCATGAAGATCCCCTCCCTTACCCCCTGGTATATTGACGAGATTCGAGCGCAGGTCTCTGGGTCCTCAGAACCATCTCTCCATGCAGCATCTGCTGCAATATCCATCTCTCATCTGACCTTGGCTCTGAGTCTGTGAAGGTCACTGCTAAATTGTCGATGACATCTCTGTCATTTCCAGCCCCTCGTGGCCACCAGGGATTCTCATTGGCCCTAGGTTCTCAGCAGCCTGGACTGACATGTCTTCGCTAACATCCTGTCACCCACCCACCCAACCCCTGCCCTGGAATTCTATCCAGGAAAGGGACCCAGGACAGGGAGGCAGAGGGGCTGGTTTCTTCCTCTGGAGCCACAAGACACCAGCCCCTCCCTGTGTCCTCTTCCCTCCCTCAGCTCAAGAAACCAAGCTTTTGACTTTTTTTTTTTTTTTTTGACTTTTCTCTGTCTTCACTCACATCCAGATCCCTCCAGGACAATGCTCTTGAAACTCAAAACCCAGAAAAGGTGGCCCCACCCACTTCTTTAAATTTTTTTTTTCTTGGTGTAATCACCCCGGGCAGAAAATGCCAAACAACCTGATGGGGTTGAGCCAACAGTGAGAAGACAGACAGCAGTGCAGAGCAAGGGCGCAGTGCAGCATGCCACACCAGCCGAGAAAGACAGACAGACAGGCAGCAGCACAGAGCAGACACTCAGTTTGTGCCATACCAGCCAAGACAGACAGACAGCAGCACAGGGCAGGAGCTCAGTGTGTGCCACAGCCGCTGAGACAGACAGACAGGAGCACAGAGCAGGAGCTCAGCACGTGCCACACCAGCCGAGAAAGACAGACAGACGGACAGACAGACAGCAGCACAGGGCAGGAGCTCAGTGTGTGCCACAGCCGCTGAGACAGACAGACAGCAGCACAGAGCCAGAAGTCAGAGCGTGTCACACCAGTCAAGAAAGACACATGGAGACCTAGCAGGCTGATCTCGGACTGTGAAAACCTCAGAAAGGACTTTGGGGACCACCTAACCACGGCCAGCAGAGCAGCGCCAGAAGCGCCCGCACCCCTTCCTGCAGCCTGGCAGACACTGCTAAGACATCACTGCGTTCTTTCCTATGGGGCTTGAACCTGGCCTCAGATGCCTTCTCAGTGGTCCTCTGCGTGGCATAGTCATCCCTGCCAACTAGTCCCCGAGACGGAAGGACTGGCTGCCCCTGACTGGCCCCACCAGGCTACACAGTGGCTGGCCCCAAGGGGCAGTTCTGAGGGTCTCTGCCCTGCTCTTCTCACCAACACTGGGGGCTGTCCTCCATCCCACGTGGGCAGAGGCCAGGAGCAGAGGAAGCTAGTGAGGAGGCGATGCAAGTAGGTCCTGGAAGAACTCTCCAGAGCTCCCATGGCAAAAGACATCAGGTCTGTGTCCAGTGGAAGAGCCACTGCAATGGCCCATCCAGACATGCCTTTGCCTGGTCCATGAGTCCCAGAGCTACACTGACCCACAGCGGGCCGGGAAAGCCCCAGAGCATCACGAGGGTCTGAGTGGCTCCTCTTGCTCTGAGACCACCTCCCTCCCACACCCCGACACACCCCACACATCCCTCCATACTAGCCCATCCAGGGCTTGTGCCCTGGTGACTGCAGGAACCCACTGTGGCCAGCTCTTCTGCTGCCCCAGTCATGGGGTCTGGCCCCTGCCCCTTACCTCCACAAGCAGGAAGCAGCTGAGACTCCACCAGGCACTGGCTGTTAGCATCCTGTGGCAGGCATCTTCGACTGCAGATATGCACACATGTACAGAGATGCCATATATACACACAAAATACGGCAGGCTGTCCGTTCCGGCAGAAACCCACACATATACAAATGGACACACACACACACTTGCGCGCACACCAACCCCACAGGGTGTCTTTGTCTAAAGTGTTAAGCATTCAGCACTACAAAAGAATATTGGCCATTTTCCTGAGGCCTCCATGCCCGTGAACACATGGCCTCTACCACTGAGGGACAGAGGCGTTTAGCAGGAACACACAAGCCTGTGTATTTGTGCAGGGTAAGACCACGGAGCCTGTGTATTTGTGCAGGGTAAGACCACGGACACAGACTCGTCCACAGCGAGGATTTCTTTGTGACATAGAAAGGAAACAAGAATCTTAGACTCCACATTTTCACACTCACATGATTTGAGGAGGAAAAAATATTCCCCAGGGATTGCAAATTCAGAAAACCACTTCCTCAAGGGAAAGTGAATAATGACTTCAATAGAAGGTGGACATCAATTTTAATTAGTTGGTTATTTGATCTCGTGTCGTCAGTGATAAAGGATCTCAAAGGGGAATTAACTGTGCTTAAGTCTGAGACTGCTTTAGAACCAAAACACGCTGAAAGGTAAGATTCCACCCAATTAACATGAAACTTTCAGCCAATTAAATATGCAAGAAAATAAATGCCGCGATGAAGTGCAGCCAATCACGCTGAAAGCCACAGTATGAAGTGATGTAAAGAACTAGTAAGCTACAGGCGGCCTGTCCGCCCACTTCTAGAACATCATTGAGGGGAAAACCAATTTCTCCCAAAATCAACTCAGACAGAGGCTTGGTGCTCCCTGCGAGGTGGGGAGGAGAAAGTTTTCAAGAAGCAGGTGGCCACGTGGGCACTTCTAGTCATACTGCTCGCCACTCAATGTCATATATCCCCAGTTATCAATAAACAAATACGTACATGTTTGGTGAATTTGCGAGTTCATTAGTTATTACCAGGATGCAGGATCACCTAGTTACTCATTTTGGTTTGGCTGATTATTCTCTGTGCTAAAAGTTATTCAAATATCTCACATGTACCTGTAATTTACTACTGGAAATAAATGATTAAAATGTATGGATCGCTGAGGCGTTCCTTTTCCTTCTCCGAGAACATCCACCACACCACAGCTCCCTGTTCAAAAGACGAATGTGTCATTCAGAAAATCTCTCCATCCAGCAGGCGGGCGGGCTTTAAGTTAAGCACCGTTTTAAAGAAGAATGTAAAGCAGACTTTCAATTCCTAAGTAATGAAGGCAATTGGCAAATTTTAGTTCACAAATTACACCCTAATTGTCACTATCAGTGAAGAGCTTGTTAATGTGCTCTTTATCCTTTGAAGAATGTAAGGGGAAGAGAAGACTTGGCAAAAAGTAGAAAATCAAACAAGGAGGTCCAAATATTTTACATTCCCCAGTGTTACTATCTCCTGAACAGACAAAGCCCTGCAAATTGTTTCTGAACAATCGTGGAAAAGCACGGCTACAAGCAAGGACTCTAAAATGCTAACCGCGCTGCCGTCACCAAACGGGAAACACATTTCTGCCACTTAGGTAAAATGTAAGGTCTTCACTAAAAATCCAGAAAGACCCTGTTATAAATATTTAAGAGAAAAGGAAATATTGAGATTTATTTTTAAGTATTAGCTATCACGATTTTGACCTAATTACTTCAGTTTTCAGAGTGTCTGCATCATCAAGTGAGGCTGATAAAACATACTGCCTCTTACAGAAGGTCGGAAGCAGGCACAGCAGCAGGCACATGGTTGGTGCTTCCTAAGTCCAGCCTGTCTCTGCTGCTTCTCACTGAGGTCTGCTTTCTAATTCTCAGCTGAGTGTGCAACCCCTGGCTCATGTGTGTTACAAAGAATCCCAGCCACAGGTCAGCCAGGGCCCCCTCGGACAAGAGAAACCTCTTCACTCGGCCTCTATGAACAGAACCTCAGTGGCACACCACATGCCTGAGGAGACAAACTGCTGTGTGCCCTGGGGCACCAGAAGGCGACCAGGAGGGGGAGAACATGTGTTAAATGCTGTGCTCCAGGTGGCATGCTAGGGAATTCCCAGACACTATCTGTGAGAAACACATCATCTATCCAATTCCGTAAAAGATAAAGTAGAAATTCTAAGAACATTTAGACAGTTGGGAAGTGCTGGAGCCAGGATTAGAACCCACGATTGTACATCAGACCCCCACACGTATCTCACTCCCTGGGCCCTTGTTCTGTGTCACAGTTCGTTCAGAAGCCAGCGGAAACGCTAACTGCAGCCCCGGTCAGCATCCTGCACTGGGATGGTGCCTGAGCAGGCGAGGCCGATTCCAGTTTCATCTATATGTTTAAATTACATGTATGTTTGTTTATCTACATACTAGACTGTATCATTCTATCCTGTTGCGCTCTCTGTGCCTATCGGAGGTGCACAGCACTGGCCCAATTCCCACCCTCTGTACTTCTCTAGGAACTGTGCCACTGACTGACAGAAGGATGAACATTTGGCCCATTACCAATAAATGACCTACGTTTTCTCCTTGAGAATATCAAAGGACTAATGAGCTGGCACACAGAGCTGACAGAAAGATCTGCTTCCAGAAGTTTTCTTTCATGAAGGTGGACTTGCAATGGGATGGTGGACAAATCCCATCACTTCTCTGGAATCCAGTTCTTCCATCTGAAAAGTAGGAGCCGGGGCTCGAAAACCTCTCTGATCTTCTCCAAGTTTGAGATGATATGATTCAAGGCCAAGCATTTTAATGGACTCAATCGAAATATCCATTGATTCAAACCAAGCATTGGCAAACTCTAAAGCTGCCAGATCAAATAAAAGACATCCAGGGCAAGTGTGCCCAGTACCAAGCTTGGGGCACTCTAACAACGTACTCTCTCTTTATCTGAAATTCAGACTCAGCCGGGAGCAACCTGACCTGGGCCAAATCCAGCTGGCAACCTGGTTTTTGTTTTGTTTTGTTTTTGAGATGGAGTCTCGCTCTGTCACCCAGGCTGGAGTGCAATGGTGTGATCTCGGCTCCCTGCAAGCTCCGTCTTCTGGTTGCAAGCGATTCTCCTGCCTCAGCCTCCTGAGTAGCTGGGATTACAGGCGCCCACCACCACGCCCAGGTAATTTTTGTATTTTTAGTAGAGATGAGGTTTCACCATGTTGGCCAGACTGGTCTCTAACTCCTGACCTCGTGATCCACCCACTTGCCTCAGCCTCCCAAAGTGCTGGGATCACAGGCATGAGCCTCTTCACCCAGGCTTCTGTCTTTGTAAATAAAGTTTTATTGGCAAACAGCCACACACATTTATTTACATATCATGTGTGGCTGCTTTCCCACTACAACAGTGGGGTTGAGGAACACTGACTGTCTGGCCCACAGAGCTTTAAATATTTACTATCTGGCCCTTTGCACACACACCCACACCCACCCAGACACACACCCACACCCACCCAGACACACACCCACACCCACCCAGACACACACCCACACCCACCCAGACACACACCCACACCCACCCACTCACCCCCCTGCCCACACACACACACAATGCGTTTTCTCATCCCTGGTTTAGGTGATGCATGTCATCTACAGAACTTGTCCAAACGCTGACTTGGTAGTCGGTAACACACAACTAGACTTGGTGGCAGGTTCCCTGTGGAACTTACTGATTAATATGTGTTTGCCTTCCCCACCACACGTAGGGGAGAAACTCCTTGACGTTGCTACCTAATGCAATATCAGCAGTCCTCAAAGTCTCTCTGACACTGCATATGCAATAGACGTTCAATATCCACTTGTGGATTTATTCATTGATAAGCACAGTTCCAGAGGCCTGGGATGTGCCTGAGAGTTGATGACTAGATGCTGCACAAGGGCCCCTATGCTGGATCTTCAGTCACCACAGGAAGCATAAAAGATGACCAGCCAGGGAACGTGCTTTCATCCCCATTTCACCCCATCTCGAAGGAAGCTAAGATGGTGCCCTGTCGATCAGGAATACAGGGCAGGACACCGCATTCGAGACAATTTTCTTTCTTGTTAACAGAGTAAAATCCTCAGGGAAGATTTAGCACATCAGTTCCCAGCAAGCACTGTCCGATTGGCAACTTTGTTCAATTAAGCAAATATTTTTCCTAGGCAAAAGCTAAAGCTTTTAATTTCCCAGACACAATGGAAATATAGGCTGGATTTCTTGAGGTCTAATGCCGAAGACAACATCTTAAGCCTGGAATCACATGAACTACTCTGTCCTGCCTTAAATCCCCTATTGAAATCTTTCCCAAGGGCTTTGAAAGGGGCCGCTTACTCATCTTGCAAAGAAACCCCGAAGATAGGCCTTATTCCTCCATTTCAAAGGAAGAATAGGAAGCTTTTTAAATCTCACAAAGGAGGCAAGAAGCAGCAATCTCCCCAGCTGACAAGGGCGGGCAGCTGGGGTGTGAGGAAAGAATTTGAGAAGACCCTTAAAAAAGGGGTGGGTGGAGACCAGGGAAGCTGCCAGCAGCCCCTGGCCAGACCAACATGGCAGCCTCCGGTGCTTCTGCAGGGCTCAAACATCTGAGCAAGAAGAGAGCGGCTTGTGGATGAGCACCAACCGCTTTCCAAAGGCTAGCGCTTGTCTGACCGCTTCAAAAGCAGAATTTTGAATCCTCCTAGAAGTTCCCAGTCAAGATACGTCTAACGGCAGAGCTCTGGGCTCAGCCCAGAATACCACAGTTTTGCTCATTTTTTGCCGCCTGCACCCAAGCCCCTTGGGCACCTTCATTCCATTATCTGCCAAAATGGGGGCAGACAAGGTGTGGAATTCACACAGGGCTTTGAAAAGTCAAAGGTGCTCCAACCGTATTTATTTTCTCCCCCAACCCCCCCCCTTTCTTTTCCCTTTTGCAGTCCTGCCATATTCCTGATTCAGTGGCACTGCAGTTGAAGGAAACCCAGATCTACAAAGTCATCCTCGCACAGAGAATCATGAGCAATCAATCGTCTTTACAACTGCTTCGCGGCTTTACGGAAGAACAATCGACTCTTGTAATACCTTCAGAGTAAGATTACTTTTCCTGCACTTTTCAAGAAAAAGACTGTTGTAGAGACGAATGTGTCTCCTATGACTTGGCTATTTCACACTCAAGTGAGGAGGTTTACTTGACCAACAGTGGCTTAAGCAGGAACTTTAAGCTAACGTGTTATATTTATTTTCTGAGAGTGGCCCACCAAACACACCATGAGGGCTCTGTTCTTTGTTCAGCATATGACCCAAGGCCTTTTGATGGCTCCAGCAGGATACCTTGCATTCTTGTTATTTCCTGTTTTCTAAACAGAGTGGTAAAAAAATTGGAACAGGATTCAGAAAACCTGGGTTCAGGCCTTAGGTCTCCACCGTACAGCTCTTCAGCTTTGGGCATTCCACCTTCCTCCGGACCACCACATGCTTGTCTTGAATCACATCTAGGATGGGAGGTCTGAGGGATGAGGGCCATGGCTGATGAGGGAGGCTTCCCATGGTGCTGTGCAGATTCCTGTCTGCAAAATTCTCACGTATGCACCATGCAGACATGGTGTTCTGTGAGTCCACAGCCAAGACGACAGAGTGGAAGCTTCCCCTACCTATCCTCCCTCCAAAAAGCATCCGTTACCGGGGCCAGTGCTCCCCACCCGCACTGTGTGGATGTGGATCCTGTTGACATGCACGGTCTGATTCAGCAGGGCTGAAGTGGGACCTGAGATGCCGCACTTCTAGGAAGCTCCCAGGCGAGGCTGATGCTACTGGTCCATGGGCCGCACTTTGAGTAGTGAGGACTGAAGCCATGAAGCAGTCGAAACTGCACTGCCACAAGGGAACTTGGTCGTAGTCACTTGGGACAGATGGTCACTTTCTATTTCCTGAGGCAGCTTGCTCCAATGGATGGGACATGAGGCCTGATCTCCACCAGCCATCCCTCAGAAGGGGCCCTTCCACTCTCACAGAATAGCAGGAAGAGAGGGGTGAACCTGCTGTTTTCACAATGGCCAAAGTCCCATGCCGTGCTCAAGGATGGAAGGTAACCTCAGACAGGGTCCAGGGTCCGGCTTACATCACCCACAGGGCATATTTAGTGACCATGAGGTCGGAGGATGGGCTACACCAGCTTCACAGGCCTCAAAGCAAAGTTCAAGGAGCCAGTTTCACTGCAGTTCTCCATGTGGCCCCAGGTTCTCATCTCCTTGGGGCACCTTGAGCCCAAGGTGGGAAAACCCTGGGACTGGACTTGGGTGTTCCCGCCAGAGAACCCCTGCCCTGCCAGAGGCACTGGGGAATGAACCATGGTAATTTCATTATAAGGGTTTTATCCTGTGATTCAATTACATATTCCAAAAGATTTGCTATTTGTGAGATACGAAATTCTATTTACCTTCTTATCTCCACCTCTCATTCCTGACAAAATACTGCGGGCTTTGGATTATCTTCAAGTCCTCTAGCAGGTGGCTGACTTGGGACTTGAATTTAAGTACTTCAGTCTAAGCCTTACTCTTTTCCTTTCTTTCCCTCCTTTGTTAGGCTGCATACTATGTGATGTGATGAAAATCCCTTAGGGAATGAACGTACTTGGCGCATTACTGCAAAACTAGGAGCGGCCAACAAAGCCGAGTACATTCGCCTTCAGGGCGAAGAACCAGTCTCATCAGTGTATGCAGGTTGTGCCTGAGCGAGCAAAAACAATAATTCACAGGCACTGAAGCTGCCCCGGGGAAGGAGGGCGGCCAGGCAGGGCATGTGGCAGCCGGGTGTTTGGCTGGTCGTGAAGGGTATGGCCGAGTTCAGGTAACGGGAGAAGCTGAGCCTGCCTGGACAGGATGAATCACTTTTCTCACAGCTTCCCATAGTTATCCAAGAACTTGCTCTGTACCTAGCACTAGGCAGGCCACATATTTTAATCTTAATTTTTATTTTAAGTTCTGGGGTACATGTGCAGGATGTACGAGTTTGTTACGTAGGGAAACGTGTACCATAGTGGCTTGCTGCACCTATCAACCTATCACTTAGGTTTTATTTATTTTTATTATTTATTTTATTTATTTATTGAGATGGAGTCTCACTCTGTCACCCAGGCTGGAGGGCAATGGCGCAGTCTCGGCTCACTGCAACCTCTGCCTCCAGGGTTCAGGCGATTCTCCCGCTTCAGTCTCCTGAGTAGCTGGGATTACAGACGTCCACCACCACACTTGGCTAATTTTTTATATTTTTAGTAGAGACGAGGTTTCGCCATGTTGGTCAGGCTGGTCTCAAACTCCTGACCTCAGGTGATCCACCCGCCTCGGCCTCCCAAAGTGCTGGGATTACAGGTGAGAGCCACTGCGCCCGGCCACTTAGGTTTGTTAGAAGGTCCTGAGTGATCATTTACTCCAGGACTGTCCAGAAGTCATTGAAATAAATCCCCTGTGTCTAAGGTTGTCAGATAAAATACAGGATGCCCAATTAAATCCAAATTTTAGATCAAGAAGACATACATTTTTAGTATTTCCCAAATATTGCATGGAGAATACTTATTCAAAAAAGTATTCATTGTTCATCTGAAATTAAAATTTAACTTGGCATGCTGTATTTTTATTTTCTAAGTCTGGCCACCTTCCCCACATCCTGTGAAACTTGTTTGCGTTCAGTCTCGCCCCCAGACCTGCCCCTCCTGGTTGAGGGAGTTTGGGAGGCTCTAAACCATGCCGACTTTCCTTCAACAGAGAACATTAGAAAGTCAAGAAGGTTTGATTCAGAACTTCTGTTTAGCATTTCTACATATGTCTCTGTTTGGAAGTACTAAGAAAAACTTAAAGTGTAAATATCTTTATTTAAATTGCTCACTTCTTAGACATGGAGTAAAAGCAATTACCTAAAAGTGGAAACAAAATGGTTTCTTGGAAATAGAAAATACTATTCATGTTATAGACAAGGAAGTGTGTGTGAATGTTGAATCACGCCTTTGCCATCAGCCATCGTGGTCTACGTCCCCCTCTTGAGAAAGGGCCTCCCTGAGTCAGCCCCACAAGCCCCAGCCCTGGCATCACCACACGCCTGCCCCCCACCCCTGCTCCAGGCATGTCAATCATTCTTGACTATGGGGGTTCTTCTCCATTTTCATCTCCCAAGTTCCCCTCCCTCCTCAGTGCTGAGCCATGCTCTTGGCTTTGCTCGAAGCCCCATCAGCCCACCCTGAGTTCTCCCTGCAGACCCCACCCATCTCCTTTCATCTTTCTTTAATCCATCCTTCTGCCATCAGCAAGCGACCTTTCCAAAATCCAGACCCAATTAAAGGCTGCAGCCCACCATTCCTCACCTCTCCTGCTGCCCACGTGTGCTTCTCGGCTCTGCCATGAGGCATCCTTGAAGTGCCATAAGCAGTCACCTTCCTACGTGCCTCTATGCCTGTTATCCAGACAATCCCCCGGCAGAAGCAAGCTTCCCTTTCAGCTCTGCCCGAATAACCGCATCAGTGCCTCAAGGTCTGAGTGAGCCCCAGGCCCCTCAGTGGGGTCTGCGCCAGGTCCTTGTGCACACCCCAGCCACAGCCCCAACACACTGGTGTCAGGCAGCACTGGCTCATCTCTCTTTCTCCTAAGCAAACAGTTCCTTGAGGACAGGATCATGACATGTATACATTTATGTTCCCACTACAGAAACTTAGTACTTAACATATAGCAAAGGCTCAGTAAGTAAATACATGGAGGAAGGTAGTCTGCCTCCAAAGTGGCCCCAGGATTTAAGCAGTGCGTAATCCTCTCCCACTTTGAATTAGGACTGGGCCCATGTGACTGGCAGAATGTGATACAGTGAGACTTCCAAAGCTGGGTCATAGAAGACCTGAAACTTCTGCCCAGATCTTGTGGGTGGCTTGCTCTGGAGGGAGCAGCCACCATGCCAGGAGGATGCTCAAGCAGCCCAGAGGAGAAGGCCATGCAGAGAGGACTGAAGCAGTCAGTGACAACTTGCCAGCCTCAGGTTGTGCCCCTTTGGAAATGGATCCTCCAGCCCCTATTGGGCCTTCAGATGATGCAGCCTCAGCTGATTCCTGACTGGAACTGTATGAAAGGCTTCACATGAGAACGGCCCAGTTAGGTCCTTCTCAAATGCCTGACCCACAGAGACACTATGAGATGAAAGGTGATGATGGCTGTTGTAAGCCATTAATTTTTGTGATTATTCATTACGCAGCATTAGGTAACAAAAATGGACACACAAACACTCACACTTATGCTCGCACAAACACATATTGGTGTAAAATAATTATACTCATTTTTATAATGTACCCCAAATCATTCCTTCCTTCATTTACTTAAACATCTTTTTTTGAACACTGACCAAGACCTGGTTCCAAATGGCTTATCTATTTCTGAAACACAGAGCATCCATGTGAATGGGCAAATTTCTGTGTCTGTTTTTTAAAATGTCACCTCCGGGGTATTACTTGGGTCTATTCTACCAAATAGGGCAGGAATATAGGCTTCAGATACAACCTTTCAAGGGTGAAACAAAACGTCTGTTCATCTTTCTGGTGGGCTTCTGCACACAAGCACATCAGGCTCCTCAGAGACGGGGTCATGCCCCTGCCTTCGGTATAGATGGTTTTTGAGGGGTCTGGCTCCATCTGACTCGTCGGGGAAACGCACATCCCATTTGGCTGAACATAATTTCATGAGCGCCTCCTGTGGCCAGTGGCCAGCCCAGGGAGCTCAGAGCAAGAAGTGGACCCTGACCCTCCAGGGCCTTGACTTCTCTTGGGAAATGAGGCATGAACTCCAAAATAACACACGACCAAGACAAAATGCAAAGTACAGAGAAGGCAGGACTGAGAGGCGGCCTTGGCGTCTCATTTCTTCAGATGACAAGAGGCAGAAATGAGCAACCAGTGCTGGCAAAGCTGGTCTTACCCTCCAGGGAGAGGGGCTGGCTGCCCTCAGGCTACGGGGCTCTTCGGGACTGCTCTGCCTGCCCCAAAATATCTCCCAGGGAACACGGCTGAAAATCATCCACTGGTCCTCGATGACACACGCAGTCCTGGGAAAGTGCCAGGCGGGGTCAGGAGCTGGGAATTCTACCGTAAGTTTTGCTGCTGCCACAAAGCCAAGTTGCACCCCGGGATGTACTGAGACTCCACAAGATAAAAGACGTGACACATTTTAGAAAGTTAGTGAGGATCACAGATCAAATAAGCACCAGGTCCAGGACTCCTCCGCGGCTCTTCCCACCTTCAATTCCTGGGAGTACATGCAGCTAAGCGATGTCCCCACCGTGCAGCATGGGACTCTCAGTCCTCACATTTCCAAGGCCTGCACCACCGTGACCCCCTTCTGGAGCAAGCGAGCCTGGTAGCAGCACAGAGATGCAGTGTCACTGAGGTCTCCACCCTTAGAAGCTGAGCGGAGGCTCATGCCCGGCACCAGCCATCACCCTCTCCAGGCCCCTCTTGGAGGAGTGGCGTGTCCTCAACTTCTGTCCCTCTCCTCCTCCTGCTCAACCAAAATGTCTCCCAGTCAACTGACATGCGGAAAGGATCTAATCAATTCATGACAGGACGTATGTGACAAAAGATAACTTAATAACTTCTGTTTGCTAAGGATAATTTAATAGGGACTAATCCCTTTATCGACAGAAGGGCAAGAGCAAGAAGGGCCGTCCCAGGCCTTTGGCAGGCAACTGCAGAAGCTGTTTGGAAGAGAGGGCCTCTCTGCACACCTGGCAGTCCTGATGGCGCATCTCCCACCTGGTTCTGCGCATCCTGCCCGTGAGACTCCTCTGCAGCAGCCGGTGCTGGGGGAACACCACACTCCTGCATTGCGCTCCATCTTACTCTGATGTCTAGGCCAATGGCAGCAGTGGCTCCAGCCCAGACAACACGCACATTACAGACATTGCTTGTGGATCTAAGGTACAGCAGCAAAGCATTTGAATTGCTTCAGAGGACAGGAGCAGGGGCCTTGAGATACAACCTTTTGAGGGCTGAGCCAAAACGCTTTCTCATCTTTCTTGTCAGTTTCTGCATTTTGCATACAAGGACATTAGGGTCCTCAGAGAGGGAATCTTTTCCCTACCTTTGGAAAAGAGCAAAAACCCAGGCTTTCATCTCATAACCCTCAATCTAGCCAACTAAATCCCCAATTAGCAATTCAAAAAGATTAATTTGCACTCCTCTCTGCTCTTGAGTACAGCTCCAGATAGTGCTGGTGGGGTTTTGAGCATCTTATTTTTGTCACCAATTAAAGGGAACTAGCTGGATTTCCACAGAAGAGGCTAATATTTTAGAGGTTTTTGCTCCCCCCCCCGATATAGTTATGCCTCTCACGTTCAAACACAGGGCATCCAAGCCAGAAGATCCTTGGAGACGGCCCAATGAGTCCAAACCTCCCACTTTCCAGATGAGACCACTGAGGCCAGAGGGGCTCTCTGGGGACCCCAACTGCCCCTTTTCCTCTGGGTTGATGTGATAGTTCTGTGGCAGTTGCAGATTTCACTGACAGAAGATGAGATTATGGGAGTTTTCATTCACTTTCTAAAAGAATTTTAAGGTCATTATATTTTTAAATAAAGCTTTTATTTGTGGATCGTCTTATATTTACTGAAAAAGTTGCAAAGGTAGTATAGGGAGATCCCGCATCCTCCCCACCCAGCATCCCCAAGTGTTACCCACGATGTGTGGTTCAAAACAAACATTAATCTGGTCTAGAGTTCCACAAAGCGTCTCTAGGAACAGACTCCCGATTCCATGCATTTTCCCACTGACGTCCTCTTTTGGTTTCAGGATCCCACAGGCCATTATATTTTAGCATTCTAAAATCTATAAAGAGACCAAAGACCTTCCCTGCCCAAACTTGCATCACACCCTCACCTTATTCGTGTAGGCAGCTGGTGACTAAGTCTCTGGTTCATTCATTAGAGTCCAAGACACACTTATCCATCACAGTGATCATGCCTTTAAAAAAACTGTTCTAACTGTACTCCTGCCTGGAACTGAAAGATGATGTGTTTGACTTCAATAGATCCTGCTTGTCGCATCATGGACAATAGTCAATACTTTTGTATTTGGACACTGGGAGTCAAGGCAGAAGATCTAACAGAAGATATGAAATAATTATAACACATTAATTACAACAGCACCATGAACAGAGTGTTGAGCTTTCTCTGTTCTCTCTGGCTGCAGCCAGGAAAGGACTCAGAGCAAGCAGAACTGTTGGTGTGAGGACGTGGCCATGCTGGCCTCCTGGAGTCCTTCCTGCATTGATTAGATGAGCAATGCAGAATGCAGAATCTATACTGATGTGAAGTTCAAGACAAAATAAATGAAGATACATTTGTAAATTCAAATCTAATTCTTCATTCGCTTTACCAAACCCAAGACAGAAAGTCTGTTTTGTACACAAAGAATTCATCTTAGCAATAACAAGCTATGTGAACAACAACAACGAAAATTCTTTCTGGCAGCATTGGTAGAAAAAAATTAATAAAGTATAGAATCTTGGTAGTCGTCAAGGGACCCTCTCCCAGTCCCATCAGAGAGAAGCCACTCACCCCGGGGCAGTGTCCACTCAACAGGAGACAAAGAACTAGAAGAGGGAGGGTGGAAGGGAGGGCGAAGACGGCCTCACCCGGGGTGTGTTGGCCCAGATGAGAGGGACACTCGTGTGGCAGGCAGCATGAAGTGGGGGTGCTGTTCATGCTGCTGGGGGGCTCCGTCTCAGGAAAGGCCACGCACCCAGGCACAGTGGCTGTGGCTTCAAATGGGAAGATGTTACGTCCCTACACAGGGCTGCCTCCTGAAACACCAGCTCAGCCCCCCTGTTAGGGACATAGCACCCAGGGGGGCAGGCAGCCAAAGAGGAGTCGCCTCTATGTTTCCCGCCAAGGCTGCCTCCTGAAACACCAGCTCAGCCCCCCTGTTAGGGACATAGCACCCCGGGGGGCAGGCAGCCAAAGAGGAGTCGCCTCTATGTTTCCCGCCAAGGCTGCAGAGGACCAAGCTGTGCTAGCGTAAAGCCATTCACTCAAATGTCCAGCCCGGATGGATTCGGAATCACAACGCTTACATCCGAAAGGACCTGAAAGACCCCCCAGTCCAGCCCCTCAGCTGGGACCTCATCCCAATTATTAGCAGTGACCTCCACATGAAATGCTCAGCTCCGAGGTCTCCCTTGGCACCTTCTCATTCTGATCAGTTACGTTTTCCTCCTCAGTAGTAGAAGGAGAGAATCTATTCAAGACAATCTATCAAATCTCAGTAAGAAGAGTGAGAGTTTGTGGTTCCTGAACTATGACCCGTTCCCCATTGCCTCCATTTATGCCTGATATAAGCTCTGTGCCTGGTGTGTGCAGCCAAGAATATAGGGCTCCCTCTTTCTTCAGCAGCCAGACTAGGTCTGTGGTTTTTCCCTGGGAGGGGCAGGCCACCAGCACCTCAGCTCTGAGTTGCAGAAGCTTTACTGCACTCAGGAGCAGCTGAAAGATCTGGGGCTCCCTCTTCGACCCAGGCCCCATTCACAGGATGGAAATGCTAGCTCAGGTGCAGCACACCAGCAACACTGGGCTGTCACCCAGCACACTCAGGGCAGAGGTCCCAATGTCAGAAGGGGCGAGTTAAGAAGACCCGAGGCCAACAACACCACCCAATGCTCTACTTGTAAAACAGGGGTGCTACTCAAGAGAAACAGGCTGCTCTTCCCCCCAGCTCCAGAGAGAGGATGCAGAGGTCTTATCCAGGGGATAGAGATAGGCTTTCAGAACAGAGAGCTCTGTAGCTCTTCTCAAGGGAACTGACTTTCTTTGGAACATAGTGTAAGGAAGTTCAAGCCTAAGGGTGCTGTCAAAAACAGTGGATATTTTGGTATTAAGAAATCAAGAGGCCGGTAGCTCCATGAGTATAAGCTAAACTATAGACCAGCTAGCGGTTTATCAAATAGAACCAGGGAAAAACAGTTAAGAAGCCATTCTGAGACTGGAACAAGACTCAAAGACAGGCCCCAAAGAACCAGCCCTGCAAAGGAGCATAAATGAAATGGAAACTGACTGTGGAGAAACTCATGCCCAGGGCACTGTCAGAAACAATAGAGCAATAAGCCAGCATTAGTGGTAGCTAGCAGCTGAGTGTGACACTGACAGAGGAAGACACCTTAAAGAGAGAGCAATAAGCCAGCATTAGTGGTAGCTAGCAGCTGAGTGTGACACTGACAGAGGAAGACACCTTAAAGAGATAAGGGAAAAAGAGACAGTCAAAGAGAGCCCTACTGAAACCCCTGTCAGCCCAAGGTGACTGTGCATGTGCCCAAGGTGGTGACATCAGAGGCTTCACACTGTGAAGGTAACAGACTTGACTGAAAGGGTCCAGGCAGATTACTAAACAAACACAAGCAAACTACAAGCCCTGAGAAGGGAGAAATCAGACTCCAAATTTGCTGCAATCTATTCTCTAAAGTGTTCAGTTTTCCACACAAAAAAATTACAAGACATGTAAAGAAATAGGAAACTGTGACCCATATACAGAAAAAAAAAATCAGATAACAGAAATCATTCTTGAAAAGACTCATATGTCTGACTTAACAAAGACTTCAAAGCAGCTACTATAAGTATGTTCAAAGAACTAAATGAAACCATGCTTAAAGAAGTAAAGGAAAGTATTATAACAAGGTCTCATCAAATGAAGAAGATCAATAAAGAAATGGATATTATATAAAAAAAGAATCAAATAAAAATTCTGGACTTGACAAGTGCAATTGACATGATAAAAAAATCAATGGAGGCATTCAATAGTTGATTTTAGTTGGCAGGAGAATCAGAACACTTGGAGCTAGATTGATGCAGATTATTTAGTCTAAATAAAAATGAAGAAAGGGAATGAACGTCGCAGCCTCAGAGAAATGTGGGACACAAAAAGCCCACCAACATATGCAAACTGAGAACTCCAGGAAGAGAGGAGTAGGAGAAAGGAGTAGGAAAATGTTTGAAGAAATAATAACTAAAAACTTTCCAAATTTGGTGAAATATATTAATCTACATATCTAAGAAATTCGGCCATCTTTAAGTGGGATACATGTGAAGAGATCAGACACATCATAGTAAAAATGCTGAAAGACAAAGAGAAAATAGTGAAATTCATGAGAGAAAAATGATTCATCACATGGAAAGGAACTCCAAGAAAGTAACAGATAATTTATCATGAGACATAATGGAGGCCAGAAAGCAGTAGACGACATATTCAAAGTGTTGAAAAGAAAAAAAAAAAATTCACTATCGATTGAGAATTTTGTATCTAGCAAAACTATCTTTGAAAAATGGCGGTGAGATAGACATTTCCAGATAAATAAAACCTGAAGGATTTGTTGCTAGAACACCCACCTTACAAGAAATCCTGAAGAAATTCTTCAAACTAAAAATAAGTGACACTAGGTCGTAATTCAAATTCACTAAAAACAACAAAAAAAAAGCACTGGTAGAAGTAGCAATGTAAGTAACTGTAAAAGACAGTACAATTACATATTTCTTCTTCTTTCATCTCCCAACTAATTTTAAAAGCAATTGTATAAAACAATATGTATATTATTCTATCGTTGGGTCTATAATATATAGCTATGTAACCTATTTGGCAATAGTAGTATAAAGGAGGTGGGTAATGATAAACAGTATTAGAATAAGCAAATAACAGCAGATGGTAACTTGAATCCATCTAGTAGATAAATTATTATAACATAATACTTAAATTATTATATTATTGATTATAATTTATTATAGCTATTATATTTGAACAAGAAATGGTATATAACAACACTAATAAACAAAAACATGCATGCTTACTCTCCCTTCTTTTAGCTTCTTTAAAAGACGTTCAATTAAAGTTATGCATGCATAATGACATTTTGGTCAATAACAGGTCATGTATATGTCGGTGATCCCATAACTTTATAATGGAGCTAAAAAGTTTCTATTGCCTAGTGACATCATAGCTGTTGTGATGTCACAGTGCAATACATCACTCACGTGCTTATGGCCATGCTGGTGTAAACAAACCTACTGTACTGACAGTCATATAAAAGTATAGAACATACAGTTATATACAGTGCGGAATAGTTAATGATAATAAACAGCTCTGTTACTAGCTTATATATTTATCATGCCATACTTTCATTGTTACTTTAGAACATACTCCTTCTGCTTACAAAAAAGGTAAACTGTAAAACAGCCTCAGGTAGGTCCTTCAGGAGGTCTTCCAGAAGAAAGCATGGTCCTCACAGGAGCTGGCAGCTCCATGCATGTGATTACCCAGAAGATCTTCTGGTGGGACAAGATGTGAAGGTGGGAGGCAGTGATACTGAGTGTCCTGGTCCTGGGTAGGCTGAGGCTGATGTGAATGTTTGTGTCTTTGTTTTTAACAAAAAATGTTTTAAGTTTTAAAAACTTTTTAATGATAAAAGCTTATAGAATAAGGATATAAAGAAAATATTTTTGTTCAGCTGTATAATTTGTTTGTGTTTTAAGTGAAGAGTTATTACAAAGGAGGTGAAAATGTTTCTTGTTTATCAAGTAAAAACGTTACAGTAGGCTAAGGTTAATTTATTACGAAAGAAGGAAATTTTAAAAATAATTTAGCATCGCCTAAGTGTCTTGAGTTCATAAAGTGTAAAGTGGTGCACGGTAATGTCCCAGGCCTTCATGTTCACTCACCAGTCACTCACTGACGCACACAGAGCAACTTCCAGTCTGGCAAGCTCTGTTTCTGCTAAGTGTTCCATACAGGTGCACCATTTTTCATCTTTAATACCATATTTTTACTGTACCTTTCCTATATTTAGATATGTTCAGATACACACATACTCACCATTGAGTTACAACTGCCTGTAATGTTCAGTACAGTAACTTGCTACAGAGGTTTGTATCCTGGGAGCAAAAGGCTATGCCAGGTAGCCTAGGTGTGTGCTAGGCTAGACCATCACAGTTTGTATAAGTACATGCCATGATGTTCACACAACCACATTGTCCAGTGACACATTACTCAGAATATACCCCCATCATTAGGTGATGCCTGACTGTAGGTAGAATAATTATAACAATGCATTAGTGTATTTGTGACATCTATACACGCGATCTGTGTAATGTGTGTACTAATAGCACAAAAAGGGGAGGCGGGATAGAACTAATATCTCAATATTATACTGAATTGTTAGAAACCTGAAGTGGATTCTAAGGTAAGATGTAAGTTGTAAATCCTAGGACAATTACTAAGAAAGCAATTTTTTAAATGTAGGGTGAAAAAGTCATTACAAAATTAAAATGTTGTAGAATATATTCACTTAGTGCAGTGGAAATCTATGGAGGAGAAACAGAAGAACAAACCAGTACACCAGACACAGAGAAAACTAAAAACAAAATGACAGGGCCGGGTGCAGTGGCTCATGCCTGTAATCCCAGTAGTTTGGGAGACCAAGGCGGGCGGATCACCTGACGTCGGGAGTTTGAGACCAGCCTAATCAAAATGGAGAAACCCCGTCTCTACTAAAAAATAAATAAATAAATAAATAAAATAAAATACCCGGGCATGGTGGTGCATGCTTGTAGTCCCAGCTACTCGGGAGGCCGAGGCAGGAGAATCACTTGAACCCGGGAGGTGGAGGCTGCAGTGAGCCAAGATTGTGCCATTGCACTACAGCCCAGGCAATAAGAGCAAAACTCCATCCCAAAAACAACGAAGCAAACAAAACAAAATGATAGACATAAGTCAAACTGTATTAATAAGGACACTAAACGTGAATGGATTAACAATCCAATCAAAAGATAGAGATTGTCAAAATGGATTTGTTTTAAGTAAGATCTAACTATTCTGTCTATAAGAGATGCACATTTGATTCAAAGATGCAAATAGGTTGAAAGTCAAAGGAAGGGGAAAAGTAGGCCATGCAAATAGTACCCATAAAAGACCCGGAGTGGCTTTACTATAACATCAGAACAGATAGACTTTAAAACAGGAAAAAATGCTGCCAGACCTAAAGAGGGACACTTTCTAATGATGAAAGGGTGGTTCCATCAGTAATACAGAATGGCTATCAACTTGTATGCACTATCAGTGGAGCCCAGAGAAACACAAAGCCAAAACTGACAGAATTCAAGCTAGAAATGGACAATTCAGCAACCATAGTTGGAGACTTTATTACTCTACCTTCAATAGTGGATGCAACTGGTCAGACCAACAGACAAATGGAAGACTTTAATAACACTGTGAACCAACTAGACCTAACAGGCATCTATAGAACCCTCCACTCAGTGACACCAGAATGCACATTATTTTTAAGCATATACGGCCTATTCTTCAAGATCGACAATCCGTGAAGGCCATAGAAAAACCCAACCAGTGTTAAAGATGTATATTATGCAAAGTAAGTTCTCCAACACAGACAGAATGAAATTAGAAATGAATAACAGAAATAAATGTAAATTTTAACATATGTGGAAATTAAACAGCATAGTCCTAAATAATAAATGTGTAAATAAAGACATCCCAAGGAAGATTAGAAACTACTTCAAGAGAAATGCAAGTAAAAAAACACAACATGCCATAATGTATGTGATGCAGCTAAAGCAGCACTTGTAGGGTCATTTGTAGCTATAACAATCCACATGAAAAAAGAAGAGAGATCTCACATTGATATTCTAACTTTCCACCTTAAAACACTAGGAGAGTAAACTAAAACTAAAGCAAGCAGGAAAAACAGTAAGATTAGATAAGAAATAAATTAAATCGAAAATAGAAAAAAATAAGGCGACCAAAAGGTCTTTGGAAAAAAAAATTGACACATTGTTCATATTACTAAAATCAGGAATGAACATGTAACATCACTACCAACTTTATAGAAATAAAAAGTATTATTAAGAGAGTACTGGGAAGAACTATGTGGCAGGAAATAAGACAATTCAGGTGAAATGGACAAATGCCTAGAAAGGCACAAACTACCAAAACTGCCTCAAGAAGAAATAGAAAATCTGGATAAACCTGTAATGAGTAACAGAATTAATTAATAATTTTTTAAACTCCAGCAAAGAAAATCCCAGTCCCAGATGTTTTCACTGGTTTCGTTGAGTTCTACAAAATATTTCTGAAAGAATTAATAATGATTATTCATCAACTATTTTAAAAATATTATTTCAAAACTTAATCCTAAAACTTACCCTCTGAGGCCAGTATCACCCGGATTTCAAAGCCAGAAAAACAAATCACAAGGTAAGTACAGACCAATGAATATATGAATATATATGCAAATATCTTTTATATATGAATATATGAATATAAATGCAAAAATCTTCCACAAAATACTAGCAGAGAGAATTCAGCAACATATAAAAATGGTTATATTCCATGACCAAGTGGGACTTACCCCAGAAATGCAAAGTTGACCCAACATGTGAAAGCCAACCAATGTTATACAACATATTAGTAAGAAAAATAATAACATGAACTTATCACTAGATACAGAGGACACATGTGATGAAATCTGACATGCTTTCATGATAAATGGTCAACGAACTAGGGATAAAAGGGAAATTCCTCAACCCAACAAAGGGCGTCTATGAAACACCCACCCCTAACATCATACTTAATGGTGATGGACTGAACGCTTTTTCTAAAATCAGAAACAAGACAAAGACACCCATTCTCACCACTTCTATTCAACATTGTACTGGAGGCTCTGGCCAGGGCAACTAGGCAAGAAAAAGAAATAAAAGGCATCCAGATTTGAAAACAAGTAAAACTATTTCTTTTCACAGATGACATAATAATCCTGTATGTAGAAAATCCTAATGAATCCACTCAAAAAGTATTCAAGCTGATAAACAAGTTCAGTAAAGTTGCAAGATACAAAATTAATATACAAAAAGCCACTGTATTTCTATAAGCTAGCGAAGAACAATCTGAAAATGGAATTAAGAAAGCAAATGCATTTACAATAGTGTGAAGAAGAAGAAAATACTTAGGAACCAGCTCAACAAAGGAATTAGAAAACTTGTACCTTGAAAACTACAAAACATTGTTGAAAGAAATCAAAGAAGATACAATAAATGGCAAGTCTTCTCATGTCCATGGGTTGAAAAGCTTAATGTTGTTAAATGCAACACTCCCCAAGTTAACCTATAGATTCAGCACAATTTCTATAAATATTGCAGCTGCCTTTTTTGCATAAATTGACAAGCTGATTCTAAAATTCATATGGAAATGCAAGTGCCCATAATAGTGTAATCAATCTTGAAAAAAAAGTTGGAGAACTCACACTTCCTGTCTTAAAATTTCCCACAAAGCTACAGTAATCAAGAGAGTGTGGTGCTGGTATAAGGACAGATGTATAGGTTATCGAGATTGAGTGGAGAGTTTAGAAATAACTGATTTCCAACAAGGGTCCCAAGAAAATTCAATGGGGAGAAAGTAGTCTTTTTAACCAATGATACTGGGACTATTGGATATCCATGTGCAAAAGAATGAAATTGGACTTCTACCTCACACCATACACAAAAATTAACTCAGAGTGGATTATAGACATAAGTGTAAAAGCTAAAACTATAAAACTCTTAGAAGAAAACATAGGAGCAAATTCTTATAACCTTACACTAGGCAATGTTTTCTTAGCTATGACACCAAAAACATAAGTGACAACAACTATTAGATAGTTGGGACTTCATCAAAATTTTCAACTTTTGTGTTTCAAAGAGCACAATCAAGAGATGAAAAAGACAATCCACAGAATGGGAAGAAATATTTGCAAATCATGTATCTGGTAAGGAACTGGGATACAGGATATATGCCATACCGGATATATATGGCATACGGGATATGGCATATAGGATACATATACAGGAAAGACTCTCACAATGACATAATAAAAAAGACAATCCAATTTAAAAACAAGCGAAGAACCTGAATAGACAATTCTCCAAAGAAGATACATGAATTGCCAAAAAGCACATGCAAAGATGTCCCACATCCCTGGCCATCAGAGAAACGCAAGCCTAAGCTGCAATGAGGTCCCACTTCAAACCCGTTAAGTTGGCTGTAATCCAAAAGGCCGACTATCAGAAGTGTCAGCGGAGATGTGTAGAAAGTACAATCCCCACACACTGCTGGGGGAAATATAAAATGTGTTACCAGTTTGGAAAATAGTTTAGCTGCACCACAAAATGCTAAACACAGTTTCCACGTGACCCAGTCATGCCACCACTAAGCATATAACCGAGAGTGAAATATAACCAAGTGTATAACCAAGTGAAAACACACGACCACACTAAAATTTGTGTGTGGATCTTCATAACAGTATGACGGCAGTCTCCCCTTATCTGCAGGGGACATGCTCCAAGACCCCCAGTGGATGGCTGAAACTGAGATTAGTACTGAACCCTGTATATAGACTATGTTTTTTTGATATGATGGCCAAAGTGGCTACAATGTAGCTAATGGGGAGGTGGCAGATCCGGTGCAGATCTGCTGGACAAAGCAATGATGCAGGCTGGGTGAGCTGGCTCATGCCTGGAATCCCACCACTTTGGGAGGCCAAGGAGGGTGGATCACCTGAGGTCAGGAGTTCGAGACTAGCCTGACCAACATAGTGAAACCCTGTCTCTACTAAAAATACAAAAAATTAGCCAGGTGTGGTGGCAGATGCCTGTAATCCCAGCCACTCGGGAGGCTGAGGCAGGAGAATCACTTGAACCCAGGAGGCAGAAGTTGCTTGCAGTAAGCCGAGATTGCGCCATTGCACTCCAGCCTGGGCAGCAAGAGCAAAATTCAAAAAAAAAAAAAAAATCTCAAAAAAAAAAAAAAAAAGATGATGTATATCCCAGGCAGGATAGGGCAGGATGGCACAAGATTTTATCACATGACTCAGAATGGCAGACAACTTAGAACTTATTGTTTTCTTCTGGAATTTTCCATTTAATATTTTTGGACCAGGGTTGACTATAAGTAACTGAAACCATGGAAAGCAAAACTGCAGGCAACGGGGGACCACTGTGTTCCTAATAGCTACAGAGAGAAAAATCCAAAATCTATCAACCAATAAATAAGTAAAATGTGGTATATCCATACAATGTAATATTATTCAGTAGTAAACAACAATGAACAACAACATGAATGAGCCTTGAAAACATTATGCTAAGTGAGAGAAGAGACTACATATTGTAAGATTCTATTTATATTTTTAAAAACTACCAAACAGGGAACACCATAAAGACAGAAAATCTCTAGGTGGTTGTCTATGGCTGGCTAGGTTGGAAGGAATGGAAAGCACTGGGAGGAGGTCTGGAGCTTCTTTGGGGTTGATGCTCCGAAGTTGGCTGTGCTGGCAGCCAGGCAAGTCTGTGAGTAGAATACACTAAAAACCATTCGACTGTGCAATTTAGATTTGTGAATTGCATTAAATGTGAGTAATAGCCTCATAAAGCTGCATGGGAAAAAAATATGACATACGAACATATATGTGAGAATCCAGACATCCTGTCTTAAGTGAGACATGAAAGACATTTGTAAAAATATAAATCAATGCCACAGCCCTATTTGTATAAAAATACTGTATGTCATGGGTTTATTATTGTTATTTTTATGTGAATTAATACATGTCATAAATTTTTCAGTTTTAATTCCCAATACAATAAACTCAGTGATTTTTAAGAATGTGACAGGGTCTTGAAAGCAAAATGTTTGAAAACTGTGAAGTCAGAGGAAGGTGTCCCTGCAAGGCAATGTCAGTGGGGTCAAAGGAGGGGAGGGGGAGAGCCCAGGGGCTGCCTCCTCTGGCGATGCCTTCAGAGGGGACTGCCTCCGAGGCACCTGATGCTTCTCAGAGCATGAAAAGCTGAGGGATGGGCCATCAGGACTGTAGTTATTCAAAAGCTGTCAGGGGCGAGGTCCCGGGTCTAAGGATAGGATCGGCCCTCAAGGCCCCTGGGCACCCTCCTTCTGCTGCAAAAAGAGGACGTGACTCCAAGGACGCACAGGTGGGGCAGTGGGACACTGAGGAGCCCTGAGGAAGCTGCACCTTCTCCTTCCTGCGGATGGCCTGCAAGGGAGAGGAAGCAGGGTCCTCTTCAGGATGAGGACAGGGTACACTTGAGGAACGGAAGGGACTTGGGCAGGGATGTGCAGTTGGCTTGCTGGTGCCACTGGGCCCAGGAGGCCTAAAGTCCTGGATGCTCCAGGCATCTGTCTGCTGCGTGGTGTGGCTCGCCTGCTGCTGGAGGCTTCTTGGCACATGCAGCCATTCTGGGGTGGCCCTGATAGCTGTGACCCCTCCACCTGGGGCTCCTTCAGAAATAGCCTCCCTCCGCCACTGGGGAGGCCTGTTCCAGAAACCAGTGGGGACAGACAAAAGCTGTCATAGGACCCAGGATATGGATGCCACTGTCCGAGCTGGCACACGAGACGGGGTCCATGTCTTCTGCCCTGCAAGTGGGTGCTGGTGAGTTAGCGGTGCACCTCTGCCCTGTGCAACCACACTGTTCCACTAGACTTTCTTGGACCAGATGCTGCCACCAGAGCTGAACCCATGCCCTTTCCAGCCATGCGAGGCCAAGCCTGCCCCCAGGCAGCACCAACTCCTCACATGCCTGCTGGGCCGGCTGGAGAAGCACTGCGGGCTCCTGGACCTGGACACGTCCTTCCTGCTCCATCCCTCGGCTACCTCAGTTGTAAAACAGAGCCGATGGTGGATGGCACGCGCTTCCCAGAGTCTGTGTGCAGACCTAATGGGGTCCTCGGGGACAGTGTGGAGAACACGTGTTCATCCCCAAGTGACACGTGACTTCCCCATCATCATGACATCCCTATGAACATGTGACATCCCTGTCATCCTGCTCCGGGCTCATCCCCAAGCTGGCCCAGCTCTGCGCTCCTCGTTCACGCCATGAGTGGAGCGGTTCTCTCTAGAAACTCAGAGTGCGAGGTGATGCGTAGTCAGAGCAGACTCTCCTTTAGGAGTGAGGAAGAAATCCTCATCCTACTCAGACACGCTCCAGTGGGGACCTTGCTGGGACGTGTGCCAAGCGATGGGAGCCCCAAGGAGGTCTCTGAAAACTCCAAGCTGTGCTGCAAAGTCGGGTGCACAGGACAACGTCCAGGCGGTCACTAAGGGATTCGCCTAAGTGCTTCCCAGCCGGCCTTGTTGTGCAACCCCTTCCTCCCTGGGATGCGTGACACCAGGATATCAATGGCAAAGTCAGTGGTGAAGTCAGCGATGATTGTGGCCCCACGCTTGGCCCCGCAGCAGCCCTTACCTCTATGCAGCTAAAAATAAGTTCCATGCTCATTTCCAAAACAGGAACAGCTATGAAAATTGACAGCAGCCAGGTGAGGTGAGTGGATGGGAGTGGGGGTGTCTAGAGAGGTCCATTCTGCCCCAACACTGTGCAACGTGGGGTGAGCTGTGTACCCTCAGCCTCTCCATCTGCAAAGCGAAGGGGAAGGACCGCTTGGATCCCTCTGTGTCAGACGAGGGGCAGCCTCTGTTTAAGGCATGAGAGGAGCCCTGTCATGGTCTCCCCAAACGACAGCTGATAAAGATAAATGATCAGGTCCAGGGGCCATTAGGCAGCGTCCGGGCCCCTGCTGGGAGCGCAGGCCTGGAGCGTGCATTCAAAAAGCCCATTTTCCATCCCAGCACTTCTGTCTGTTTGAATTACAGGACTCAGCCGTCCCTTCCTGCCGGCCGCCGCCTCCCCTCAGCCCACCCTTCGGCCCTGCTTTTGGAGCGGGGGATCTGTGCTGGAGACAGACTCAACCTGCTTCCTTTTCACTTTCTCCTTATGCACTGAAAACTGGCTGCTGTTGCATTTTGCCAAAATTGCTATTAAAAGACCCTAAGATTGAAAAGTGTGAGTGGGCAGCCTAAAGACACCCTGACTCCCTCCAGCACCCTAGCAAATTTGCCCACTGGACCAACAGGAACCATTTGTCTGATTGACATTTTTGTTTTAGGGATCTTGTTAAATTCGTGCTGCAAGACCACACTGGCCTCAAGGCAGTAACTGCCTGAGCCTCAGACCGTGATTAGAAACACTGCTCAGTCCTCAGTGCTCCAGGTCTCTGCAAAGTGGTCCTGGGATGCGTCTCCAGACTCCTCCCAGCCTCGCTTCCCAGGGAGCAGTGCTGGGAGAGAACAAGAGCACGCAGCCGGGAGCCAGCTCTGCAGAGCTGCTGCATCCTGGTTACCTCAGGAACCACTGCCCACCCAAGGTCCCCTCCTCACAGCCCTGCATCCGAGGCACTTCTCAGCTCAGAGTCACCCCTCAACCCGACCCTTCCTTCTAGCAGCTTCTCCAAGCAGCCCCCTTCCCTCCCCATGTGAAGGGCCAAGCGGGAAAGAGAGCTGAAGTCTGGGAAGGATTCTGCTTGTCAATCATGCCCCCCCTGGTTTGGTACATGTGCCCTAAGCGCTTGGCACTGGGTGTGTTTCTTATAAATCTAGATGATACATTTGGGTTTGAATGAACTATAAAATGCCCCAATCTTGGCAGGGAGGCATCTTTGCTTTAGGAAGAAAAAGGAAATAATCCAGCTTATGAAGGTAAAGTTGAGCGGGTGGTGCTTTTTGATAAGGACACCCATAAAATGAGTAAGAACACGTTTTATAGGTGCTGGAATCTTTAGCAGGAGGTCACCTGGGAGGCTGCAGAGGGGAGGGAGAGCTGACCTGTACAGGGGGCAGCCAGTGAGCAGGAAATGCCCCAGCACCGGCGGGAAGGAGGGCCGTCTTCCTACATGGGGTGGCGCTGGAGATGCGCCAGGTGACAGTGACGATGACGGGGTAGCTACCACTTACTGAAGGCCTACCGCATGCCAGGCGCTGAACTGTGGCTCGCCCACGTGCTCTCATTTAACCTAAGCCAGCAGCCTGTGTCACCACTGCCCGTTTCACCGACGAGGAAACCAAGGCCAAGTGCAGTCCATTCACGCAGCCAAGATTACACAAGCAGGAAGTAGCCAGGCTGAGCCTCGGACCCAGGTCTGCTGGATTCCAAAGGTCATGACCTTCACCGCCGGGCTTGGCTGGTTCAGCACGTCATGACGTCATCATGACATCAATTATACCTTATTTAGGAATTCATTTAGTTTTTCGTTTTAATGTTCCTTGAAAACATGTGAATGTGGTTCACATAGAAACTTCCGTGGCAATGTTCATAAGCTCCAGGGTGGATTTGTGTCATGTCAACCCCTACCCTAACACCAGCCCTGCCATCAGCAGGACAAGGCCAGAGGGCCACGAGGGAAGGCAGCTCTGATTCCCACCTACTTCCCTCTGGGCCTGGAATGAAGCCCTGACCTCTGCACAGTCACCGTGGCCCTTTTGTGCCATTGCTCTGATCTTCAGAGCCGTTCTCTGCACCCAGCACGCCGGCAGAAGCGTCAGGTTCCAACACGATCCTACTTCCTTGTTTGACTTCCAGCCCGGGGCTGCTGTGGCCCGCTCCCACCGGAGCCTCGTTGTGACCTCGCAGTGATTTCATAAGTTTTAATGAGTAAATTCCAGACTTAGCCCCACGCATGCCTAAGACACCCTGGCACACACCCCTGGAAACACCGTGACTTGGGTGGGCGTGGGTTTGCTCCATCTGAGAGGAGACCCAGGTAGGCCCAAGAGGTGTGGCGGGGCCCTGGGATGGCCAGGACGAGGAGCTGTCCCACGCAATGCAGGCCGTGTCGCTGAGCGGCAAACGCCAGGATACCAGGGGAGAGCAGCGCTTGGCAAAACGCGTGGCATAACTTGGGCAAGACAACATTGCAATGAATGACTGTGTGGAAGAAAAGACAGCACCCTTAACCCCATCACCACAGAGTTAACTGGGAGGTTTGGAAAGTACCTTTAGGAGCCACTCAGCCGAGCTGTCCCTGGTCTGCAATCCTCAGAGAGGAAATGAGGGGCTGCGGCTGCAAACACGCTGATGAACGAGGGGAGAGGTGAGGACGCCACTGCGGGACGCGACACCCAGGCCTGGGAAACACCGGTGCCATTGGATTCCCTGGGAAGCCAGAGGGTGACAGCTTGTCTCCAGCTGAACAAAGAGAAAAACAGACAAAGATCAAGGAAGAGGAGGGGGCTCCCATACAGGGGCTGAGAGGCCACCCTACTGCCTCCCCACCCTACTGATGAAACTGAGACCCACAAAGGCGAAAGGGCTGGCCCAAGTCCCCAGCCACAGCCTGCCGAGTTGGGGCAAGTAGGACACTGTACCTGAAACCCTCTGCAGCCACCCTGTCACAGATCACACGTCTGATCCCTTCACATGTGAAACTCGGCCAGGTTTTTCCTCCACAAATCATCCCCACAGAGAGATTCTTTCCCAGCGCTGTGAGAGACGGTGAGGACCCCAAGGATAAATGAGTACATCCCAGAACGCCCGGCGTGCGGGGACCTGGGAACAACAGGTGAGGACTGTGCCCAGGGAGGGGGCTCTGCCCTGGGACTGCCGCCCTCCAGGACTCTGCCATCAGCTGCATCTTGTCACACAAAGCTGTTCACTTTCCCGTGTGCCAGCACATGTAAAAGGCTTGGCAGCACTGCCCTAAAGGATGTCCTGACATCTGGCGGCCCTGGCTCCTCCTGTGCGAGGATTCCTCCTGAAGGGCAGAGATCCTCACCAGCTCCTAACGTAGCCTTCAGGGACTCTGAGGCTTTCCCAAAGAGCTTGGTCTTGTTGCTGTTCGGTCTCAGCCACTCAGCATCACGTCTGTGAGTGATGATGTGCCAGGCACAGGCTCAGCCCTGGTGGGACAAGAGAAGAGGAGGTGAGAGGTGACGGCTCTACAACGTGGTCCCTACCCTCCATCCCCTGAAAGAGAAGAGGAACCAGAGCCTGGGCTGCTGCAATGAGCCCAGCCGGAGAGTGAGTGCCTGGGCAAAGACAGCAGAGGCAGCGCCCTGCAGTGGCCGGGGCACGGCAAGCAGCCAAGGCAGGGCCCGTTCGATTTTTGAAGCCAACCAGATAGAAAGAAGGAAGGAAGGGTGTGGTGTCACGGTTCGCTCTCAGCTTAATGCATTCAGCTTGGCAGATGACAGTGACCCAAACCGAGAGGGAGTCTCTAGGAGGCTGTGGGGATGGAGCAGGCTGAGCCTCGCTCTCGGTTGATGTCCAGACCCATGCAGGATATCCAGGCATGGGAGGGTCTGGTGGTGTTTGTGCATAGGGCCTGGTGCCCAGGAGAGAGGCCAGCTAAGCCTGTGGAGTTGGCAGTTACAGACAGAGGGGCGTAGAGTTGTGGCTGGGAGCCCACTTACTGAGGGCAAGTTGGGATGAGCAGTGAGGTGACCCAGGAACCCTGACGTCTACTGAGGAGGAGGCAAGAAGAGACAAGACGTCGAAGCTCACGTGGGGTGTTGATGCCACAACGCAGGCCAGGCCAGCAAACTCCAGGCCTCAAGGGCCTGAGAACAGCTCAGCTTTGAGAAGCCCTGCACTGTGAATGAGAAGCTGGCCGGCAGCCCCACACCAATGCAATTCAGGAGCAAAAACACGTGCAGACACTGCAGGGCCACTCGCGTGCGCTTGTTGACAATGTGGGTGATTTAGAATGTGCTGGTTTTATCCTACTCTTCTTAGGTTGATGGAAAAACAGTTGCCAAAGGCCTCACAGATGGCAGCTGACTGCAGGCCCCAGCCCAGGCAGCCTCACCTGTTGGCCGAGAGCCCTTCCCACCTGTGTATGTGTGACTCCCCACGAGGTGAAGGAGGAACAGAAGCAGGCTCTGTCCTCTCACCTGTCCCTCTCATTCTTCCCATGAGAAATTCCCGAGGAACCCAAGCCCCACTGAGAATGGCCAAAGAGAGGAAGGACAAAGTCTCATACAATCCATTTTTCAACACCACCCACCATGCCCAGGGCTCGGTGTCCAGGGTTCCTGGACGCTCCTTCACTGGACTGTGGCCCCCAGGGTTCCAGGGCCCCAGCACCAGTGTGGCCTCTATCCACCCACAGCTGGAACCATCCAGTGTCCTCCTCCCTCCAGTTCCGGGGCAGGCCACAGCCACCCTCCCTTCCCAGGGTCTTGGATAACGCTGCCACCCTGGCGTCCAGAGTGTCGCGTCACCCTGGGTCCTCCTGGTCTCGAGTGGGCTCTGCACAGAAGCCAGAACACGTTCTCCCCAGACCTGTGTTTCGAGAGGTCGCTCAGCCCCAGGCAGCACAGCCTGGCTCAGGATCCTATAGCTGACCTGGGGCCCCGCTTTGAGGGAGCAGCAGGCAGCCTGGTACACACCACATCAAGTCAGCCAAGGCCCGGCCTTGTTTTCACTAGCCGAGGCTGGAGCGACATAGGGCAGCCAGCCCCCGCCCCGCCCTGGGAACCCACAAAGACCCAGGGACCCACAAAGGCTTGTGGACGGCGCTGGACCAGGGTCCTCTCCTCCTTCCTGCAGGGACACAAAAGTAGGGAGGAGGTGGCAGGAAGGAGGCTGAAAGGTTAGGCACACCCCAAGAAAGCTAGTGCACCCCAGGGCAACATGGGAAAGGCAGACAGACCTGAGCCTGGTGAACCTGCCCTCCCACTCAGCCTGGCAAAGGTGCTCCTGGGTCCCCTGTAGGCCAGACCAAGAAGCCCAGCAGCTGCAGATGTTCACACAGCCCGACTCAAAATGGGCCAAATCCCGCCTGCACCGGGGTCACAGTCCCGCCCTGCAGCCTCCAAGGAGGGACGGCCTGTCCAGCTGAGACTTGTGGGCTGGGACTTGTGACCTGGCACTGCCTGGCGGGCTCCCAGGTGGGCCTCTGTCTGGTGCACCTTGACCACATGTGCGCACCTCGTCGGGGGCTGCACCTTAATTAAATGTGGGCTTTCCCCAAGCTTGTTGTCCTCGTCCCCTTTTTTAAAGAACATTGAGTGGTAAAATTCAGGCGACAGGCAGAGCAGTCCCAGTGCCAAGACCGAGAGATGCGCGCCTCCAGACCTCAGCCAGAGCCCTTCTTGCAGCTGCCCTCTGAGGCCCCACAGATCCAACCGTCTGTGCCAGTGGAGAAGATGGTTTTCCAACCCCCCACGGAGCATGTGGCCAGGTGGGGGCGCGGGGGCTTCCAGGCATTCCCCCAGGGTAGGGCTGCCTCCTGGGAGCCCCCCACCCCCGCGGTTCCACGCGCCTGGGCCCCTCCTGGAGGACCGGGGATCCGGCCCCGCCCACTGCCTAGTCAAGTCCAAACCTCGCTCCTCTTCCGAAGCGTCTTTCATGTGGTTTCCGTCTAATCTGAAAACGCCTCCCTTCCCCATTGTCTTTGTATTTGTGAGCTGTTTCTTAAGTCACCTTTTGAAAAATCTGGTGCCGAGGAACACAGGTATTTCACGTGTGCACAGTGCCCGTGTCTACAAAGAATTTGGATTTTCACCCCACGAGAGAAGGGAGCGGCGAGCTGTGTGTGTGCAGAGCTGGACTCTGCTAAGAGGCAGGGCAAGGTCGGGGAGGGGTCTCTCTCTGGGCCTCAGTTATCCAAGCTGGGGGAGAAGGGCACACGTCTGTCCACGGGGCGCCTGCACAGCGGGCCCTGAGCCCAGCACCCCATACATAGCTGGGAGTCCTTGCGCGCTGTTCATTAGGGCTCCATTACCCTGCAGGAGGGATCTGCTCGCCCTGGCATTAAGGAGAGGAACCGGGCTCAGGGAAGCTTGGGGACTCCTGGGTGGCAGAATCCGTGCTGGCCCCAGGCCTGGCTGACTGCCACATGCCATCTGGGCCCTTCCAGCACCCCCAGAACAGAGGCCGCCTGCCTGAACATCCCTGTTTCTCAGAGCCAAGAGCCAGTGGGCTTCAGTGGCTCAAAGCTCTTTGCTCACGCACATTTCAGCGGCCTCAGAACCCAAGGACAGCTCTGGGTGCTGCTGCAGGGAGCAGGGCAGTGAGGACGCGAAGTGCCACAAACTCCTCCTGAGCCCAGAGGAGGCCGCCTGCCTCCCGTGTCACCCCGTGTGTGGAGGACAGCGTGGAGGGACGGCTACGCACGCTGCACACGCGTCCGTCAAATCTGCTTTCTTGTTCCTGCCAGGAGCCGCAGAGCCCGCCTTAGAACTTCCCCCGCGATGGATCTAAATGATATTTAAGATTTGACAAGTTACACTTGTGGTTTTCAAAAGAAATCATTTTTTTGTGAAGAATTACCTTTCTTGGCATAAAATAATTGGAAAGTACCCGGATATCTCAATAAAACACATCAAAAGTAACTTTCTCCAGCTTGTTTTGACACGTCCACTTGTGGTTTCTGTCAACTTTAGCTACACATCAGGTTTTCTCAGACAGAACAAACCATTAAAATATTCAACAGAAAAAGCAAATAGATGTAATTCCTTTCTGTTTGCCTCTTTTCAAATAAAAGGCAATATTGAAAGGAGAGGCCAGCCTAATTCAAAGCACATTTTTCTGATTCACACACTTGCTATAATTACTTGCATAGGATGTAAATGTGTAAACCCTGGACCCTGTCATTTTTTTAAAATGCTGCATATTGTAAAGCTGAAGCACACGAAGCCAGTTTGGTATTTATGGAGGTCTGTCCAGTTCTGTGGAGTCTGATAAACGTTAGAGGAAATGTGTATGGGTTTGCGATTAGAACGTTAGAGTGAAGGCCTAAAGCAAACACCTTCCCGTGAGAGATGAAGGGAGTCTGTTGTGTCGCCCCCAGATCCTCTGCTCCTCATGCCTCATGAGAGGACAACAGACACAAGAGCCTCCAGAAAGCGGACCCCGGCCCGACTCGGACTGGCTTTGCAGCCGGGCATGGGCGGCCCGACTCGGACTGGCTTTGCAGCTGGGCATGGGGTTTCCTGACAGCTGAAGCAAAACAGGAAACTTGTCCAGGAACATAATTTTCATTTTCTAACAGAAAGAAAACTTCTAAATTTGTCCAAAGAACAAAAAAGCGAAAAGCAAAACCAGCTTTTTCCCAGAGCTAAATTGGAGCGGGAATCTGTGTGAGGCCACCCTGGTGGTGCTCTGAAAGAGCCCACCTGCAGCTGGGGCATTTATAAAGACAAGAGGCTTGATTGGCTTGAGGTTCTGCAGGCTGCAAGCATGGCGCCAGCATCTGCTTCTGGCGAGGCCTCAGGAAGTTTCCAATCATGGTGGAGGGTGAAGGGGTAGCAGGTGCATCTCATGGTGAGAGAGGCAGCGAGTCAGGGGGTGCCATGCACTTTTAAACAACCAGCACTCATATGAACTCAGAGCGGGAACCCACTCATCACCAAGGAGATGGAGCTAAACTATTCATGAGGGATCCACCCCGAGGACCCAGATACCTCCCACCAGGCTCTGTCTCCACCAGTGGGAATCACATTTCAACATGACACCTGGAGAGGCAAACATCCAAGCCGTATCTAAATCTGTTCTTATGCCAAGGCTGCCTGGTGATACCCAACAGTGTCCTCAAGAAGGGTTCTGAAACAAAAAGACACAGAACCTCTGTCCAGCTGGGCATGGTGGCTCACACCTGTAATCCCAGCACTTTGAGAGGCCGAGGCGGGCAAATCACTTAAGGCCAGGAGTTCGAGACCAGCCTGGCCAACATGGTGAAACCCTGTGTCTACCAAAAATATAAAAATTAGCTGGGCGTGGTGGCGCACACCTGTAATCCCAGCTACTCAGGAGGCTGAGGCAGGAGAAGTGCTTGAACCTGGGAGGAGAAGGTTGCAGTGAGCCAAAATTGTGCCACTGCACTCCAACCTGGGTGATAAGGGGAGACTCCATCTCAAAAAAAAAAAAAAAAAAAGACACAAAGTTTCTGGCCAAAGGGCCCTTTTTTCCTGAGCACCTCCCAGGAAGCTGAGTGGCTACGGTGGGACAGTCACCCAATGTGAGTGGGAGGGGAAAGTTGGGAAACTCTAAGCCCCCTGCCCCTGACCCCACCCCACCCTCTCTTGCAGTCTGAGGAGGGGTCTTTGCTGCTCATGTACTTACCAATATTTTGTGGGAAAATGGGGTAACGTGAAGAGGAGAAAGATGGAAGCCGAGAGGAGACAGAAGTGCTCTGAATGGGCACGTGGAAGATGGGAGCCGTGTCAAGGACACCAGGCAGCCACTGTGGGGCATGGCCTCAGGGAGATGATGGTGAAGGTCCCGTGCAGCCACTCTGTGTCAGACCCAGCACTGGTCTGCGAGCCTGGAGTGCTCTCACATCAGTCCTTGTCACAGCACGGTGAGGCAGCTTCTTGCATTTTGCCCATTTGCCACATATGTGGAAACTGAGGCAGAGGCTCAACACTCCCAAAGGCCAGACAGAAAGTACCAGAGCCTGGATCCATGCCCAGGGAGCCTGTCCCCCTCCCCATGAGCTCAGGCTTCCCACCAGGGCTCCCGTGTTACAAGATAGCATTCTGCCTGCACCACATCCTCTTCCAGAACTTTGAGATAGCAAAAATAGATCAAAACTACTCTTCTGATGCCTGGAGCTGCGTGTGAGCTTCTCTGGATGCAAGTTTGTGCTGAGTTTGTATTATGTAAGAAGCAAATGGCTGGACACGGTGGCTAACGCCTGTCATCCCAGCACTTTGGGAGGCCAAGGTGAGCGAATCACCTGAGGTCGGGAGCTTGAGACCAGCCTGGCCAACATGGCGAAACCCCGTCTCTACTAAAAATACAAAAATTAGCCGGGCGTGATGGCGTATGCCTGTAATCCCAGCTACTCAGGAGGCTGAGGCAGGAGAATCGCTTGAACCCTGGAGGCAGAGGTTGCAGTGAGCTGAGATCGTGCCATTGCACTCCAGTCTGAGCAACAGAAGTGAGAAACTCCATAAGAGGAAGAAAAGAAGAAGAAGGAGGAGGAGGAGAAGAAGAAGAAGAAGAAGAAGAAGAAGAAGAAGAAGAAGGAGAAGGAGAAGGGCTTGAACCCTGGAGGCAGAGGTTGCAGTGAGCTGAGA
>NW_012115154.1:24071692-24084484 GCF_000951035.1 Colobus angolensis palliatus | reverse complement strand
AGAAGAAGAAGAAGAAGAAGAAGAAGAAGAAGAAGAAGAAGGAGGAGGAGGAGGGGGGGAGGAGGAGGAGGAGAAGGAGGAGGAATAAGGAGGAGAAGGAGAATGAAGGCATCTACGGGGAAAATGAAGATTATTTTAGACAAACACTTGGTTCAAGGAGCTACCAGGCCCCCAGGAACCTTCATCAGCAATGCCAGGAGAGAGGGCCAAGGCTGGGATCTGAGGAGGGAGTGCAGCTCAGGCCAAAGGCAGGGGAGAAAACGCAGGCACTGGAGGGCTCAGATACACAGGGATTCCAAGGGGGTCAGGCCCGGGGTGGCAGGATGGCAGGTCTGTGAGGACAGAAGGACCCCGAAGGCAGATGGAGGTTCAGGAGGGAGCTGAGCAGGAAAGATCAATGGGCACACATGCATCTTAGCAGGCTCAGCCTGGACAGAGTGGGCAGCAGATCAGAGGGGCAGGACCAGAGATGGGGATGTTGACAGCCTCAGTGAAGGCCTGAGATAGCAGCAGAGGACAGAGAGGAAGGAAGGGGGACAGGACCGATTCTAACAAGGAAGACTCCGTAGGATTTGGGATTGGCTGGATATGAGGGGAGAGAGGGACAGAGCGAGGGAGACAGAGGGAAGTCCAGGGCAAGGCCCAGGTTTCTGGTTTGGGAGCAGGGCCGTGGGTGTGCACAGCAAAGGAGGAGGGGCCGTTTGCTGAGGGAGAGCCTGGGCCAGGGAAGGATGAGGTGGGGCAGGGGCGGAAAGAAGGGGCTGGAATCAGGTCAGTCGAAGGTGTCCCACAGCCACCAGGTGAGATGCAGGCCAGCCACCGCGTGCAGACCTGGAGCTCAGCAGAGACCCGGTTGGGAACCGCAGGGCAGCATGGCGCATCATGTCATGGGCGCTGCGCTCAGCTGGGGCCTGCTCTGGTCTGAATTGCGTCTCCAAGTTCCTGCTGAAGTCCTAATCCCAGGACCTCAGAATGTGGCAATATCTGGAGACAAGATCTATAAAGAGGTAACTAGGTAAGAAGGAGGTCTTTAGGGCAAGCCCTAAACCAATCTGACTGTCCTTATGGCAAGAGGAGTGTGGACACAGACAGGCACAGACAGGCAGCCTCGTGAAGACACAGGGAGAGGGTGGCTGTCTGCCAGCCAAGGCGAGCCCCGGGAGAAGCCAGCCCTGCCCACACCTGATGTCGGACTCCTGGCCTCCATGGTTAGGAGAAGATGAATTTCTGGCTTAGTGCCTTGTTACAGCCTCAGGGGACCGTCACAAGGCACAGCACCAAGGGCCCTCACTGCGCTGTGTCACCAACCAGGGGAAGAGGCGCACATCAACGGGCAGCACCTTAGACTACAGCAGGGGCTGATGGAGGCAGGAATGAGGAACGCAGAGGACCCAGTGGCAGCCACGGCCACCATGGACATGGGCCTTAAGGGGCGAGCCTGGGGCTCAAAGCCAGAGGTCATGTGGGCTTCCAGGCAGAGACTCTGTGTCTGACACCGACCAGGACTTCAATTCAATTTCCATGCATTCCCTGTCCTCAGGAAAGGCCAAAGCTGAGGCGATGAAAACACAGTCACCCAGCTGAACTGGTTGCAAAATGGGCCCCCTATAGCTGAATGACAGCATCTATGCAAAGCCCGTTTAAGAGCCATTTAAGTGGTGGCAAATGCTTGTCAGCTACAAACATCCTTTCTGAGATGTAATTGAAGCTGCTCCTCCAGCCCGAGTGAGCCGGTGGGTCCCACTCCCTGTGAAGATGACTCGTAATGAAGGGGAGGAGGCTGCCTCATCCGCTGTGAGCCACGGGCATCACAGGAAACCCTGCCTCCCCAGCTACTTCTCCAGGATCAGCCCCTCCCCAGCTACTTCTCCAGGGTCAGCTCCTCCCCAACTACTTCTCCAGGGTCAGCTCCTCTCCAGTTACTTCTCAAAGGATGTGTAGGGTGGTTAGGTTGGGCTCAAAAGTTCTGCAGAGTGAACCAAATGGGGATAGAGCCACAAGTCCTGCAAACAGCCTTAAATTGCTCTCAGTGGTTTTCAGGACACAGTGGAGCCAGGGCAGGTGCCCTCCCCATTGCAAAGACCCCACCCAGAAGTCTCACCCCCAGATTGCTCAGAATGCCCCTTCTTCTCCCCCACCCTTGCCCCACACCCCCACAGCCTCAGACCTCAGTTTCCTTTCTGATTCCTATCGTACTGCCAGTCCACGCTACTCAACACCCCTCTGTGTGCTTACACTGACCTGGGAGAGCCATTAGAGGCAAGAGGCCGTGTTCCTCCCTCCTTCTCCCACAATCCTGGAAACAGAGCCCAGCACATGTCAGGAACCTGGTACCTGTCGAATGAGCAAATGAATGGACAGATTCCAGTTTCTCAAACATGCCAATTACTAGGGCCAGCAATGAGCAGAAAGAGAAATGCAACTGAGCTTGGGGCTTCGTGTGACTCCAGCAGGAGTCAGACAGGAAGAGCTCTGTACTCCGTGGCGGAATCCCTTATCTTGGTTCCTGTGTGTTTAGAGTGTTCTGAGTCAACTTCTCTGTAAATATATTCTTTTAGTTCGGGCCTTTCCACGTGGGTTGTGTGTGGAATAGATGTGTTAGCTTAGTTTGTCACCATAACATAAAAAGTGCTAGAAAACAGATGAAGGCTAGCTAAATGAAGGCTAAGAATAGAATCTCATTTATGCGAGTTGATTATACTTGTGATAATTAGAGATATTTGGAAAAAAAAAAAAGAACCTGAAGGTGGAGATAATTGGAAGATTTCTTTCTTCTAGGCTACTAGATAGGAAAGAATGAGATCTTTAATTACATTAATAAGAAAATAATTATTGATAGTCACAAATAATGTCTCTGCTTGATTCAGGGAAGCACATGACCTTCCAGAACTATCTAATCAATGTAAAACCTAAAGAAGTTTTTTAAATAATACAGGCAAACTCTAACGTGAATGAGTCAGTCATTGGAGGAGCAGGGGGCTGCTGTCCTCCTGAAACCTGAAATGGCGAACATTCCAGCCTGAAGGGGAGGAAGGCCAGGAGCGGGAGTGGTGGGGAGGAACACAGTGCCAGTGCTGGGTGGGCCTGGCAGTGAGGCCCAGCCCGCTTGCCCTCCAGCGGGGGTCCTTGGCCTTGTGGGAAAATGAATGGAACCCCACAGTGGAGCACGTGACACATGGCAGGTGCCTCCCCTGCTCCGTTCCTGTCCACAGGTCATTTCCAAATCTTCTTTCAGCTCTAAGAACATGGATGTGTAGCCATTCTCCTCACTTTGTAACTGAAAAAGTGCTTTCTTCTCAATCAACTCACTGTGAGGGGGCTTCTCAGAGAAAGCCTGTACCTAGCAGGCCTTCCAGGAGCCCACACTCTTCCCCAGCTCCAGAGCTTCCACCTGAGTTCAGGCCCAACACCACTCCCATCTCGTCTCCCTGACTCTCCTCTTCCCTTACCTCAGCCCATACTCTCCTCTGAGGTCAGCTCCTCCAGGGCCAGCTCCTTCCCCAGCTTCTCCTCCAGGGCCAGCTCCTCCCCCAGCTTCTCCTCCAGGGTCAACTCCTCCCCAGCTTCTCCTCCAGAGTCAGCTCCTCCTCCAGCTTCTCCTCCAGGGTCAGCTCCTCCCCACCTGTTCCTCCAGGGCCAGCTCCTCCCCCAGCTGCTCCTCGAGGGCCAGCTCCTCCCCAGCTGCTCCTCCAGGGCCAGCTGCTCTCCAGTTGTTCCTCCAGGTTTGACTCCTCCCCAGCTCCATGTAGTTCCTCCCTTCTGAAAGAATTGATTAGTGCCTGCTTCCCTGTGACTGGAGGTTCAGAGCTGGTGGAAGCACAAAAATCTCTTTCTGGGTAAAGTCTTCCAAAAAGTCATTTTCTACGTAAATCACTCTCCTGGGCAGATGTTCTCAGTAAGCACCAGACAAGGCTCTGGCTCTCAGTGAGCAATGGACAAGGGCCAAACTCCCCAGCACAAGAGGCAGAGCCCCTCACTACCTGGACCAGTCCACCTGGCCGTTCCTCACCCTCACCCCCTCCCTTGAAGCAGGACCTGCCATCATTCCTTCATTCCTAGAAGGCTTGTCCTCATCCTTCGAGACCCTGCAGATGTTACCACATTGGGACACCTCCCACAGTCACATGTGTCTACCCAGGACACAGGAGCCCAGAACACAGGACAGTGCAGAGGCAGCACCCGTGTACTCATCTCTCTTCCACCAGACTCTGGGCTACTTGAGGGCTGGGGCCTTAACTGACATCTACAGCCTTCCCAGGGAAGGGCAAAGGCCCAGGACTCCATAAATGCTTGGAATGGATAAATGTGCTTTGCCACAAAACAAAATGTAAGGAACCTTAAATGTAAGACAAACCATGGAAACCATTGTCAAGCAGTTGACAGGTCATAGGGTGAAAAATTGTAAAACAGAGTTGGCAGAGAGTGTGGGATTTGTAATTAACATTTGCTTTGCACCTTCTTACCTGCCAGACACTGGACAAAGTGCTATCCAAGCCTCGGCCAGGGTGGGTGGTTGGGGAGCATTCATAGATTCTTGCTCTCTGGTCTTGTTTCTGCAGACACATAAGCCACATCTCTTGAGAATCCAGAAGCTTTGCAGAAGTCTGAGATCCTCACCCATGGACGCCTCCTGCTGGGCCTTCACAGGCTGCACTGGCCAATCTCCATTTTCCAGAACAAACAAAGCAAACAACAGAAAATCCTGCAGCTAAGACTCATGTCCCAGACTTCCTAATGCTTCTCCTCCAACTTGCTGTTCTTGCCCCCATGAGCTCTTCTGAAGTTCACATCCACAGCTCAGAAGTGCTCACCAACAGGCTGCAGACAGCCAGAAATGACAAAGGAAGAGTGTGTCCTCCATCTGAGCACTTGGGATTTGAAGACTTAAAAGCATTTACAGTGACCAGGATTGACATTTCAAACCCAGATCTAGACGGAGAAGGTGACTCTCCCCCAGCAGGGCCTGAGGCTGCCGCCCCATCAGTCAGTCTTTCTGCAAACAGCCACAAAACATCAGGCTGAATTCAACAGGAAACACGGATCCAGTGCATGAGTCTATGGGCTGAGCTGAGCTCTCCCCAGGGCTCTGGTGCATCTGCCGAAGGTTGCTTAGGGGACCGTCGATTGGGCTGGACCAGCTTGCAAGTCTAGTGGCCAGCTGATGGCAATAATGGTGCCTCCAGCTAGGACCAATCAGAGACCCAGCACGGCCCCAGCTGCCTCCCTAGAGCAGACCAGCCCCAGCACTTCCCTAGGCCATGGTCAAGGGGCCAAGGAGAGCTCAGTGGTGGACAAAGCAAGTCACCTGGCCAAGTCCAGAGCAGGCCAAGGACAGGCCAAAGACACCCCAAAGCATGTGACCAGGGAGGGACAAAGCACTGGGACCACTGGACTGGCTTTATCATCCTGACAGCCCTACACACCTGAAGCTCCTCTCTCCACAACCATTCTTCTGCTAAGTGTGGCCCAACTTTTTTTTCTCTTTCGAGTTCCACCTGCCCTAGAAAGGTTGCACACAGACTGTGGGAGAATGACCTCCTGAGCCGCTTCCTTGCAACCCTCTGCTCTGTGGGGCCGTCACACTAGGCCCAGCAGCTCTGCCTCCCAAACACCCTCCTCAGATCCACCCAGCCCACCCAGACAAAGTACTGCCCCAAGGGGGACACTTTGCTTCATGTCTGCTTCACACCTCTGCCTTTTGGAAGGAATCATCTTACATGCTGTGTGATCCCCACAGATCTGACAGTGATGGTGTCTGGAGAACCCCCTCATCCCAGGAGGTGTGGGTCAGGCTGGTGGGTCAGAGCAGCTGCCCTCACAGCCATGGTGATTGGTCTGGGACAGGGGTCTGGTGCGTGCTTCCAGGCAGGGCCAGTCACAGCCCTGCTCCAGGATTAATGTGCATCCCTGGGGGCATGGGGCTTCCTTGTTCTGAGCTTGCTGGTTATGAATCTTAAAGACTGGAGCTGCCAGCTTTTGCCCTCAAGAAAAATTCCCCAGAGAAAGCAGGCAGGGCAGAAGAAAGCAGAGGCCAGTGCTTGGGGAAAGCACTTCTAGCTGAAGCTGCACCTTCCAAGCTCTTCCAGCACAGGAACCTTTGAATTGTTTTGCCTTGGGTGGGTTTCTGTCACTTGCAACCTAAGCAGTCTTGGTTAATATGCATGCCCTGAATACTTTTGGAGCAGGACTCTCCTACTGTATTAGTCTGTTCTCATGCTGCTAATAAAGACATACCTGAGACTGGGTAATGTATAAAAAGCGATTTAATGGACTTACAGTTCCACATGGCTGGGAAGGCCTCACAATCAGGGCGGAAGGTCAAAGAGGAGCAAAGGCACATCTTACATGGCGGCGGGCAAGAGAGTGTGTGCAGGGGATCTGCTCTTTATAAAACCATCAGATCTCCTGAGACTTATTCTCTGTCATGAGAACAGCATGGGAAAGACCCTCCCCCATGATTCAGTTACCTCCCACCACGTCTCTCCCAGGACACGTGGGGATTATGGGAGCTACAATTCAAGATGAGATTTGGGGGGGGACACAGCCAAACCGTATCTCCTGCCCTCCCTGTTTGTTGCTGCCTCTGTAGTTGTTACTGCTGTTTTCATGTTCTCTTCCCTAACTCCTTCTTCCAGATTCAGCCCATCTTTCCAAGCAAGGCCCAGGTCCCATCCCCCTGCCTCAGGCAGTCAAATCTTATCACCCCCCAACCCTCACTCCTAGGACACAGGTGGGCTCTGCTGTCCTCTGACCAAATCGCCCCTCCCCAGGGAGGCAGACAGTGTGAGGCCTCTTGCTGTGAACCTTGGTGCTTTCAACACAGAGCATAGTCTGTGAGCAACAGATATAAACTTGTGATGAGGCATAGATACCATTTTCCATCCTTTTAGAGATGATCAACTAAGACCACATCTTCCTGCAGGGTGGGAGCCACCGTCCCATCCCATCCAGAACCTTCATGAACACGAGGGCTGTGGTCGGGTTAAGTGAGGACCTCCCTTGTGTCCCAAGTCCCTTCCCCCTTCATAAAGAGCCGGCCATGTCACACCTCCCTCATCTCATGGTCCTCAAGCCTCTTCCACTGCACTGTGGCCACAGTGTGTGCTGCACACAGTACTGGACTCTGAACGAGCTCTTTTCAGTCTTTAACATACAGCTCTATCTTTGAAGCCATGTAGGTGAATAATTAAATTTCTGTGCTTTGTGACCCAATTCACTGGAGTGGAGAATAGGTTTATCTCTATCACACTCAAAGTTTTCAGGCCTTCCCACTCAAAGAATGACATCCTTCAAGAGTGTCCTGGGTCCTGGCTCCCATGGTGCTCCTCCCTGTCCTCTTTCAGAGCATCGCGTGGAGTTAAGGGACTTAGCGTGCTATTGTGTAGGTGTTGCTCACCTTCTGCAACCCCAGATGAAAGTTATGCTCACAAAGGTCTTGTTTTGTGTGAATAAAACATGTCAGAAGCCACTCAAGGGTTAGTGGCTTGAAGGAAACTCCAACCTGGAATTGTGTGGGCTGGGAATCTGACCTGGCCTGGCTGGGCAGCTGGACTCCTCTCAGAGGCTGGATGGTCCGGAATGGTTTCTATCACAGGCCTGGTGTTGAGCATGTGGAGGGCCAGCTGTGCATTAGCCAGAATGCCCCAACTGTCTTCCATGTGCCTCTCAGGTTCCCGCAAGCCAGCTCAGGTTGGCTGTCATGGTCTAGGGCTTCCAACAGTGGCAAGAGAGCTTAGCTGCAACGTCCGGCACTCTCCAGGTATACACCACCACTGTCCTATGGCTGAGCGAGTCATGAGGCGGAGCCTAGCCTCACCGTGTGAGGACACTGCCTTGGATGTCTACAAGAAAGGAGGGTGCTTACAGGCATTTTCACAAATAATCAACCACAGAACCTGTTTGCTAGGGCTGTCGTGAGGACTGGATAAGAGCTCTGAATGCATGCATATGCACACACACATGCATAGGCTCACACATGCATGTGCACATGCATACACAGGCACACACGTGTGTACACACGTGCACACACATGCACATATGCACAGACACACATGCACACACATGCACAGACACACGCATGCACACACATGCACACATGCACAGGCACCCGCATGCAACACACATAGACATGCACACACATAGACATGCACAGGCACACATATGTGTGTACACACATGCATGCACACACACAGAGCTAAACCAGAACTCCAAAGCCCAATAGTACGATACTACCGTTATTCTTTTTGTACTCATCTTGTGGATTCCTCAAACCTGCCACGATGCCTGCATGTAGAAATTGTTCACTGTGGCCAGGCGCGGTGGCTCAAGCCTGTAATCCCAGCAATTTGGGAGGCCGAGACGGGCGGATCACGAGGTCAGGAGATCGAGACCATCCTGGCTAACACTGTGAAGCCCCGTCTCTACTAAAAAAATACAAAAAACTAGCCGGGCGAGGTGGCGGGTGTCTGTAGTCCCAGCTGCTCCGGAGGCTGAGGCAGGAGAATGGCGTAAACCCCGGAGGCAGAGGTTGCAGTGAGCTGAGATCCAGCCACTGCACTCCAGCCCAGGCGACAAAGCAAGACTCCGTCTCAAAAAAAAAAAAAAAAAGAAATTGTTCACTGTGTGTTTAGTTAATGAATCTCTTTGGCTTCACCTGGGCTTCTTGACCGTCCAGGCCACCCAGGATCTTCCAGGGGAGCTGCTTGGATGACTCGATTCCAAAGAGCTTCTCGTCCATTGTCCACTGCTTGGCGTTGTGTTTTGCAGTTTAGCAAAATGTTTGATATTTGTAAGACAATGCCCTGGAATGTGGAAATGGCTTCATGTCCCAGCACTCCTGGGACCACAGTTCTCATGTGCTCTTCTCCTCCAGCACCTGACGGTCCACCTGTGCAGGAGATTCAGGCCAGCTCTGACCCCCCACTGAGAGAACACCATGAGGGCCTTGCTAACTCTCAGGTGGGGGCCAGCTGCCGAGATGCGTTGGCACAGAACAGAGCCACGCAGCACTTAAGTCCTTTGGTAAAGCACATGCTCCTGAAAGGCGGTTCAGGTTCCTTTTCACCTGGGAGAAAATTGAGACTCAGAGACATTGAGGGATGTCTAATAATTGCAGAGCAACTGAGAGGCAGACGCAGACCCTGGGACTCCCGGGCGAACCTAGGCTCTTTCCCCCACTCACCATCCACCTCCAACTAGCAGTAAGAAAAGGGCCGCATGCTTGGGGCCCTTTGGGGAAAGGCAGGGCTGTGTCCCCTGAGCAAGCCACATACCAGGAGCTGTCTGAAAGAGTCCACCCAGGGACAGAAGCCCTTGAGAGCCTGCTGGGCCACCAGGTGCATGCTGGTGATGACACCTCCCCAAGCCCCGTGCCTCTTTCCTTAGCATCCACCTTACTTCACGGATGAGCAAGGGTGCCCTGCTCTCAGCAAGCCACACTCTACAGGAGAACAGTCAGCACCCCCAAGAGGTAGGGGAGCTGCAGAGAAAATAAAGCCCAGAAGGGGACAGGAAGAACAAGTCAGGGCACAAGGTAGGGTGGCCAGGAAGCCCTTAAGACCGGAAGAAGGCCGAGGAAGAGCTACCCAGGCCCAGGTATCTCTGCAGAGGCACAGAGGATTGGAGGCGGGCACCTCCAGGGAGGGTCCACTTGTCTTTGCCATGGCAGCTGGAGTGGGAGAGCCAGGGCGGGAGGGCGGGAAGGTGTGGCCGGAGAGCAGCGTCCCGGAGGCCACCGTGGGGTTGGAAATCTGCAGGGTGAGCCCAGTCACACTGGCCGGCTGCTGCTTTGGAAAAACCTCCAGAAGCGAAATTCAAAGCTGTGGTTATGGTGAAGAGGCTCCTGCAAGGACCAGATGGGAAATGAGGAAGCCACGGGGTAGAGGTAGAGGCTGGATCCCGACAGAGTGCACTGGCTGGATCCCTACAGAGTCTAGGTAGACTTAGAGCTCTCAGGTCTGCCAGCACACGGCGCCCTCCATTGTAGGAGAGGCTGATTCTCTCCTATGGGAGGTGAGTCCCTCCTTGGGAACTGACTTTCTCCTCTGGGGCTTGGGATCCTTGGGATCCCCAGAGTGCTGGCTTCTTCATGCTAACGTTGACCAACAGCTTCAGGATGGAGCTGTTCACCTGAAAGATGGGCATGACCAGTTGCTTGGACTGGTTTTGTGCTACTTAATTCCAATTCTTAGAACACAGCTCCTAGAACCCCAGCACAAGCCTCTCCCTTGTTTGGCATTCCCTGAGATGGAGTGACATAACATGAACTCCTTCAGGGCCAACTTTATGGCCCAGCATGAGTCTGGCATCCCAATGTACAAGGTCACACACTTGTCTTCTGAATGTTGTGACCACCATCCTCTGCCCAGCCCAATTCACCCTCCCACCCACGCTGCACCCTACCCTATCCTGAAATCTGTTTTCAATCCAGGGGCTAGGCAGCTGTCCCCCTACTTGTCACCCACCACAGACCGAGCCCTGGCAGTGGGGACAGTGCTGCTGGGTTCTTCCTGAGTATCACCAGGAATCTGACGGAGTGACACCCCCATGCACTGGGTGGGCAGCACCCCAGCTCCATGGGGGCTTCTTAGGTAACATTACGTAGCCGACCTCTTAGCCAGCATGGGCAAAAGTAGCCATGGAAATGAGATACAGGTCTTTCGGGAATCCTTTTGGAGGCTCTACCCATACCCAGCATTTCCCCTCTAGGCCTTGCCTATGCCGCAGCCTTGCAGGGAGCGAGGAGTCTGGAGCTGCACCCCCCCACCCCCGCCAGCTCTGCCCACCCTGGGCAGAGTTAGGCCACGATTCTCAGCTGCTCGACTCCTGGGTTGCCTTTGTGTGAAAGGTGATACAACCACACAACCTCCAGGACTGACCCCAGGGAGCCCTCCGCACATGCCAGCCCCTGTTCTTTCAGGGGGATCTGCAAGCTTGGAGCAAATCGGGCTTGCACACGCTGTCAGGAAGGATCCAAGTGGTTGCTGAATAAGGGCTGAGCTGGAGCAGATTATTAAGCAGCAAGACAGATTCTCCTATGTATCTGGCTCTGGTTTTTATTTTTAGCATGAAACACACACACACATACACACACATGTGTTTGGGGGGAAGGGCTCCGTTTCTCCAAAGCCACCCTTAGGATGGCGTGTGTCCATGTCTCCACCTGAGCCTGGCACGACAGTCTGGGCCTGCGGGCACAAGTGCATGTCAGTCACCTGTGAGCTCACAAACCCCAGGGCTCCTCCGGCTTCATTCACACCAGACATCCCAAGGCCAGGGCTCTGGGAGCAGGACGTGAGCATCCAGCCACATAGGTCTCTGCAGAGGGTCCCCATGCTTTGCCAGGGACCCATCTTGTGCTAAGGCAAAGATTCCACATGCCTCCTGGACTGCACAGTGCCAAGCCCCAGGCCTCTTTTCTTCTTCAAGGAAATCACTGTAAAAGCATTGTGCAGTGTAGATATTCAGGAGTCAATGAGCCTTTGAAAAGATGTTAGGGCCAGGAGGTGGAAAGAGGGACAAATTAGAGAGTGACTTTAGAGTCCCAGGAATGGCCCTACCTGCCCTTCCCCCTGGAGGAGTAGCATGTGAGCAGCCTGCACTCAGCTGAAGCTCAGCTGTGAGACCCAAGCCCTGGGGGCCGGTGTGGGTACAGACACCCGGAAGACACCAGCACCTCTCAGATACACCATGCACTGCAACACCTAGCCTAGGGTAAAGTCAGCATCTTGGCTTTTTAGCTAGGTAAAGTGGCATAAAATCAACAAACTTCTCCAAGAAGCTTTCAGGAAATATGAAAACATTCACCTTCTGAAACTTGGATTGCAGTAAGAACTAGGTTCCTTCAAATAAATATAAATATTCTTTGGAGGGGCAAGGAGAGAGATGTAAGACCTGGGGATAAGTGGAGATAGATAGATAGATAGAGAGATAGATAGATACGTACATACATACATACATACATAGACAGATAGCTAGATAGAGAAAGATAGATTAGATAGATAATACATACATAAATAGATGATATATGATAGGTAATAGAGATATATAATAGATAATAGATACGTAAATAGATGATAGATAGCTACATAGATTGTACATAGACAGATGATAGGAGATAGATATAGATAGAAGATAGATAGGATGGGTGGATGTATGGATGGGTAAATAGGTAGGTGGATGAGTGGGTGGGTAGGTAGATGGATGGGTGGGTGGATGAGTGGGTGGGTGGGTGGATGGATGGATGGATGGGTAGATGGATGAGTGGATGGGTAGGTAGATGGATGGGTGGGTGGATGAGTGGGTGGGTGGGTGGATGGATGGATGGATGGGTAGATGGATGAGTGGATGGGTAGGTAGATGGATGGGTGCGTGGATGAGTGGCTGGCTGGATGGGTGAATGGATGGATAGGTAGATGGATGGTGGATGGGTAGATGGGTGAGTGGATGAGTGTGTGGGTAGGTAGATGGATGGGTGGGTGAGTGGGTGGATAAGTGTTTGGGTAGATGGATGGACGGATGGGTAAATGGTTGAATGGGTAGATGGGTGGGTGGGTGAGTGGGTGGATGGATGGATGGATGGATGGATAGATGGATGGGTGGATGGATAGATGAATGGGTGGATGGGTAGATGGATGGGTGGATGAGTGGATGGTTGGATGGATGGATGGATGGATGGATGGATGGATGAATAAATGGGTGAATGGGTAGATGAGTGGGTGGGTGGGTGGGTGGATGGATGGATGGATGGATAGATGGATGGGTGGATGGATAGATGAATGGGTGGATGGGTAG
>NW_012115154.1:24006166-24071642 GCF_000951035.1 Colobus angolensis palliatus | reverse complement strand
GTGGGTGGGTGGATGGATGGATGGATGGATGAATAAATGGGTGAATGGGTAGATGAGTGGGTGGCTGGATGGGTGGATGGATGGATGGATGGATAGATGGATGGGTGGATGGATAGATGAATGGGTGGATGGGTAGATGGATGAGTGGATGAGTGGATGGATGGATGAATGGATGGATGGATGGATGAATAAATGAGTGAATGGGTAGATGGGTGGATGAATGGATAGGTAGATGGATGGGTGGATGGGTAGATGAATGGGTGGATGAGTGGGTGGGTAGGTATATGGATGGGTGGATGGGTGGGTGGATGGGAGGGTGGGTGGGTAGGTGAATAGGTGGACGAGTGGATGAGTGAGTGGATGAGTGGGTGGGTGGATGGATGGATAGACGGATGGATGGGGGAATGGATGATGGAGATAAAAGAGGAGACTTGCACAGGTCACTGATGTCACTGTGCTCTGAACTGAAGCTCACAAATAATTCAAGCTTTATGCCTGCATTCCAAAATCAACACTATCAAAATTATGAATTCGTGCCAGAAATGAGAATCTTGCTATAATGTGGGTTTCCACAAAGCTGCCTAAGCAGAAGGTTGGGGAAGAGCCGGGGAGTCTGAAGTGCTGGAATCCTGGTCTGGCTTTGCCTTCACGAACTGTGTGCCCCCATCGCTGTTCCCAGCCATAGGAACCTGGCTCTCCTCCCTGCAGAGCAGCATCACCAGCCCTACCAGCGGCCAGCGTAACTCTCCCCTCACTGCAAGAGGGGTCACAAGCACCAGCAGGCCATAGGAATTCCAGCCTAACACCTGAGTTCCCTTCAAGTGCCTTGGAGTTCCTCCATCTCGGGGCTGCCTGTGTCTTGGGGCTCCTCCATCTCAGGGGTTCCTCGTCTGACTCAGGGTCACAGTGCCCCCACTGCAGCCCTCCCCACTCTCCACTCTCGGGGGTCACAGTGCCCTTGCCGTGAGGGATGCTTCTTCTCAGGGGTTCCTCTGTCTCAGGGGCTTCTCATCAGTCTCGGGGCTGCAGTGCCCACACTTCAGCCTCCCCACTTTCCACTCTCACTGCCCTTGAGCTGCAGGTCTTCCCTTTGTGGCCCACCAGGTGGTTTCTGTCCTTTGAGAATTTGGTGTCCTGTCCAAGGGGACAGTTCAGAACCTGGTGTCAGAAAAGAATGCCTAGCTAACCGGTAGGCAATTTTGTCTCAGAAATATAGCTGTCCTTTTTGTCAGAAACACAGGGAGTGTCTGAAAATTCTAATCTGATTTGGCTCTGATGGGAAAGAAAAACTAGGAAAGGATTCTCCTCACTTGGGTTCCGGAGAGGGGCCAGGATGGACTTGCAGGAGCGGAGACCCTGCTGGAGAACTGGAGAGACCCGGAGGGCTAACCCCACAGAATAAGTGATTGAGAGAGAAGCCCTAGCTGGAACCTCTCCAAGGGGTCCTGGAGGACCACCTTGTTTGGACAAACAGAGGCAAGATGTTGCACTTCCGGGTTCTTCACCAACTTTTCCCGCGCGCGCGAAAATGCAGCCAGCGCCCAGGGAGGGTGCAGACCAACTGGGCATGCACCAGGTGACATCAATCCGAAGAGACCAAGATTTACCTGGTCACACCTGCGGAACCCCCCGACACGTCCGTGCCCCGCCTATTGCCCTCCCACTCCTAGAAAAGCCGCTCCTGGCCAGCGACCCGCGCGGCCTTCCTCAGTCCCTCACTCCTGTCGGGACTGCAGGAACTCCGCCCGAGAGCTTCACCGGGTGACTCTCTTGGCCTCCTTTGCTGGAGGCCAACAGACCTCACCCCCACACCTTCTTCCCTGAAGCTAGGTGACCAAAAATAAATTTGCAGTTTTGCTCCTACCTTTGCCTACTCGCTGGTTCTTTTGTGCCTGCTCTGGTGGTCTTAGAAAAACAAATCACACCTCAACTGCTTTGTGTTTCAAACAAGCTTCTCTGTTTCACAACTCCATGAGGCAGCTCCACAAACCTGGGTCTGCTGTAGGGTGTAGTTCCCTGATGAGCTTAGTGGTGTTGATATTCTGCAGTATCTCTCACCCCTGTCTGGTAATGACAAGTGGACCCCGAAGGTCATTTGGAGGCATCCCAGCTTCCACAGCAAGGCATTGCGGGGTCTCCCTTCTGACTTCCTAACCCAGTGGAGAGGGGTGAGGGGCCCCACACTCATTCTCCCCTCTCCTTACTGAGTGACCCCAGCACTTTGCAGGCAGCTGTGTGCACGGATGCTTTTAACCTGAGTCTCCCGCTTCCCCTGCAGCTGGTGTGGCCTCTTTGATGCAGCTATATCCAGGGGTGGAAGGGAGGGGTAATAGGGACTTCTGGAAACTTCTGACTTTCCCGATTTGGGTGCCGTATTTCTTTTTTTCTCTTTCTCCTCCTCTTCTTTCTTTTCTTTCCTTTTCCTACTTCTCATTCTTCTTCTTCTTCCTCTTCTGGAGAAAGTGGACATGAAGCAAGAGGTGCAGCAACCATTTTGTGGCTGTGAGGCATTTGTGAGGATGAGAGGAATAGAAAAATAGGAACAGAAAGGGAACTGTTTCCATCCTGGCAGAACAAACCCCCATGTGAAAATAACTTGGCCCCCGGTTTCAGAAAACTCAGTAAGCATTGTACTTAGTACTTATCACTGCTCAGAATGGAATGACTTTTGAGAAGTGCTTCCACTTTGCTGGGAGATGAATCTCACTCGAGACCTTCAGGGGCAAGGCACCAGCAGCACGGGCACTGGCACGAAGATGACTGAGGGGCTAAGGGATGAGGTGTTGGGAGAAAGCCACTGGGAATTATCCAGAAAGCCTCCTTGGAGAAGGTACGATCTGTGATGAAACTTATTTTAACTGGAAAAGGCCAGCAAAATTAGGATGTGACAAGTCCTATTAAGAGAGGGCACGCCTGTTTGCTTACTCTGTGGGTGCAGCCAACTCAATTTATCCAAAATTCCAGCAAACAGAAAGAACTCATAAAGATTATTTTCATCTACAGCTGTAGACCTATGCAATGCTAATTGATGTTTATTAAGACATCTTTGGGGAAACAGAAAAACCCCCAAAGGACCTTATTATCCAAAGAGTCAATTACTTCCAAATTGTTTGGATGTTAAGAGTAAGTTAGTACATTGTCAATTCACATTCAGGCTGGTGTTTGTAGAATAAATGAAGATGCTGCATCTTTTCCTCAGTCTGTTAATTATGTTCCCCACAAACTTATCCCTACAGAGAATCTGTGACTAGATAGTAATTTGCTTAGATTCAGTCTGCATATTAAATGATCATCTGCTTTTTCCCCCTTTGTTTTTGCTTTATTTCTCTTTTGTTTTCCTTATTTATATTCAGTTACTTCTGTCCGCATCCTAAAAAGCAAACGGCTACTGTAATTAATTTCTAATAGATCATATGGATGCAGATGTCATGTAGGAAATCAATGTTTTTAGCCCAGTTGTGTAGAATGTCCTCACAAGCTCAACTCCGTTGTCATTCAGCAGGCATTCATGTCAAAGGCAAATTCATTTCTGGCAAAATGGGAAAAAGATTATTTTGGATTCATGACAAATAAAAGGACTTTGCTCAAAATTGGTAATCTATCAAAGATCTGTTACTGTGAGATTTTCAAAAACAAGATATAACCTAAGTCTTATGGGCATTTGATTAGCATGACCCAAGTCAGCCTTCCTTTCTCCCAAACTCCCAGTGCACAGGGGGCTTGGGGTGTCAGAGAATCACAGCATCTTAGTGCACTGGACTAAGAACAGGTACAAGCCACTGCTACTGTCATCCTGAAACCCAAAAGGATAATGAATATTTCAACAAATGACCAAAACCTGAACACCAATTTTGACAAAAGGCAAATGAATTATTTACACAAATGGGAAGCTGAAACCGGCTAGAGGTATTTTCCGATACCAAACACATGGAGGAAAATGATCCTTGGACACCAATTTGCCTGAGAACAGCACAATTCCACAGAACGCCACAAGAGACCCTTCGGTGACCACCCCCACTCTCTCGCAGGTGGCGTCTGCCAGGGGATTCTGACTTCCTACCACCTCGAGATTTTCTTCTTCCATGGCCCAAGTCGCGTTAGAGCCTGTGGCGAAGGCAATGCTCACTCTGACACAGCAGCAGCAGCCTGATGTGGGACTTGTGTGCTTTGTATTCCACTCTTGCCTCTTCCTCACCTTCACAGTGTGACTCCAACTCCATCCAGGTTCTTCAGTAGTTCTGCATCTCTTGCGATAATTAAATAAAGTTCAGTATTTTTATGCACTTGTTTCAGTTGAAAGTTATTCTTGTAATATGCTTAGAGCTGAATGGTGGCTTAGATATCACTCATTTCAAACTCTTCCTTTACACAGATGAGAAAGCTGGGACCTAAAGAGGAGCAATGACTTATTCAAAGTCATGCAACTAGAGGGTGTGAAGCTGAGACTAGAATCCACATCTCCTAAAGCCCATAGTAGTATTTTTTCTTTATACCACTTTATCTCAGTTGTACTTTAGGATGCAAGGGAGGTACGATTTGGCTCACTGTTTCAGTGACTTCAAAGAAACTTCTGAACCAAAGGTTAATATCAGCAGGACTCTGTTACAACACATGTTTTTAAATCTACTATATTTTTAAATCTGCATGATTTAAAATTCACCATACAAGAAATAATGTTCCATTCCTCAAAACAATCAAAAGTAGAGGCCAGGTGCAGTGGTTCATGCCTGTAATCCCGACACTTTGGGAGGCTGAGGTGGGTGGATCACCTGAGGTCTGGAGTTGGAGACCAGCCTGGCCAATATGGTGAAACACCGTTTCTACTACAAATACAAAAATTAGCCAGGCGTGGTGGTGCATGCCTGTAATCCCAGCTACTCGGGAGGCTGAGGCAGGAGAATCGCTTAAACCAAGGAGATGGAGGTTGCAGTGAGCCGAGATCTCGCCATTGCACTCCAGCCTGGGTGACAGAATGAGACTGTCTCAAAAAAAAAAAATGTAGAAGTACCATATAATCCAGCAATCACACTTCTGGGTGTACATACAAAAGAATTAAAAGTGCGATGTCAAAGAGATATTTGCATGTCTGTGTTCATAGTTGCACTAGTCACAACAGCCAAGAGGTTGAAGCCACCCAAGTGTCCATTATCAGATGGATAGATAAGAAGACTTGGTCTCTATACACCACGCAATATTATTCAGTCTTAAAAAGGAAGGAAATCCCAGCACCTGCTACAACACAGATGAACCTGGAGGACATTACGCTGAGTGAAGTGGGCCAGACACAGAAAGACAAATACTGAATGAGGTCCCCAGAACAGTCAAACTCATAGAGACAGAAAGTAGAACAGTAAGTGCCAATGGCCGGGGAGTAAGAATCGCAACGTGTTTAATGGGTGCAGAGTTCTAGTTCTGCAAGATGAAAAAATTCAAGCAATCCATTGCACAGCAGTGTGAATATAATTTACGTACTGAACTGTACACATGGTAAATTTTTATGTGTTTTCTTCACAACTGAATTTTAAAGATTTTTAATAAATAATGTTTCTTAAGTATAACCCTCAGATATAATCGAAGCTCAAGATAATACGACCACTGATGGGGATGGGCCTGCTCAGGTAAGCATTACAATGTGAGACTCAGTTTTTCAGATTCAGCTGTAGAGACAAGAAAATACGAGGAATGTCTCTTTTTCTTTTCAAATATCACCCAAAGAAGTATTTTCGTTTTACTTTCCCAGGTTCCAAATCTACTAAGAAGAAAGCAACTCTGAGACCTTTCTCTCTGCTACGTAACATAACTGAGACAACTAATTAAAAGTTTCACCGAGAAGGCTTTCGGACAGATGGTTTCACTATTTTAATGAAGTATATATATTAGGCTGTTGGAATTAATCTATCTGACACGACAGATGTTTTCCGTGCTCATTTAGAATTTTTAGTCATTTACTATCTATGTGGTGTCGGAATTAGGGCCCCTTGTGAATTTTATTCTGTTCAATTTTGCAGTTGATTCATATTTTGTCATGTTACAGTTATCACTGAGTAATCTCAAGCATCATACATACAAAGGGAATTTTAAAGAAATAGAAAGTGCTTTTCTGTGGGCACGAGAACTGATTTTAGTTAGAATGAGCCATTTAGTGACCACAGATGCAACTGTGGCATCTCGTGACTCCAGCCACATTCCAGGAGGGGTTTCTCGGTGCGTCTTATTGTGCGCCCATCTGCACTGCCCTTTCCAGCCTCAATGCCACTGCCAGACTTAAAAGCCTTCTGTGCTCACACCATCCTGAACCTCTGCCAGTCCCTGCTTCTTATTGCTGCGTTCCCTCCACCATCCTGCTACCAAACCTGTCTTCCTAAAATCCTGCTCTCTGCATGGCACCCTTATTTAGGAGCCTGGGAAGTCTCCACGACCCCTGACTACAAGCCTGAGCTCCTCCTTGTGGTTCCCAAGAGCATGGGTGTTCAGCCCTCCCCAAGCTGCTCAGCCTCTCCCACCCTGAGTGTCCTGGCCGCCATCTCATCACGCTCCTCATTTCCATGCAGGAGGGGCTCAGCCCCAGTCACGCCTTGCACCCGCTCTTGGATCCTCTCCCACCTCTTCACCCCTCCTCACGCTTCCTGAGCAACAACACTCAGGGGGCACTCCTGAGCACCCACCCAAGAAAAGGAGCCGCGCATGTCCACACAAAGACTCCTAACAAGGGTCTATGCCATCAATATTCATACCAGAAACAATTCACACATATTCAAACTGAAACAATATTCAAACTGGAAACAATTCAAGCATCCGGCTGATGAATGAATATGTAAAATGTGGTTCCTCCATACAGTGGGTTATTTTTCAGCAATAAAGAAGAATAAACTGCTGATGCTTGCTAGGACATGGATGAGCCTGAAACACGATGCTGAGTGAAGAAGCCCATCTCAAAACATCCCGGACGGCCTGATTCCATCTACATGAATGTCCAGGAAAGGCAAACGTGTAGGATGGAAAACCAGTTTGTGGTTGCCTGGGCTGAGGCGAGAATGGAGATTGAGTACAGACGGGCACTAGGGCCTTTCCAAGTGATGAGAATGTTGGAAACTGAATTGTAGTAGCAGTGATTGTATAATTATGTAATTTTTTTTTTACAAACCATTGACTTACACACTTAAAATAGGTGAACCTTACAGCATGTAAAATTTTATCACTGTTATTAGGGCAAACAAGAATTAAACTTTAAAATATGTTTTAAAACCTGGTAACATCCTTCCCCTCTCTACCACATCCCTCCTGTGAAGTTCAGAAACACTTAGGGATCGTGCCACATGGTGGTGGGCCGTGGGGTCCTTCCTAGTTTCTGCTGGTCTTGTGGTTTAGGGAGATTTTTTCTTACCGTGTGAGAACCTTGAGCCGTTAACCTCCCTTTACTTTCTTCCCAGTGTGGACCCTGGCCGGGGGCTCCAAGCCATCCGGAGTCTGGCCCCACCCTTCCTTCTCCAAGGTCAACAGGAGCTCAGCCGTGGTCAGGTGAGACCCCCAGCCACCACCCAGGCTGTCTCCCTGTTTCTTTTGTTCTTCCCTGCCCGGGAGCAGGTATTCCACCTTCCTGTCTTCCTGTAAGAAACCAAGCCATTCCCCAGCCCATATGAAATCCCACATTCTCCCTTTTTTGACGTTACCCAGCACCCACCTTCCCCGACTTCTAGGAGCACTCACCCCACCCGGGGAGCAGGTCCCCACAACCCAAGCGTGGGGAGCCCTGGACCCAGTTACGTCTGCATTTCTTGATGCTCCTGGGGTACCTGGGAGGAGCCTGGAGAATCTCTGTAAATAAAGTCGACGGCTCATGCTCATCAACAGTCTGCAGACCCAGCCCCGGGGGTGGCCACATGCTTAGGCTCAGGCCGTAGTCCACCCCATCCTCACCTCCTGTCTGAATTCCCCTGGATCATGCCCTCCAGGTGGGATCCCGTGTTCTGCTCTTGACACCCCCACGGGCATGGAAATTTTACTTTTTGGAGCAGTCCATTCCAGTTTGTGAAAGCTGTCGCTGATGGAAACTTCTTCCCTGTCTGGAGCCCCCTGTGACTGCCCCTCCCCTCCCCCCACCGACCTGTCCCCTCCACCTGTTGTCACAGGGAAGCCCTTAAGGCCACACAAAATGACCGCAGTCCTTCTTCCCACTGACAGTCCTTCCTGCTTCCTCAGTTTTCAATCCTTCCATGCAAAATTCTAGAACTCCTCAGCACCGGGCCACTCTCCACCGGGCAAGCACCACCATCTCCATCTGTCTCACTGGGATGCAAACAGCGAGCTCAGTGACCCACCGCGGCCTGGCCAGCCTGAGTAAGCAGCACCACTGCGGCCGTGCAGACGTCCATGCTGTCCTCACTGCAGCCGTGCGGGTGCCTGTGCTGTCCTGCGGGTGCCCGTGCTGTCCCCACTGCGGCCGAGTGAAGAGTGAAGGGGCGCCACACTGCGCCGTCGGCCTGCATCCCTGAAGACACTCACTTCTTCTTCACCCTGGCTGCTTAGCTATACTCTCCTGCCTTGTGCTAGCAGACTTGGAATTTGCAGAACTAAATTCAGAACGGTCCGTGCAGCCCTCTCCGGCACTGGCAGGACCACCGTGGTAGGCAGATCTCGAGTTGTCACCTTTTCCCTGGGGAGTGGCATCCTGCCCCTGTCCTGCAGCAGCCCCAGGCATCTTCTCAGCTCTACCTTCCACAGCGTTTAGATGTGCACTTTCCATGATTTATCCAAGTCATGGCTGTCGTCAGTTATAAGTCAGTTTAGGAACAAATAGCAGAAACTTGGTCTGACTTGACTTAAACAAATGGGTTTTTATTTGTCTCATAAAAACAGGCCTGGAGACAGGTGAGGCCTGCCAATGAGGTGACCAGGGCCCTGCCCTCCCCACGCTCCACAGTCCCATCCTCTGGGCACAGACCGCTGTGGGCACCGCTGTGGGCACGTCCCTCTGCCAAGGACAGACAAGATGTTCAGGATCAGGGAAGGGCTTTCCCAGGAGCCTCTGCCTTCCCACTAGAGGAGGGGGCACCTGCCCACGTCGTTCTGCCTGAGTGCCACCGCCTGGAGCTGAAAGGAAGCTTAGAAAATTGAGTGTTTGGTAGGGCACGTTGTTCCCTGAGAAAAATCAGAATTCTACACTTAAGGAAGAGTGTGGCAAGGACATCGTGTGCTCTGCCAGTAGCCTCAGTCACAAGAAAAACTGTGAGAGAGAGGAGAGCCCTGGGGCTCCCGGCGGATGCTTGCTCTAGACCTGTGTGGGAGTCAGCTTGGCTGTCTGAACAAAATCCCACGATGTGGCTATGGATGGGAGGCTTACACACAGAAGTTTATTTCTCACAGCTCTGGAGGCTGGAAGACCAACAGCAAGATGTGGGCAGAGCTGGCTCTCTCCAATGCCTCCTTCCCTTTCTCTTCCCTGGGTCCTGGCAGGGTCAGCCCTCTGGGTGTATCTGTGTCCTCATCTCCTCTTCTTATAAGGACACCGGTCAGGTGGGATCAGGGCCCATCCTAATACTTCATTTTACTTTAATTAACTCTTGAAATGCCCTATCTCCAAATACAGTTACATTCTGAGGTCCTAGGGGTCAGGACTTCAACATGTGAACTGGGGGGTGAACTTGATTCAGCCGCAGCGACTGACAATGACCTATCGTCCCTCCGTGAGGCTGCCAGCCTTACCCAGATGCATCCACACGGGCATTCTGCAGACTGCCTTTATGTACTCCCCCATAAATATACGTATTGGTCTGAACTCGTTTTTTAAGAGAACTTGGGAAAATCCAGACACAGTATGTCCACAACCTTACCTGATCCAATAATTCTAAATAATCCTTTCCAGAATCATACAGTACATGGAGCCATTAATTAGATGGTTACTTTTATACTTGTTATCCCAATCTGTCATAACTAAAACCAAGTTTAACCTACACACCGTGAAGTGGAAAACTATTAAGTACCCAGAAAACTGGCTTAATTATCTACTAAGTATAGGTACAGAGGTTCCTATGGCTACACCCTTCTCGGGTACAAATGGCCCCAGCTTTTGAGATAAAAAGCGTTCCTGTAAATCATGTAAGACAGGGCTGTGAGCCTGTGCTCCTGAATTCAGGTTCCAGAGAATGATGGGCATCATTAGTGGGCAAAAATTGAAGGAATTTTTTTCATAGCTGCCAAAGGCTGAGAAGAAGCCGGGGCTGGAGGTTTCAGTGGGAAAGGTTCTCCCTCTCTGCCCGCATTTCCCACGGAGCGCCTCTCCCGTTTACTGCTTCGGGCTCTCCAGGTCTTCCTGGATTCCTGGTGGGCATAGAAGGCTTTGAGAGCTGGACCAAGCCTCTCTCCTTCCACACAGAATGGGGGCTGAGACGTCCATCCTCACCGGGGTCTGGCCCTCAGAGAGATGCCACTCTAAACTTACTGGAGGGAACATGCTGAACACCCAGGCCTGGACAACCGAGGACAAGGAAGAGGAAGAACAAGTAAAACCTTCCCTGCGTCAGGCTGAGAAAAGAAAAGAAAAAAGAAAAAAAAAAAAGAGGTGAAGCCTCAGCGCAACCAGCTTGCATACTTGAATAACGTGCAGAAATGAAAATCTTGCGTTTCAGGTAAAGCTCATGTCTGTGCCGCTGGCCCGGGTGCCCTACAGGCCCCATTCCTGGACTGCACACCTCGTTTACCTGGGACTAAGCAAAACCCAGGGGAGGACGCAGGTGTCAAGGCTGCAGCTGCTCCGTGCAGGAGACCTGCACCCTACCCAGCACTGAACACACAGATCCCACTCTGTCTTCAAGGAACTCGTGGCCAGGACCCGACCCGTCCTCACGGAACTCGTGGCCAGGACCCGACCCGTCCTCACGGAACTCGTGGCCAGGACCCGACCCGTCCTCACGGAACTTGTGGCCAGGTTCCCCCCCCATCCTCACGGAACTCATGGCCAGGTCCCCCCCATCTTCATGGAACTCGTGGCCAGGTCCCACTCTGTCCTCATGGAACTCGTGGTCAGGTTCCCCCTTCCGTCTTCACAGAACTCGTGGCCAAGTCCCCCCCCCCCATCTTCCTGGAACTTGTGGCCAGGTCCCACTCCATCCTCACGGAACTTGTGGTCAGGTCCCCCACCCCATCTTCACGGAACTCTTGACCAGGTCCCGTGCCGTCATCACAGAACTTGTGGCCGGGGCAGAGGGACACGTTAAGTATGAGTGTTTGCTTTCCTTTGGATATGACAGTTGCATACCGTTGATAAGGGATTTAGAACACAAAGGATTTGAAAGCAGAGTGAATTTCATCTAAAATCTAGCAAACAGTCGGTGATCAAAAATGTTTCTTTAAGCACTTCCTGAATAAACTCAACATTGTGAATATCCAAAGGGCTGAGTTTTCCGAGATGAGGCTAGACAAGTCCTGTAGGAGACAGAGTAGACAAGTGTGTCATACTCCCTCAAACCACTGTGCCCCTGGTTTCACTGAGATGAGACAAGCGTCCTACAGAATAGACCAGCACAGAGGGCTCAATACTTTCAGTGAACCCCGGGTCACCCTGTGGAGGAGTGGGCTATGAGAGGAGTAACAGCATCAGCCCAGCTCTGGATGAGGTGGGGGATCTTAAAAGACACACTTAGCTCACAGAACCAACCATATTCTCCTCTGAAAAGGAAAATAAAAATGTAAACGGGAAGTCAGAATTTCTTCTTCAGAAGCTAGTCTCTTTAGGGAGCAGAAATGGGCTAAAATAGACAAAGAAACTAAAGTTAAGTCATTTAAGAATTTCATGAAAAAAATAAGGTCATCATCATCAATCAGAATTTTGATAAAATTTCTTAAATATCTTGTGGAAGCTCCTTCCCATGTTACAAGAGCCCTAGAGGGAAGACGGACGTGCTGATGAGGAAGCTTTGGGAATCCTGACTCTGTCAAGGCTGCCACACTCAACAAAAGCAGACTTAGAAGCTAGACCAGGTCCTGGACCCAAAGGTCTTTCTGGAAAAACTGCTAGACATGCATTAAGCAAAGAAAGTGCAAAGGGGCATATTCAGCTTCTACTGCTCTTTTGAAAAGAGAGGAAGAGAAAAGATTTTCCACTGTGGAGAATATCTAATAAGACTGTGTGAAAAGAACAAAGAGTAAAGCCCTACCTGTGCTTGGTTTTTAAAGCTACCTTCCTCATTGCTTAGAAATACGCAGACAGGTCAAACGCAGTGGCTCATGCCTATAATCCCAGCACTTTGGGAGGTCCAGGCGGGCAGATCATGAGGTCAAGAGATCGAGACCATCCTGGCCAACATGGTGAAACCCCATCTCTACTGAAAATACAAAAATTAGCCAGGCATGGTGGTACATGCCTGTAATCCCAGCTACTCAGGAGGCTGAGGCAGGAGAATCGCTTGAACCCCAGGAGGTGGAGGTTGCATTGAGCTGAGATCTTGCCACTGGACTCCAGCCTAGGCAACAAGAGCAAAACTCCTTCTAAAAAAAAGAAGTAGGCAGACAGCCCAGCCCTGTAGCTGCAGAGAGGAACACATTCACCCCACCACCACCAAGTGCTAGTGAAATGGAGAGTCCTGGGATGAAAAGCCCATGACTAAAATCCCCCCCGGCGTACTGCCTTCTGGGTGCTCAGAGCTCTCCAAGCCTTATCTCCTCCGACCGTCACAGCACACTCAGAGCTGCACCACTTTACAGACGGCATCTGTGAGTTTTAGAAAAGTTAACCTACCCCTTGTCACATGGCTCTTCATCGTGGAGCCTGGCTTTGCACTGGGACAGTCCGACTGCAGAGCTGCTCCTCTAAACCCTAGAGGAGGAACGTTAAGCAGAGAGGACCTGGGGTGTACAGTCACCGTTCCAGGGATGCAGAGAGAATGTGGAATCTCTAACCACGAGAAGCTTAACTACCAGGTGGAATGACCAGCCAGGTACGCATGAAACAGTTAAGCCATAATGTCAGGTGGCAGGTAACAAAATGTGAATGTGAATGATAAAATGGGTCCAACCAGACACCTCAAGCCCAGGATCAACTCCTGCTGTGATGTCAGTCCTCACTCAGCAAGAGCTCTGTGATGGGCCGTCTTCTGGCTCCCAACCTTCCCCACCTGCATCCATGCCTTCTGCCATGGAACTTTACATCCCTCTTTCTAAAACAGTTGAGCCAGTTTCCTTTACTCTTGGGTCTGAAATTCAGCGATAGGATGTGTTTTGGATCCTACAGCAGTTCACAGAAACACGGCCTGTGGATCCCTGAGGGTCCCCAAGCATTCTCTGGGGATCCACAATGTAAAAATTATTTTTGCAATAACACCTACGTGTTATGTACCTTTTTCACTGTGTTGGTATTCTGAAATGTGTCAACATTTGGAAGATCTGCATGACTCAGTGAATTAATATGAATTCACCCAGAGAATTAATATGACCTTTATTATTTTAAGGTATGTTTCTTCTATGCCCAGTTTCTTGAAGGTTTTATATCATAAAGGTATGCTGAATTATATCAAATGCTTTCTCAGCAGCTGCTGAAATTATTTTGTCAAATGCGTTTTCTGCAATGTGAACAGAACATTAACAGAATCAAGAACATTAATAGAACTGAGAACAAAAATCATGATCATTTCAATACTTATTGATTTGCATATGTAGAATCCTTGCACCCTGGGGTGAAACCCACTTGATCATGGTGAATGATCTTTTAGATGTGCTGTTGAATTCAGTTGGCTAGTATTTTGTTGAGGATTTGTGCATCTATGTTCATCAGGGATCATGGCCTATAGTTTTCTTTTTTGTTGTTGTATCCTTATCTGGTTTGGGTATCGTGGTAATGCTAGCCTTGTAGAATGAGTTTGAAAGATGAAAAGGTTCTGCACAAGGCCAGGCATGGTGGCTCATGCTTATAATCCCAGAGCTTTAGGAGGCCAAGGTAGGAGAATCACCTGAGGCCATGAGTTCAAGACCAGCCAGGGCCACATAGTGAAACTGTCTCTCCAAAAAAAAAAAAATTTCTACACAGTAAACAAAACAATCAACAAAGTGAGTATACAACCTACAGAATAGAAGAAAATATTTGCCAATTCTTTATCTGACAAGTTATTAATAAGCAAAGTACATAAGGAGCTCAAATAGCAAAAAAACAAATAATCTGATTTTAAAATGGCCAAAAGATCTGAACAGACATTTCTTGACAGAAGACATACACGTGGTCAACAGGTATATGAAAAAAATGTTCAACATCACTAATCATCAGAGAAATGTAAGTCAAAACCACAGTGAAATATCAGTTCACCTCAGTCCGAATGGTTTTTCTCAAAAAGACAGGCAATAACAGATCCTGCTGAGAATGTGGAGAAAGGGGAAACCCTTGTTCACCACTGGCAGGAACGTGAATTAGCACAGCCACGGTGGAAAACAGTGGGGAGGTTCCTCAAAAAACTAAACACAGAACCACCGTATCATCCAGCAATCCCACTGTTGGGTATATATTTAAATCTGCACTCCCATGCTTACTGCAACACTATTGACAACAGTCAAAATACAGAATCCACGTAAGTGTCCATCTGCGGATGAATGGGAAAAGAAAATGAGGTATAAATACACAATGAAATATTATTCAGGAATAAAAAAGAACGAAATCCTGTCATTTGCAGAAACGTGATGTTAAGTGAAATAAGCCAAGCACAGAAAGACAAATATCACATGTTCTCACTCATATGTGGAGGCTAAAAAAGAGAACCTCATGAAGATAGAGAGCGGATTGGTGGCTACCGGAGGCTGGGAAGGGTAGTGGCATGGGTAGGGGAAAAGAAAGGCTGACTGAAGATATAAACCTACACATAGAAGAAATCCGACCTGGTGTTTGATAGATGAGTAGGGGTGATTACAGTTAACATTAATCGGTTGTTTCGAAATAGCTGGAAGAGAATAATGCAATTATTCTTAGCATAAAGAAAAGATAAATATTTCAGGTAATGGATATCCCCATTATCCCAATTTGATTATGTGACTACATCAAATTATCACATGTACCCTGAAAATATGTACATCTAATAGGTGTCAATAAAAAGTAAATAATTTTTTAAAAAGAGAATAGATGTCTGAGTTGTTTCCACCACATGGCTATCGTATACTGTTGTTATGAATGCGGGTATAAAAATCGCTATTTGAGATCCTACTTTTATTTCCTTTGGGTATATAACCAGAAGTGGCATTGCTGGATCCTGTGATAGTTCTATCTTTAATTTTTTGAGGAACAACCACACTGGTTTACATCGTGGCCACATCATTTTACATTCTCACCAACTTTACATTAAGTTTTCAATTTCTCTACACCCTTGTCGACACTTCGGATTTTTTAAATGTAGCCATCCTAATGGGTGTCAGGTGATACTTCATTGTGGTTTTTTGATTTTCATGTATCTCATGTTAGTAACATTGAGCACCTTTTCATGTACTCATTTGGGTATTTGTATATCCCCTTTGAAGAAATGTCTAGTCAAGGCCTTTGCCCACTTTTAAATTGAGTTACTTATTTTGTTGTTGTAGCTGAGATTTGAATGTTCTTCATGTATATTCTGGATATTAACTCCTCAACAGATATATAATTTGCAAATATCTTCTCTCCTTCTGCAGGTTGCCTTTTTACTGCGTTGACTGTGTACTTCGATACACAGAAGTTTTTAAGTGTGATGTAGTCCCATTTCTCTGTTTTTGCTTTTGTCACTTGTGCTTTTGGTGCTATATCCAAAAAATCATGCCAGATCAATGCATGAAGTTTTCCTTGATATTTCCTTCTAGGAATTTTATACTTTTTGGTATTATAGCTAGTTCTTTCATCCATTTTTAGTAGATTTTTGTATATAGCGTAAGGTTAGGGTCCAACTTCGTTGTTTTGCATATATATATCTAATTTTTCCAACATCATTTGTCTTTTCCCTATTGAGTGGTCTTGGCACCCTCACCAAAGATCATTTGACCATAGATGTGAGAATTTATTTCCGAGATTTATATTCTACCCCGTTTTTCTATGTCTTTGTGACAATACCATGCTGTTTTAATTACTGTAGCTTTTTAATTACTCTAATTTTGAAATCAGAAAGTGTGAGACCTCCAACATTGTTCTTTTACAAGATTGTTTTGGCTATTCAGGGTCCCTTGAGATTCCATGTGAATTTTAGAATGGATTTTCCTATGTTTGAAAAAAGTGGGGGTTTGACAGGGATTGCATAGAATCTATAGTATTTGACATCTTGACAATATTGTCTTTTGATTCATGAACATGGGATGTCTTTTCATTCAATCGTGTCTTCTTTAACTGCTTTCATCAACATTTTCTAGTCTTCAGTGCAGCTTTAACATTTTGTTTACAAGTCCTTCACCTCCTTGGTTAAGTTTATTCCCCAAAAGATTATTTTTTTAAAAAAGCTAGTGCATCTAAGCAGGAGGGAGTTCTTCCATTTTCTCCTTTCCTTAGTCAATGTAAAGTCTAAATAACTGCCACATGGTATTTAATTGTTCCTTTTTAAGAAACCATACTTGCAGGTCAAAATAGCCTTAATAATTGTGTATTGTCAGCTTATTTCAAAGCAGCTCACTTAGATCCCAGCCCAAGACCAGGACCACCTGGGACCCAGAAGGCACATTCTCCAAAGACAACTTCCACCGCAAAGGTTAGCTGGGTGTAACTGGCAACCGTTGGAGAACTGAAGATGAAGGACTATATATCTTTTTCTTTTTTTTAGTTTTCCAGCATGGACAATGCAGTTAGACTGAGCCCTGAGTTGCTAATTACAACAATTTCAATAAATACAAATAACTCTAACCCATCATGCCACCGGTCTTTGGAGCAAAATAGGAGCAATTATATTTCAAGCAAGTCAGTTCAAAGGCATGACTAACTCCTTACAAGGAGCCAAATTGTCCTTGGGTGTTGAGTGGCTGTGAAACATCACGCCCTTCATCTCTGCCAAGGAGCAGGTTCAGGTGTGCACAGCTGGTTTGGCCGCCAGCCTTCCCTTGGGAGAACAAGTGCTATAGTCCCTGGTCAGACTCCAGGCTGAGCTCAGAACATCAAAGGAAGTCATTGGTGGAGAGTGACTTGTCCTGACAGCAGCGACATCATCTTGACATCTAAGTTCTGTACATTTTGGTTAAAGCTTCCCCTCAGCCCTAACGCCATCAGAGCGAGGTGGAGGCCTTGAGGAAAGCCCCCCTGTCCAGCAGGCTCACTTTTCACACAGCTGCACCTCATCCCTGAACCTCACCTGCACAGCTCAGCCAGCCCACTGCCGCTGTGCTCCCAAAGGGGATGGGGACAGAACGTGACAGAGGCCACAGGGACTGAGCAGGCAAAGGAGTCCTTTACAATTTCTCTTCAGCATGAACCAAGTGACATCCCACAGTACAACAAAGACTTATCATGCGAGTAGCTCATGAGCAGACAGAGGATGCCAACTCAGGTATGTCCTTGCACGAGCGCTGGGTGAGAGGAGAAAGCAGGTAAGGCCTCAGCCTTCTGAGCACGAGTGGCCAACCCTGTCAGGCAGTTGACCCAGGCAGTGGCAGCAAGCGACAGAGTTCCCTGTCCCAACCCCTCCCCCAGGGTTGCCCCAGCCCTGGGAAGCCACCACTGGGGAGATGCTAGCACCCTCATATTGGTGCTCCTCCTCCCGTGGTCATGAAAAACAACAAGTGGACTCTGACCTCCTGAGGACGTACTGGAGAGCAAAACAAGAGTAATCAGCGAGATGGGCCTGAGTCCAGCCCGCAACACAGGGCTTGCCAGGTGCTCCCTGCTGAGCCTGAGTCCAGCCAACAGCAGCTTGGAAATCAACTGACAAGTTGCTGATCTGAGCGTTATCCATGGTTCCAGGTAACCTGGAAACTATGTAGCTCAGACGAGGCACCCACAGACCTACATTGAGAGAAAAGGGGAGTCAGAAGGTATTTCACATGTTTTTAACAATTGTGATGTGAGCCCATCAGTGCAGGTCCCAGGAGGTGGCTGCTGAAGAGTGGATCTGATGAGAATCCCACACCCCCTTCTGCCCACAGCCCTCCGCACTAGCCTCAGGGTCCTCTCCCCAACAAGGATCACTCGTCCTGACCAAAGGAAAGGAGGAGATGCTGACCGCAGGGTTCCTGCTGAAACCATGTCTCTCCCGGAAAGGGAGAGGAGGGCGGCAGCCACAACCCTGACTCCACTTACATGTGAGCAGGGACATGCCACTTCCTCGGGTTCAAATCCTAACTCAGCCACTTACTAGCTGTGTTAGGGGACTAACGAGCTCATTCATATAAACCATCTACAAGGGTCTGGCAGGCACATGGCCGGCCTTAGGCCTTTGCCTGTGGTTATGACTGTTATCTTCATTAGTCGTCACTTAGAGAGAGATGTGCAGAGCTCCCATGATGGGGTGTAGAAGACAGCACAATCAGCAAGCACTGCATTAGAATAGTCGAGGTCAGCGGCAAAGCTGGGGGTGTGCATGAAACGGGAAGAGGTCATAGCCAAGGGGGTCTCAAAAAGGAGGAAGGGCCTGGGAAAAGTCACCATCCAGCAGGGAGCCCATGGGAACCCACGGGGGAGGGCCCTGGATGGCCCAAGTGCCTGCCGTGCCTCCTAGACCCCCGTCCCCCACCAATAAGCTGTGCTGCCCTGAGGGGGTGGGACAACTCCTTGGAGCCAGGCTCCCTAGAAGGCCCAGCCATCACCCTTCCACCTAAACAGAGGCCTGCAAATCACCAAAGCCTCCTTGGTCTCAAACGTTGGAGCCAGCAGGACATACAATCGTCTGTGAGCACGGAGCAAGACCACAGCTGGCCCGAACCGTGACAACCTCAAAATGCGACGTGAGAGAGACTGGCAGGGTTCTCCTTCCCCAAATCATCCATGACATCTGTAAAGACCCCACCACTACAGCTTCATCCCTGTGGATTCAGTCTACCACTGTCAGGCTTCAGGAGTCCCTGCCACACGGAGGTTTATACACTGTTGCCTAAACTCTCTAAGTTCATCTGAAGCAAGCTCATCACAGCCGCTCTAAGCCCCTCCCCTCCAACCTGTGTTTTACCTGGCGGGACACACAGTCTACACCTCTGCAAACCTGGACCTCAGCCTCAGTGCTCCTTCTCCTCTGCAGGACCCCATCCCCCTGGTTCTGCCACTTCACCTCCTCCGTGTTTCTTGAACCTCCCCTTTCTCCCAGCCTACACTAGAGTCTGGACACCACTGGCCTGGTGGCCTCAGAGCCGGGTCCCCCAGCAGGCTCCGGAGGATGCCCTTTGCTCATCCACCTTCTGCAAAGACCCCCAAGCAGCCTCTCTGTGAGGCTGCACCCCACAAAGCTGGCATTTGTCTTGGCCCTTAATGGCCAAATATTGTCTATTTCACATGGTTCAACCCATAAATGGTGGAGAGGACTCCAGAGGTCCTGTTTGGAATCCTCGGTAGCTCCACTTGCCAAGCTGCGTAGCTACCTAGCTCCAGCCTATCCTTTCACACTACCCAGCAGCACCAAATACGCAGCTTCCAGAGCTCTCCCTGTGTTTCGCCCTGGCTGTGACTTGGCTGTGTAGCCCTTCTGCCTGGCGTTATCCACATGTTCTCCTCTCTTTTCCCACTCGTCCTTAAGACTGAGACTAACTGTCACCTCCTCCAGAAAGCCTTCCTTGACTAGCCGTCATCCACAGTAAGTAGTGCTCATGCTCCTAAAGCTTCGCTGGGATTAACACTGCACTGACCACACTGGCTTCAGTGATCTGTTTTTCCTTCCACTTCCGGGTCTAGCCTAGAACTCACAGGGCAGGAACAAGGCTTTCACGTCCCCAGCACCGGGAACAGCAGCCCTTGGTTAACACACACTGAATGAATCACAGGAAGTGTTGGCTGGAGCTCATTCACACTAGCATGTAAATGACTGATATACATCTTTTCCTGAAAACAACCCTTGCTGGGGGAGAGGAAGGGGAAACCCCAGAGCCCTGGGCAAATGAAGTGGAGGAAGCAGCCCCACCTGGAGAGGGACAGGTCCAGGGATTCGGGAGGCCCAGCGTCAACCCTGGTTATGAAAGTGGGCTCCGTTCTGCACGTCTCCCAAATGGCTTGGGTGGAGGGAATCGTGGTTCCTATTTGAACAAGTGAGAGGCCCTTAAGGCAGTTTCTAGATGGAAAAGTTCTCAAAGGGACTGGGAAGCGTGGGCAGCTCGGGAAGTCGGAGCATCTAAGCACAGAAGCAGCTGAGCAGGTGAACTCCAACTGCCTCTGCTCCGAGCGGCTGGCTTCCCAGCAAACCGCAGTCCTGCCCCCACGCCCACGCACACTGCGGATTGGCACTTCACACAGACTAATTAACAAATAGCAGGGCGATTAAATCACGCAGCCCATGGTATTTTCCTAACTCCTCTCAGTGGCGGCAGAGCATGAAAGTGAAATCAGGAGCTCTCCCCAGAGGCCTCGCTGCCGACCGCAGGCCGGTCTTCAGAAGGAGCAGCAGCCACCGAAGAAGCACAGCCCTCGTGCACTCCGGAGACCATGGACAGCTGCCTCCATGACCATGTCCTGCCCTGTCCCCCCTCCTAGTCCTGGGCTGGGCTCTGGCCCCCGAGGAGTAGAGAGCAGGTCCCAGTCACTGGCTTTCCGTGCTTTCTGTCCCTGGGACTTGCCCCTTGTGTGGAGCTGCTGGCTGCCCCCCCACCCCCCACCAGCTCCCACCCACCTCCTCTCAAGGCACAGCTGCTCCAAAGCCGCCCCTCTCCTTCCTCCCCTTGGCTCCAAGCACAGACGCTGGGGCCCGCCTGGACACTCACGCGTTTGGTTGTCTTCTCTCCTGCTGGTCAAGCACCCCTTTCTGCTGGGGTTCAACTCCTCCGGTCTCTGTCCTCCTCTCTTTACACAGCAAACCGAGGACCCAGCTGCCCCTTGTTCAAATGCCAGGAGAGGGCTCCCAGTCAGCGGGCCAGACAGAACATTCCAGATGCTCCGTGACACTCAGACAGATCCTTGCAGAAGTGAGACTTCCTAGAGCCTGGACAATTCCATAAATGGCCGTAAGGACTTTGCTGTAAGGACTTTGCTCTCGGAAACTGGGCTTTCCCTCTATGAGTTAGAATTCCATGACAACACGGTCACCAAAACACAGATGCTGTTTACCTCTGTTCATACAGCCGAGTTCATTAACATTCATTAAAGCCATCGACTATCATTCTACTGAAAATCATTTATGACAAATCAGACTTACAACAGAGTTTGATGTTGCATAGTATTCAATTTGATCAAGTCAGTCAAGATATAGAAAGCTCCCATAAGGGGAAGAAAGAGGATGATGTAGAAATATAAAGGGGTAAAATGATGGCACGATGGCTAGAGTGCAGAGTGCACAGAAACCAGAATTCACCTTCCTCAAGGCTAGCTCAGGGCAGGATTCTAATACACACACACACACGCTCAGGCATGCACGCACGTGTACACATGCATGCACATGTGTGCACATGCATGTACATAAGCACACAGCCGCTTCACATTACTGCTCGATTACTCCTTTCTGACATGCAAACGCTACTTTGCACTTTTCACCCTCTCCCCAACTAGGAATTCCTGCATACTTATCCCCAGAAGTTAGAATTCACATGGCAGATAATAGAATTTCTGCCAGTTAGTTCACTTATTTAACAAGGTAGGCTCTTTCTCTTCTGGAAATGGTCATCTGTAGGTTATCATAACATTTCATGTGGGCTTCCTCCAGGGAACAGGAAGGAACAAGGACAGTCAGCAACTGTCTCAAGAGCATTGCCTTGCTGGTTTAAATGCTCCAGGAAGTGTTTGCAGTGGGACCAACAGCAGGTAGAGACACGGGTGGAGGGTGCTGGGGGTTGGAGGGACTGCCTGGGAAGGTAAAAAGGAATGGGAAGAAAGTGAGGGACCATCCCAGAGAGGAGCAGTGTGATCTTGATAACTTCAATGCCTGTGAGCCAAGCATTCAGGATTTATTTCTACCCAAATTATCCTACGAGAGGCAATGGCCTCATTCAGTGCAGTGGAGAAATGGGCTCTAGCTCCTAGATGAGGATGGTGGCCAGCCTCTGCGGATGGACAGGAGAGCTGCCAGAGAGAGCCAGGGCCATCCTGGTGGCGGTCGCAAGTCTCACCCCAACCTGCTCCAAACTCACCCCGGAGGCAGGTGCTACCAACGCCATGTAAAGCACCTGCTGAGGTCTGGGAGAGGCCACGCCCATAATCACAGCAGGGCGTTTGTTGTGCTTTTGAGAGTCAGCCCATTACTCCTGCTGAGACGCCAGCATCTATGTGTGCCAAGAATGCTGTGACTAAGGGCTATTAACTGGGTGGCCCTAGTTGGACTGGAGAAATTGCCTGACTCTCAAAAGTTCCCCATCTTGTTCCTTTCTGAAGGGTAAGTGTAATGTAGATGCAGGTCATCATTTGTATTGGAAGACAGGTTGGCCGCTTCACTGAGTCAGGCTTTCACTGAAACATAATAGCTACTCACCTCCTAAAACAGAAACTATATTGCAATACACTATTCCATATTATACTCTGTGGTGCTGTGCCATGCTATACTGTGTAATATCATACTGGACTACACTATGTTATGCTATACTATACTATACTATACAATACTACATTATACTGTGTGTACTACACTGTCCTCTGCTGTACTACACTATGCTATACAACACCATACTATATGGTGCCACACTATACTAAACTACACCACGCCACACTGTATTATACTGTACCACACTATATTATGCTACAATACACTACACTATGCTACACTATGTCATATTATACTATGCCATACTATATTACACTACACTACAATATGGTTCACTATGCTATATTATACCACACTATATTATACTACACTACATTATGCTACACTATACTACAATATGCTGCACTATACTGTATCATACTATACTAACCATACTATACTATGCTATAAAACAATACACTACCCTACGCTACACTATACTGTATTATACTATACTGTGCTATATTATGCTACACTATACTACCCTATATACGCTATACACTATCCTACCCTATATACACTATACCATACAGTGCTATTTTATACTGCACTATACTATATTATGCTATACTATGCTATGCTATATTATATTATACTATACCACACTATATTATGCTACACTATACTATACAATGTTATATTTTACCATACCGTACTATGTTATGCTACACTACACTATGCTATGTTATGCTATATTATACTATACCACACTATATTATATTACACTATACCACACTATGCTACACAATGCTATATTATACTCTACTGTACCATAATATATTACACCACACCACACTATGCTACCGTATGCTACATTTTACTGTACTGTAGTACATTACACTACACGACACCACAGTATGCTACCCTATGCTACATTATGCTGTACCATGCTGTATTACACTATACCCCACTATCCTACACTATGCTATATTATACTATACGAGCCTATATGCTACACAACAATACACTATGCTACACTATACCACACTATACCACACTATACTTTTTATACTGTGCTATACCGTGCTACACAATGCTAAACTATACTATACATGCTATCTTACACTACACTGTACTATATTATGCTATACTGTGCTATGCTATACTATATTACATTATACCACCCTATATTATTCTACATGATACTACACTATGCTATGCTATACTTTGCCACATTATATTATGCTACACTATACTACACTGTGCTGCACTATGCTGTATTATACTATCTTATACCATACTGTAGTATATTATTCTACACTATACTGCACTATGCTGTATTATATTCAGATCATGGTTGTGCCATCTTGGTGACTGCCATTCTCTGTGTACATGTCTAGAAATGTACTAGTCACACCATTTATTTAACTCCGAGAACTTTAACAAACTCCGTTGTCAAGTTAAAGTAACTGCTCATTTTCTAAGAGACTCACTCAGGGCTGGACAGAGACGCCTGAGGGGAAGGTCAGCTACAACCCTGAGTCCTTGCAGGACATACTGATACTGAGATGGAGAACCCTTCCCCAGCCCACAGCCAGTAAGAAACCAAGCACGACTAGAAGACTATGGATGTCACTGTGTTTGGGGTGGAGGGAGGAGCATCCAGCTAGTGGTCCACAAGGAAACAGCATCTCTCCAAAACCAGGGGCACAGCAGCAGGTCCGACATGACCTCCACAACCTCGGCCACAGCAGGTGGTGGTCAGGGGCCTCTGCAGCGTGCTTAGCAACTCCGTGGTGGCAGGAAGACTGGACCCTCGATCACTTTGCTTCTGGACATCCTGGTGGCTAATGAGCTCCGTAGCAGTTCCTCCACCGGTAAGCACCAGCAGCAGGGCGCTGTTGAGTGGGTGATGGTCCTTCCACGCTGGCTTCATGCTCCCCTGTGGACTCCCTACACCTGCATCCACTGACAGCCTCAGAATGGTCATACGTGCGCATGCTAGACAAGCAAAAGCTACCTGGCCATGGGTAAGACGGTGGACGCTGACGTCGAATCCAGGTTCAAATCCCTGCCCACTGTGTCCCTGCTGTGATGTGACGGGGAAGTTGGTCTCTCCATCTTTGCCATGAGAGCACTGTCATGCTGACCCCACTGTGCCGATGTGGTAAGTGCTAAGGTAACACCGAGTGGAGGGCATGGCCGAGCATCTGGTGCCTGGAAGAGCCAGAAAGACAGTGGACATTAGCGTCATCACTATCATCGTCCTGGCCCCACCCCACCATCCATTTGCCCTTCCGACAGGCGCCCGCTCCTCTCCCGAGAGGTGCAGCCACTAAGCAGCCCTGTCAGGAGGTGGAGGGCAAGAGGAAGGAGTTCCAAGGGCATTCTCCTCCCAGGCCACCCCCGACTCAGGGGCACAGCCAGTCCCAGCATGGGGCACCTCCTCTGGCTGAGCTCCCGTGGGACAGCCTCACAGTCCTGCTCCGACCAGGGACATCTCTGCACCCCACTCTAGCACTTGCTGGTCTCTATGTGATCACCCCACCCGCTTCGAGTTCTTAGCTCTTCCACACACACGTGAGAAAATGCTCCGGATTAATCTCTTCCTGCTGTGAGCACTCAGAATGGCTTTCTGATTGGACCCAAATCAGTACTGGGCGTAGTCTTCTCTCTAGAAAACAAAGGTCCTGCAGCCTTGAAGGTCTCCATCCTCCCCTGAAAGTGAGGTGAGGCTCAGTGATAGAAGGTGCCCTAGGAGGGGTGGCCATGCTGGGTCTGCAGTCTCTGCCAAAGTACAGGGTCGGCAATCAGCCCTCGGAGCCCTTGGAGTCCTCAGGGCCCTTGGCCACCAGGAGGCCCTGACCAGGCAGATGGAGTCTTTGTTACAGAGCTGGGCCCAAGGGGAGGGGCAGATGTGTGCTGGGGACTGAGGGCTGCGGAACCACCCTGGAAGCAAATATTTGTTTCTGCAACAATCTCCATTCCCCAGAGTGCAGATAAGATTAGTGTGGCACTGCAGATAAAGAAAAATCGAATTTCACCTGTTGCCCTTGGCCCCACCTAGGCTCAGCACCTACCCATCTCAGCCGCAGGGCAACCCTTGTGCAGGTGAGCCCAATCGCCTCCCCCACTGCCCCAACAGAGCTGCTCGTGCAGCCGTGAGCAACACAGCTCCCACCTCTGAGAACAGCCGCCTGCTAAGACCTCGGACAAGCCAGAGGAAAAATGCAGGCAGACAGGAGCTGAGGCAGCCGGGCAGCTGGGCAGACCTGGGCAGGGTGGGCAGCGATGTTGCAGTGGCACAGGAGGGCTTCTTGTGTGTCCCCCCCAACCATTCACAGTGCTCTGCTGGTTGCCCCTGTGGACAGGACAGGACCTACTTGGGCCCCACTCATGCACAGCAGGCTCTTCCTTGGAGCCATCCTCCCGCGGCTCTCGGGGGCTCCTCCCAGCCTTCCTGGGAGCTCCTTCCAGCTCCTTGGTGGCTTCTCTGTCACGTTGGCAAGCACTGCATCCGCCAGCCCTGGCCAGGCTCCCTTTTCTCCTCTCTCCCTGACACCCACCTATCACCCACTACCATGGCTTCAGTCTGCACTCATTGCCTTCTTCTCCCAAACTTATGTCCTTTTCTTTTCTTTTCTTTTCTTTCTTTCTTTCTATCTTTCTATCTTTCTTTCTTTTTTTTTTTTTTTGACAGAGTTTCACTCTTGTCACGGAGGCTGGAGAACAGTAGCGTGATCTCGGCTCACTGCAACCTCCCACTCCCGGGTTCAAGCGATTCTCCTGCCTCTGTGGCCTGTGTAGCTGGGATTACAGGTGCCCACCACCACCCCCAGCTAATTTTTGTATTTTTGGTAGAGAAGGGGTTTCACCATGTTGGCCAGACTGGTCTCAAACTCCTGACCTCAGGTGATCCACCTGTCTTGGCCTCCCAAAGTGCTGGGATTATAGGCATGAGCCACCATGCCCAGCCTAAACTTATTTTCAACCCAAATCTTTCCCCCGGGCCCCACTGTGTATTCCCAGGTACCTTCCTATTGAATATCTCCAACAATTTACCCCTTAGACTCATCCAACTTAATCTACCCGAGATGGAGCGCACCTGCTCTATGTACCCTCACCTGACATGGCTGTCTCTCCCCTGCCTTCCACAGGTGACGCCTGCCCATCCCAAGCCGCTCATGCAGGACAGGGTGTCCTCTCACCACTTTCTCTCACATGGCCTCACATCCAAGCCCTGTCCCACTCCCACCAGCCCACATCTGCAGCAAACCTACTTCTCTGCAACATGGTGTTCCAGCCCCAGCCATATCCTGGCTTCCTGCCAGGCCACACCAGCTGCCCCCCCACTGTCTTGCCACTGCCGGACTCCCCCTGCACCCATGTTATAATTAATACATGAGCTGGGTGTTCTTTCAAAAACCCAAACCAGGTGAGTTTACTGGATGAGCCCTTCCTGGTCTGTCGAAGACGTGGTCCAGGGCCCCCTCCCCACTGTGTTTCTCTCCTCCTGGGCCCCTTACTCACTAAGCACCCCCACTTGGCCCAGGGCAGGCACCATTAGCAGAGCTGAAGGCTCAACTTGTGGGCTTGGGAGCTGACTCAGAAAAGGCAACGTGAGCACACCTGCATCTTTGCCTATTTCAGAAGAGGAATTCAGGGCTCTGCAGCCTAAAGCCATCAGACCCAAGGGGACATCCGTGGCGAGTCTCATCCTTGAAGACGCAGAAGCCCCCACCCCACTACTTGAGGCTGCGATGAGGAAACCCACCTGCCAGGCACCTGCAGGCCTCCGCTGGCCCCTCACTCCCCTCTCCATCCAGTAGTCTTGAGTTCTAAGGACCGTCACAGGTCATAGTCCCAAGCACTCAAGAGAATGGAGGTGTGGGGGTCCCAGGCAAAGAAACCACCTGGTGTCACTGAGAGAAGCGGAGGAGATGATCAGGGGCCCGGAGTCCCAGACGAACAGACAACCATGAGGATGTGGGGTCTGAATGCTCTCCTCATGATCAAACACACTAAACTGTCACCAGAAGACTCCATTCCTAGGCCTGGCTGTGTCACCAACCAGCCAGGTCACTAGACAGGTCTCCCTGCCCCTCTGGACACAGCTGCCTCTCCTGGCAGAGCCGTGGGTCGAGTTGGAAGCTCACACGGCCCCTTTTGGCTCTGACACTCCACTGTCTATGAGTCACTCCGGCTTCCGGTGGTTTGTCACTGAGGCTCACAGGGAAACCAAAGAAAGAACAACCGCAGCCCAGGGTAGCGAGTTCACGGGCGCCGGGTCCGGGACTTGCGTAAGGAGGCCCGGCGACCTTCAGCACTGCGGTGACTCAAGGTGGTACTTTTCCACTGCCGGTGGGCACAAGCCCTCTAACGTGTGGCACCGGCACCTGCATTAAAACGATGTTTTGATGATGTTGCAGGACTTAGATCCACCCTCAAACATGAAAACAAATAAGAGCCCTGGCCTGGTGTTGTTGGAGCAATTCCCTGGATTCCGTGTCGAGTCGAGTCCTGCTCGGAGGGACAGTCAGGGCTCGCTGGTTACCTGGCCTTGAGTCACCACCAGCCTTCTCCCAGAGCCTCTGACTCATGGGCATGTTATTTGGGGAAAGAGTCACAAAACCATCACCAGCTCCTTCCTCTCGCTCCTCCCAGCTCCACACTTGGCCATCACGGAGTGTTTTTGTTTCACTGCAGTAATCCAGATGAACCCTAATTGTGTTTGTATATCCCAAATGGGAGGTGTCAAACAATCAGAATTCTCTGCATTCGATTTGCAGGACTAAATGGCAATTCCTTACAGAATGGGTTTAGGTTCCAGATTCATCTGAAAACAAAACACTTCTAGCTCTGACCTCTGCGGAACAATAAATTAATGTTTTCAGTGTTCCCCTGGCCAGGCCTGATCCTGAGGAATCCTCAGTGAATCCATCCTCCACATCATTTCTGCTCCTGAAGTCAGGACAGACGGGTTCACCAGCAAACATCCTCTACCGAATCCTGGTTGACCAGCACCTTTTCTTCCCAGTGTTTGTAGGTGGAATTTTCCTAAGCCACACGCACCCTGCCGGCCATGGGCCATGCTCTGATGGGAAGGGCAGTCTCGTGGGAGTGACGCACGGGGCCTCTGCCATCAGACACCCCTGTTCCAATCCTGGTGCCCCCACTCTGCCTGAGGTCAGCAAAATGGGGCACTCACAAATCCTACTTTAGAGGGTTTTCTTCTGAGTACTCAGTGAGTATTCATGTAGAGAAATTAGCCCAGCTCCTTCCCCAAAAGGACCTCAATAATCCTGTCCATGATTGTCATCCAGGATGAACTGCTGCTTACTTGTAACCAGAAGAGTTAGAACTCGTTCTGAACCTCCTGAGGCCAAACTGCCACAAAATTCCAAACAAATAAAATGTGAATGAATATTTGAAGACAGGGTCTTGGAAGCCTGACTCTTTAAGAGCTTGCTTTTAAGTGAAATATGTACACACACACACACACACAAAGCGGAGAGAGGGGGCAAAGCAAAGATGTCCTTGAAACTTAAATCATGCGGCTTTTCCATCCAAGAAAAACACAGGTCTTCCCTTGATATTTGGAGGCAATTCCTTGTCTCTATTCCCCCACCCTCTTCTCTGGCATTTCTTTGAGAACAGGCTGAAGAAAGGGGCTGTAATGCAGCTAAAAATCCAGGCTGCATGCATTAGTAGTATTTGGGGTAGGGGGAACTCGAGAGAAAGAATCCTGCAGAACCATGAGCCCGGATGAATCAAAATGCCTTTCTAACTATTTGGCTACCAAACCAAACAGAAATTAAATGTTCACCCTCCCAGATCTTCCACTTCGAGAAGCTTTTTGTTGCTTCTGTTTTGGAGCCCACCGCATTACATCCAAATGGCACACAAGGGGGTCCCATTCATCGAATACCGTGACCCCCTGTGTTCGCTGAAGGTCAGCTTCATGTAACTCCGAAATAGCAGCACTGAAAATCTGAAATCACGGCATCTGAGACATTTTATATCAAAAGTTACACTTCTTCTTGGAATTGAAGGGGAAAACGTCAATAGATTCAACATAAAAGCATAACATTTGGTACATCAACCAAACGTAACATTTAAAAAAATTAAATAGGAATCTTGAGAAGTGCTTGTAATACATGTCATAAAGAAAGGCGATATGCCAAATTACAAAAGTTACAGAAAAAACCCACTAAGATGCAGACAGAAAAATAGAAAAGGCAGCTAAATGGACAGAAAAGGAAATAAAAATCGCTAATAAAAAATTAACTGCATTAGTATAAAAGAAGTATAGTTAAAATAGCAAGGTGGTGCTTTTGCCTATCAAATTAGCCAGGGCATGTTAGGGATGTGTACACAGCCCTACAGAGGGTTGGTAAGGTATGCTGGCGGGAACATAAATTTATTTAACCTTTCTGCAAAATAATGGACTCACATTAATCATACACCTTGAAACAACACCCTTGCACTTTGGTACACTAGCTGTAGTGCGAGTAATCTATCTGAATGAACCAATGAAAAATTGCTAACAAAAACATAGTATTTTGTTGACAAAGACAGGTATCAAAACCTCATTTGTAATAGCAAGCATGTTAAATCAAAAACACATACCCAAATCATGAAATATTATTCAACCACTTTAAAACCCTGCTTACAAAGAATCTTCAAGAGTGGAGGAAAATTATATGACAATACCAGAAGTAAAAATAAAAAGGAAGAATATTAAATTTTAATAGTCCATAAGCTCAACCATTTAAAAATAGGAATAGGGAAAAGACTGAGGGGAATACATTCATATATTGGAGTAGTCATTGCTATGATCCTCCTTTTATTTCTTTTTCTCATTTAAAAAGGTTGCGGTATTTTTTAAACGTTCAATTATAAGCATAGATTCTTTTCCAAATAACTAAAAGGCTTTTGAAGCTATTCTATTCTACAGGAATTCTGAATGTAGTAAAACACCGGTGTTAGGTGCATCCAAAGAGTTGCAAGAAACAAGTGCTGCTTCCAGACGCGCACAGGTGAATCCAACATGCGTGCACTTCTAACCTCGTGCATGATTCAGCAGCTGCCTGTCACCGTGGGGCCTGCCAGCCTTCACCTCGCACACCTCCATGACACGGTGCACTCAACCACACGCATCTGTCTCCTGCACTAGACACATGGCTCTCAGGGAATATGTCTTATCTCTCCTTGTATCTCCAGTGCTGAGCAGAGTTTGTGCAATGCAGTAAACACTCAATAAATATTTATTGAATAAATCAATGGCATACACCAGGCATTAAATAACTTCTTGTTGAATAACTCAAAACAAGAACTGTCAGGACCATGACCAGAGCAGCTCCACGGAGCTGATGGGGAATTGTGATATTCGGCTGGGCCATTTCTGAGTCAGGGGATCAGAACACACCCCATGGACTGGACAGGTGTCCATTGGGCAGCAGGGACACCTCCTCCCTCCCAGCCTACTCCTCCCTCTTGACCCCACACCTGCTCACGGAGTCAGTGGGCCCCCCAGCCCATCACAGGGCAGACTTCATGCCAGCCAGAAAGTTAAAGACTTCCCACAGGATGACGTCTCCAGCCTCCCTGGGATGACAGAGGATGACTAGCCCCACAGCATGCCCCAGGCTGCTCCACAAAGCTGGTTCGGAGAGAGGCTTGTGAGGAAGAAGCACAGTGTGATGACTGCAGCTGCACAGCGGTGCTCTCCAGCATGCCACATCCCCATGGTCCCTTGCTGGCTCAGGAAACCCCTGCGCCTCCCTTTCTGAGGCAACACGATGCCAAGAGTCCAGGAACATCAGACTTAGCTGTGAATTTCCGCAGTTTGAGTTCCCAAAAATATCACTGACAAGAGCTCTTGAGTGCTTGAGAAAGTTGGATCATGAAAGATGGGGAAAAGCCTCTATTTTCTCCCTTCGGTGATTCCCGAATCCTCCTTTGAATCTTTGGAAAATAGTTTTGCAGATGACTTGAGGAACATGATGTGGATACTTTTCTAAACAATCTCTGGGCAACTTTATGCCGATAAAAGAAGGAAACCACCAGCTCTTACAAAGGAACATTGCTGGCATCACCAGCAGCCACGCGAGCTTACGTGCTGTATTTGAACTAGCTGGTTCCACAGAACAGACAAGAACAGAAGATGACACAGCACTCATGCCCTCAGAAATCTGACCAGAGGCCAAGCGCGGTGGCTAATGCCTGTAATCCCAGCACTTTGGGAGGCCAAGGCAGGTGAATCATTTGAGGTCAGGAGCTTGAGACCAGCCTGGCCAACATGGTGAAACCCCATCTCTACTGAAAATACAAAAAGTATATATATAGTTTAGCATGGTGGCATGTGTCTGTAGTCCCAGCTACTTGGGAGGCTGATGCAGGAGAATTGTTTGAACCCGAGAGGCAGAGGTTGCAGTAAGCAGAGATCGCACCACTGTACTCCAGCCTGGATGACAGAGCAAGACTCTGTCTCAAAAAAAAAGAAAGAAAAGAAAAGAAAGAAATTTGCCCAGAGTATAGAATAACTGGAATAGAGAATTTTAGGAAAGACTTAGTCCTTATGAAGGATCAAGGAGGTGATTGGACCCGTCAAGTTCTACACAACGAACAGCTCTGCCTCCTCCTGCTGCCAAGTGGCACCCAGCACTGAGATACCCAAAAACACCCCTTTCCTCGTCCTGCTCAGCATCCTTCCTACAGCACCAAGATGTGCCTCGACCTACAACACAACATTTACAGCTGACAGGGGCTTTGCAGGAAACGATACAATTTGGAGTAATCTTTTCAGGAAGATCAAAGTTGCCCACGTTAGCAGAAGACCATTTCGATCAGAACCACGAGTTTGGAATCACGTTGGTGACTAGCATTCTTGCTGTGCGTCAGCTGATGCTGAAAAACAGAGGGAGGTGTATCAACAGTAGCCAGGTAGAGTGGGGACATGTAAGGGCTTTAGGGAGAGACTTCCTTGGAGTCCTGGCATCACTAAGGATACAGCAAACTGCGTCATCTTAGACCGGTGCCTTGAACCCTTGAACTTCTGTCTCTGCATCCGATGATGAGGTTAATAATGATAATCCACCTCTCAGAGTTGTGAGGATTAAACAAAGCAGTGTGTGGGGAAAGCCTTGTTAACATGTCCTCAGGATGTCCCCATGGTGAATGGCTTTGTCTTAACACCTAGTGCAGCAGTAGAACTGAGTGGATCACAGCGGCCGAAACGCACAGGGAAAAGTCCCTGCTCAGGCTCCCGGGTGACCCAAAGGGAAGAGAGCACAGAAGGGAACCTGGGGACACGCCTTCTGAATGAAGCAGAAGAAAAGTTGTTGACAGCGGCATCGCGGAGCCCGCACTCCACTCCCCCTGGAAAGAGTCAAGGCTGAAATGTCCCTGGTAGAGGGTTGTGACTGGTACCCGTCCAGTTTCTTGGTGTTTTGAACAAAGAATTGGACAAGGCCAGGTGCGGTGGCTCACTCCTATAATCCCAGCACTTTGGGAGGCCGAGGTGGGTGGATCACCTGAGATCAGGAGTTCGAGACCAGCCTGGCCAATATGGTAAAACCAAACCCTATCTCTACTAAAAACACTAAAATTAACCGGGCATGGTGGCAGGCGCCTGTAGTCCCAGCTAGTCGGGAGGCTGAGACACGAGAATCGCCTGAACCCAGGAGGCAGAGGTTGCAGTGAGCTGCGATCACACCACTGCACTCCAGCCGGGACAACAGAGTGAGACTCTGTCTTTAAAAAAAAAAAAAAATGTGGACAAAACGCCCAGCAAAGCAAAGAAAGAATGAGGCAACAAAAGAACAAAAGCAAGGGATTTGTTGAAAACGACAGTACACTCCACAGTGCAGTGGCTCCAGAGCCCAAATACAGAATCTTCCTGGGTCCAAATACCCTCTAGAGATTTCCCATTGGCCCCTTCCTGCTCCCCTCATGTAAATGAGGTGGTAACCAGCCATCAGTCTGACAGGCTGTGGACAGCAACCATTCAGAGGCTAGAGTGAAGTTACAGAGTTGCAAACAAAGACTGGGCCAGCAATCCACCTGATTTGTTGTGGACAGCCAGTTTCCCATCTGCCCCACAGAAAAGGTCAAAGGGAGTAGCCTCTGGTCCTTTTGTTACTTACCATGCAAAATTAGGCTTTTCCTTTCAGTTTAGTTCTAGGAAGTTGCTGTGAAACAGCCTCAGGTCCCCTGCCTCCAGACCCTATTCTCCTGCCCCAGAAGGACTGTTCCCACACCTTCTTGATAGGTTTTCACCTTCTGCAGGTTCCTGCAGAAGCGGCCCTGGATGGAAGTAAACACTAGCAGCACCCAGTTCTCAAGCTCCATTGAGACCACACCTGGGCCCCTTCTGCTCCAACAAGCTCTGACCAGTAAAATGGCACCATCCAGCACCCCAGGCTCAGATGGGATGCTGGTGTCCAGGGAGAGGTGAGCACACATCTACTTTACTTTAGGAGAAAGAACAAGAATAGTCTACTAAGCAAAACTGCTTCACCTGATGTCAGGCCTCACATGGCCCTTGCATGTTCTGTGATCCCACATGTCTCTCTAAAACACCTGCTGTGTGCCCAGGGCTACACCGGGTGCTGGATACCATAATGAAACCCAAAACACGGCCCCTGCATCCCAGGCAGGTGGACAAGAATGGCAGCGTCGTAACAGGAGGGGCGTGTTCACAGCCTCGGAAATACTGCAGCTACTTCCACAGCAGAACCATGAGCTTACTGCCTACTGACATGTCAACTCCATGAGGGAGGGATTCTTTTACTGATGGATCTCAGAGTGTAGACGAGTATCTGGCGCACAGTAGGATCTTTGCAAATGTGTGTTGAGTGGATACATGTATCGTCTTTTGCAAATTATCAAGCTACCTGGGAAATATTTTGGACCAGAAGTTCATGATCATAACAAAGAAATTTCTAAAACACTTCTGTGCTTAAATGGGGGGAAACAAGTAAAAATTATCAACATATATTCTATTGAATGTAGGGTCATTATTACATACATTTTAGGTTAGAATGTCCATAGCCTCTTGCACCCTAATTCCACCACCATCACCTTGATAACTTTCTATTGCCTTTTTGCATTTATCCTGATTGAAAGAACCCATACCTGGTATCAGACTGAACCACTGAGGTATCTTCACTCTATGTATTAACTCATAAAGGAAACCTCCCCTGCTCCCTGCCCATCGTCATTTCATAAATCAACAGGTCTGTTTCAGTGGCCTGATGTGTAATGGCATTTATGAGCACTGGCGAAGTTATGAACACTTAACTGAAGCAATTAAGCCGTGCCTTGCTCTTATGATTGTAAGAGATTGACTGGTGGTAATTTATTTTTTCCAATGCCGCTGACAAAAAGAGGTAATATTCATACTTACAGGTCATGCGGAATATGGGTATCAAAAAACCGCTTCCTGTCATTGCTCATCACTGCGTTCTATTTTTCCTCTGAAAGGGATGGTGAAATATTCTCTTAATACAGATTTGGGTATATTTAGTGAGGCTTTCCTCGGGACCAGGTGCTGCCACAGAATCTCAGAATTCCTCTAGAAACCAGAGCTTGGGCTTTAGGGCCAGTCTCAGCTGAGCCTCTCACTTACGGAGGAGCACACCAAGCCCCACATAAAGGAAGTGGCTGCCCCTGTTCACCCAGAGCCAGCGAAACAACCCAACTAGACAATCACTTCCCTCCAGGCTTCCCAGGGATTCCCCTGGGTGGGTGAGGATGGGTGCAACCCTACGCTTCCCAGGTGGAAGGAGGCAAATTGAGCGGAGCCACAATATGCCTTCTGGAGTTGGGGTTGCCAGATCAAAAGCCATAAGCATTTTTAAAATAAGTAATTTAAATAACATTAAATATTATACGCTGTTTTAAATTAAAACGTTAATGTTTTAAAATAAATATACAGACCGTCCCCCAAAGGGGTGAACTGATTTATACTCCCCTCTACTAATATACCCTTATTAAAATAACGTGTTAGCATTAAAAAATCTCTGCTGGTTTAATGGGCAAAAATGATCTCGTTATTACTTTGAGTGGTGTTTGTTTACTAGTGAAGTTGAGCATTTTCTTATGTTCCAATAGCTTATTGCATTTTTCATTTTGTAAATTGCTAATTTATGTGTCAAGTATAGTTTTAATACACATCATGAATGGGCCGTGTGGCCTTGGAAAAGTTGCTCAAGATCTGTGAGTCTCAGCTTCGGGACCTGTCTCTCAGGGGGACCGTGCGACCTGAACACAGCACGACAGAGACCAGAGTGGGTGCTGAACTCCTGAGCCCCACTCTCTCCCCCAGCATTTCTGTCCATCCGGCTCTGCTGACACCATTGAGAAGAGGAAACAGAGGACCGAGCCCCTGTGATGGCCCCTCCCCATGGCAGGGGCAGCCGCCAGGGCACTGGGGCTCCGGGCAGAGGACACATGCCTGCTGGGTGTTCCTTCATCCCGAGTCTCCAGAAGTGAGTCCCTTTGCTGACCCCCTTGTCCCTCAATGATGCATGAACAACACAGCATCTTTCCTTCTGTGCTATTCGGGGGGAAACCCAAAGTCTAGATCAGGGAGATGGCACCCTCCCTATTTCACAGCCTTCTCTCTTACATCTCAGAGGGGGCTTGAAAGATGGCACAAGGAAGAGGAGCAGAATGGGGCACATACACCGTGAGCAATTGGTTGAATCAGTTTCTTGCCTGGGAGACACTGGTCTTTCCTTGGTGAGTGTGAGTTGCATGTGTGCACATAAGTGTGCCCGTGTGCATATGTGAGTGTGTGAGGATGCATGTGTGGCCATGTGTGCGTGTGAGCTTGTGTGTGAGTGAGTGTATGTGTGTGAGTGTGAGAGTGTGCATGCATAAGCATGTGTGCGTGAGACAGCGTTTAATCTAAATACTTGTAAGTGCTGCCCTGAATGGTTTTCTTACAGACGCAAACAAATGCCATTTCCTCAGGAGCCAAGCATGAGGTTCTCTTTTCAAACTTTCTGTGCTCCAAAGAGCTGTGCTTAGATGCATGATGCTGCTTCAAAGTTCTCAGGCAAGATCGTAAGATCCTGCAACCCCACAAGCTCACTTACAAAGCATCACTGTAACGCATCCCAGCAAGAAGCTCTGTTTCATTGTAGCTTGTAGCACAAGCTTGCCTTGTAAATAGGAAACGATGATGGATGGAAGACAGCAGAGGCTTGTGGAATTTCAACCCTGATGGTAAGGCTGAAGCTAAGAATAACCTGCTGTGCTTCAGACCAGGGCGGCTGAGCAGAAAACCCTCTTTTCTCATTGCCCCACCTGCCTCTTCTGGACACAGTCAGCCAAGGAGTGAACAGACTTGTGGATCCCTTGTCTGCATAGCCTCAGAGCACTCTTGAGCCTGCCTTTTCATCTTTCCCAGGCCTCCCAGATGAAACTGAGCAGCCCTTGATGCCTGCAGACAGTCTCCGCTGAGCTTTCCGAGTTCATCTTTAGGTCCTGTTCCAAGAGATTTGTCAATCTCTGTCAAATAAGACACGTTGCTCACACTGAGACCTTGTTCTTCTCCAGGTACAAATAAACTGCTATTTTCCATGATGCTTGGACTTCACTCTTGTTAACTTATTAAAGGTCCCAAAGGCCCGGAGGGACAGGTGCTATTGTCATCTGCATTTAGTGAATGGAGTGTGTGGATGTCACATGGCAGAGCCAAGACCCATTGCCATCTTCAGGCTACATCACCCTGCTCACCACATGGCTCATGGCAGGTGGCAGGTGAGGGTGACAGTGGAGGCACACTTTCCCTAGGATGCTGTTAACAGAGCTCGGGGGATGTGGAAAGGCATCACTTTGGAAGTGTTCCCCACACATTAAAGTTAACTATTCCTGAAGATTCTTACAGATGTCCAACCACTTTGGAGGGATGTATGCATTGCCTCTTATTAGGCAGGTTTTTAAATTTTCCTAAATCCCCTTCCTCTCAGGTCTTCTCATTAGAGAACTCCAGGATTTGAGCAGACATATCCACATGTTCGTTTTCAAGGTCCTTCATGATATCAAAGACCTGGAGTCATATTCACTGACTGTCACCAGCCACACCCATCTCACCTGCAGCTTCTCCAGAAGCAAGAAAGGCAAAGCTTCACCTGCCCATGCGTTGAAGCTGCCTTTACCCTTCTTGATTTGCATTCTAGTGTTTCATTCACAAAGTCTTCTCCTACCAGGGATCATTTTTTAAATGTATACTTTCTTTTTAAAGTCTTAAAGTTTTGCTTCATATAATGAGAAATGCCCCTGAAAGTTTTTCTAGTCAACGTGAGGTCAATATGTAATTTTGTTGTTTTTCTTTTGGAAAGCAAATTGTCCCAGCTCTATTGTTTGGCTACTCCATCTTTTTTCCCACTTCCCCACTAGTTTTTAATGGTCACTCTTTCATATAATCACTTATTTATTTAATCTTTTGGATGCCTCTAGTATGGCAGGTGCTGTTCTAAATGCTGCTGTTATGACACAAAGCCAGAAAACAGCCTTGCCCTCATGCAGTGCAGATTTTAATGGACCTGGAGGATTTTCCAGGCAGAGAAAACAACAAGTACAGGGACAAGAAGCAGAAGTTCTGTGTGTTTGAGGCACACTTGAAAAGGCAGGGTGCTGGGAAAATTAATAAGGTAGGACAAGGGTAGAAGACAAGGTCAGAAAGGTAGCAGCTAGAGCCCAAGCTAAAAAGTTTGGGATGCATTTAAGTGTGATGAAAATCCACCAAGAGTGAAATCAGGGAGGCTGATAGAAAGCTGTTTACACAGTTTAGACAGCAGATGATGGTAGTGGCTTCGATGCATGTGCAAAGTATGTTGTGCCCTAGGAAGAGTGATTGGATTTTAGATATAACTTGAAGGTCGAGCTGATGAATTTGTGTATAGCTGGAGGGAGAGGGAGAAGGGTTTTTTTTTTTTTATCAGAGCAATTATGTAAAATAGTGGTGGCGGTTTGTTGAAATAGAAATCTTGCAGAAGCAGGTTCAAGGGCAGCAGTAGAAAGTGAAGACAAGAGTTCCATTTCTAAAATGTAGGCTTTACACCCTTGTTAGACATGGAGAAGTCTTGCAGACAGTTACGAATGCATTCCAGCAGCCCTGGAGTTAGGGTTGTAGATATAAATGTGGCTGTCTACACTGAATTTATAAATTAATTCAAAACAAATTGACATGACATTGTGCTTGTTTTTCTATGAATAAGGTTTACCTTTACTTTCTCTTTTTCTTATCTTATTGCATTGGCTAGAAATGTCAGTGTCTTTTTGGGGGCTTTACTGAGGGGATTTGGTGGAGATATGCTCATTAAGTTTAATGTTTGTTACAAATTTCAGGTTAGGAAAATTCCTTCTATTCTTGGTTTGCTAAGAACTTTTTATAATGTGTCAACGTTGAATTGTAATAAATGCTTTTCTGCATTTAATGACATGGTCATATTTTCCCCTTTACTCTATAATCTTTTCATAGGAATAGATTTTCTGATCCTGAACTGTGTTTGTCTCCCAAAAATAACCTCTACTTAGGCATTGCAATATTATTACTTTTATACATTGCTAAGTTTATTTTATTAACATTTTATACTTAATTTTTGCATCTATGTTTATAAGTGAGATTGAAATTTTAACCTATAGATTTATTTTGAGTTGAAGATTCTCTCTCTCTCTCTCTCTCCCCTTCTTTTTCTCTCTCTCCAGCACCCCTCTTTGTGTGACAATAATACAGCTGCTTCTGCCCAGCTCCCCACTCTCATATTCTGTAGCCAAGTTTTCTAATGGTGTTGGGGGGCTTCTATTCATCACTACTACAGAGGAGATATCAGTTATAGCCATTAAAGAGCTTGGCTCAGTTAACAAGTTTGAGGCTGTGTATTTGCCATTTCACTTCCTTAGTCACACATACTTTCATAAAAGACATACCTGGGTCAACAGCACTTCTTGTTTCCAGCCTCCCTTATTGAGCTGACTGGGCTCATGCCCTTCCCTGACTCCACACAGCAGGCTTGACTGGTGCTCCCAGCCCCAGCTCAGTCCAGCAGGAGGGACACCCTCCTCCACTGCCTGCGGGAGGTGGGTTCCTAGCCTTCCCTGGCTTCTGCACCTGGACTCAGCAGGCCAGCTCACCACAAGAGTGTCAAGTCCATTGCTGATCCATAAAGATGTCTGCCTTGCTTTTCAGCCAGACTATTTCTTTTTAACTTCCTCTTCTTTGTGTTTTATATATCATTGCTCTGTGTAATGCAGAAAGGATGTATCAAAGTGTAAACTTGTAGCACTCTCTTTGCCTAAATGGCACAACACACTCTTTAGAGGGAAAACTATGTAAAGCTTTGTTCAAGACAAAGCTTGCCTGAATTCATTAGTCAATGCATTCATTGCCTACTCTATCCACAGTATAACTGTAGGATGAATAGGAAATGTTTCATCTTTAACTTGCGTAATATCTTCCCAAGAGAAATTTCCTAGTGTCTTACATTTCTATATTGGGTGGAAACTTTTCTGTGAAGTTCTGTCTCATTGGCAAGTCATGATTACAGAAATTTGTAGACAGCCCATAATTTCAGATAAACATGGAAAATCCCAGAAAGTTAAGTGACTTACCCACAGTGTATCAATGAGTTAATGGCAAAGATCAACCTAGATGAAGGCTCCCTGGCTATGCTTGAAGCTTCCATGAACCCTGGTTTGTAGACCTTAGCTTGGAGAAGAAAAGGCTGGGGAGGACCAGTGAAACTGGGGAGTGAAGGACCTGTTGCAGAAACCCACCTGGTTGTCACACCTCTGTCGTATCAGCCCTCATCACACCCCTGTCCTCCAGATTTGCCCTTGGCCCCACTTGGCCCTGGAGTTCTGATCCCTGTTAAGCTCTCCCACCTGGACTGACCCCAGTCTTGACCACATGCACCTCTGGACCCATGTTTCATTGAACTCTCAACCTTGGGTCCTAGGGGACAGTCCTACTTTCTCATCACACAGTTTATATCACAAAATCTTTGTTGCAACCTTAGAAACAAAAGGAGGGGGATTTTCTTCCTTCTCCCTAGAAGGGAGATTTTCTCTTATGCTCCAGTTTGGTTTCAATACATATTTATCCAAATTTGATAACCATTTATCTAGAAAGCTAGAACTAATCACAGCAGATTTCCACCCAGCCCCTCACCCCTGACTTCCTTTCCCTGGGGTTATCCTGCCTTCCAGCTGCTGACTTTTCACTTATTGCTTTTGACTTATCCTCTGATAACTCTATGATAAGCTGTTCAAAGTCAGCACCCCACTGTCTCTGATCTTAAACCATCCCTGCCCCTACATCTTCTGAAACCCCACTCTAAATAAAATACCAGAAACAAATGGAAATCCAGCAGTGCAGTGTGACTATGCATAGGAGCTCTTATCCTCTAACACTTTCCTGACAGCCCTAACCTCAGGCCTCATGGTTATTTTTCCCTCCAGAAGATGGTGAGACTCACTGCACGAGGACCTGTGTTCAGATCTTTTTCCGTTCCCCCCGGGAAGGACGAGAGGAAGGAACGAACATTCCCATGCATCTACCATATGCCCAGCACTGCTCTCCGAGCATAATGACTGCGGTCTGTTTGTTGGCCTCATTGCATAGATCAGGCACATCAATCTTTGAGGAGCTGCCATTCAGCTACTGAGTGACACACCCACGATCTGAACCCAGGTCTGTTGGATGCAAAGGCTAGGCTGTCTCCGAACAGAACAGGATGGTCTTCACTCTGTGTGAGAATATGTGTCTTGCTTGGAGACAGTAACAACGTGCAGAGAAACTACAAAGCAATGCTCTACAGCGGCTCGACTGGCAAGTGCAAATGGGAGGGCTGTGGAGGAGTCCACTCAGCTCTCCCACTTCCCATCTGTGAACTCACAGCCACCTCCTGTCTTCTCCAGTCTGCAGTCTCCTGGTATCAGTTTCTGTTGCTCCCAAAGAAAAGGACAGGACCAGAGGGCAGAAATCACAGCATACCAGGCTGTGCTTCTCAGAGTGGAAGCTGCTGGCAGCCTAGTGGGCACACTTTGGATGAGGTGATGCCCAAGTGGAGACAGGATGACCACTGGGCAGAGGGAGGTCAAGCATCCTTTCAGAGGTGGGACCAGCCCAGGCCTCCCAAAGCCTGGGCTCCACACTGGAGGCAGTCTACAGGGCCTAGGGTCACCATGGAGCCCTGCACAGACCTTGGATGGCTATCTCAGTCCACCTTCAGTCAGCTCATCCTAGCTCCAGTGCGATGTGCAAGTCTTGTTTTCTCTGTGTGCCATGATGTGAAAGAAACAAAGAAGCAGCAGGCCAGACACCGTTGAGACTGTCCCCAAGCTGAGTGTTGATGGTTCTCCCACACTCACGGGTTGGGGCTCTTGTGAGACCCAGTGAGATGACTCACTAACAATTCCCCTGAAAAGCCTGGGAGAGGCAAATCCATCTCAGCTCCCATTCCATCTCCAAGCTATGCCAAATGCTGTCTGGAGCTCTGCAGAACCTGCAGGTCAGCCAATCTCCACTCCCCTATGCTGACCCCACACATGCCCACACTAACTGCTGCCTGTGGCCTCAGGCCACCTCCCTTGCTGCCTAGGGTCCTCTCTTGTAACCACCCAAGGAGCACCCGGTATCTGTGTGTTTCAGTCGACTTTTCTTGCCGTGGCCCTGCTCCACCACGGCCCCTCTCTCTGCAGCCCCTGGCCTGCTGTAATCGCTGGAGCAGAGAGATGAAACACCATCTGGCTTTGCCCCTCCCTGACAACACTGGCACTTTGCTGTGGGCATTTCAGGCACCTCAGCCAGAGAGGGAGACTTTGCCGAGTCTGCCGGTGCCACTGCAGGCCCTGCAGAGCCCTGTCTACCAATCATTCTTCCTGGACTTGGGAATCCCTCACCTTAAGCCCAGCAGGCTCTTTCCTTCTGTGTCTGAACCTCTATTTGCTTCAGGCTGACTTTGTGCCCGGCAGCCTCTCATTCATTATCTGCTCTAGTCCTCCAGTCCTCACACCACAGCTCTAGAGGAAAATATTATGCCCGTTTTACTGATGAGGGAATGGAGGACAACAGCATTCCACGGCTGGGGGCAGGCAGCCACTTCAGTCCTAGGGCAGGAGTGCTAGGGCCACATCCCAGTTCCACAGCTTCTGGATGGAGAGCTTGAGCACTCCTTCCTCACCTGTAACAGGATGATAATAATAACAGTGCCCTCCTCTGGGTAGCTGTGAGGATGAAATGGGTCAATACACACTAAGTGTTTAGAAAGCACTGCACACGTGGTACTCAAGCGATGATGACAATGAGGGCAATGATGAGGAGCACTCCATAAGTGAGGAAGAGGAGGAGAAGGGGCAGGATGCTGCTGCTGATGACAATGATTAATGATGGTGATGAGCACTCCATAAGAGAGAAAGAGGAGGAGGAGTACCAGGCTGCTGCTGATGACAACAGCAGTGATGATGACGAGGAGAACTATGCAAGTCCTCATGATGAGGAGAAGGAGGAAGAGGTGTAGGAGCACTACACAACTGATGAGGAGGAGGAGGACTACACAGTGATTATGGTGATGAGGAGGAGGAGGACTACCCAGTAATCATGAGGAGGAGGAGGAAGATGATGGTGATAGTGATGGATGATGGTGGTGATGATGGTGATGATGACAATGGCAATTAGCACTACACCAGTAGTCACAGCAATGATCATCACCTTCATTTGCCTGGATCAAATAAAGAGGAAGTGGCAGTACCAAGAGTTTAGCTCAACCCTTCTGGATTCTCATCCAAGGCATCACAGGAAAAGCTGCTGGGCATTTTAGTAAAAGGAAACCATCTGGTATTGGCTTGTTGCCTTTTATAATTGTCTGAAAATATTAAGGGTGGTAATTCATAGGCCTTGAACAGATTCTGACATGGGCCACTCATTTGAGTTCAGCTTCTAAAGCCAAATACACTGAATGTGGTGGCCTCATTTCCAATAAACTCTTCCAAAAGGGAAAGCCCAAAATCATCGAGCCCGAATGATCTTGAAATCCACATGAAGAAAAGCCCCCTGAATGGAGATCTTGCCCTCCTTTTTCTCCCCTCCCCTGACAAGTCACTTTGCCATGTTGTTGGGAAAGTTCAAAGTGGCATTTTCCTGGCATTTTCCAGGACAGACCGTAGCCCCTGACACCTAAGATGCCTAAGGGAGGACAAAGCCTTTTCCACACCACCCACAAGAGGTGGCGCTAAAGTGCAAACTCCAGAGACCCATGTGCACACATGTGCACATTTGTGCACATGTACACACATACACACATGCACCCACATACACACACATACACATACAAGCACATACACACATGCACACATACATACGCATACACACATGCACACACATACACACAAACATGCACACACATACACATGCGCACATGCACACACGCACACATGCACATTCACACACATGTTCACACACATGCACACACATACACATACAAACATGCACATATATACACACGGACACATGCACGCACATGCACACATACACACATGTTCACACATACACATGCACACATACACACATGCACACATGCATACACACATGCACACATGCACACACATGCACACACACATGTACACACATAAACGCATGCACACACAAACACATGCATGCATGCACACACACATGCATACACATACATGCACATGCACACACCTACACACACGCACACACATGCACACATGCACACACATACGCATATGCATGCCCACACACACACATTCTTCCTAAAGATTCAATGATTGGCCGGGCACGGTGACTCATGCCTGTAATCCCGGCACTCGGGGAGGCCAAGGCAGGCAGATTACCTGAGGTCAGGAGTTTGAGACCATCCTGGCTAACATGGTGAAACCCTATCTCTACTAAAAATACAAAAAATTAGCTGGGAGAGGTGGCAGACGCCTGTAATCCCAGCTACTCGGGAGACTGAGGCAGGAGAATTGCTTGAACCCGGGGTCAGAGGTTGCAGTGAGCCTAGATCGTGCCATTGCACTCCAGCCTGGGTGACAGAGCAAGAGTCTGTCTCAAAAAATAAAAAAGACTCATTGACTCATCGACTGAATCCTCAGGCTTCCTGGGAACAGGGTTTAGGGTGGGAAGCATGCACTGAAGATGGAGAGGTCCCCTCAGGCAGGAGGCATGGAAAGGGGGTGCAGGGACACAACCCCAAAACTGAATGCTTCGCAGGCTGACTACCGCTTGCTGTGCTAGTGATGCACGCAGCATGACACTCACATTTGCTAAGCCTCTGAGGCAGATGGACCACGCCGCCATTTCCTTCTAAGAGGATGTCTTCATTGTGGCAGGACAGGGGACACTGCTTCAGCACAGGAGCACCTGGGGGCGAAACCCTCAGTCCTGCTTTCCCCCCTTGATCCTCTGATCTTCTTTGGCTGCCAGAGCACAGAGCATCAGGTGATTTTCCAGCTCCACTGCTCCCTTTATATGTTCCGGGGCCGCAGTCACAGCCATCACATTCTGATCCAGCCCCTCAGACCCCAAAGACAAAATCGAGAGCTGGCAGGGGACTCCTGGCTGCCCTCCAAGGCTGACAGACGGGTCAGACTTCTGAGAAAAGTTTCAGGCTGCCATGTGTCTGGCCAGATTCTCCCCGGGATCTGCAACTCGCTTGGGTCAGAAATTGGGGAAGGAAAAGCAGCCAAGGTCCAGCCAATGTGCGAGAGAAGGGGAGACAGAGTCTCAGTGTAGGCTGACCTGCGCTCAGCAGCAGTGTGACTGTGGTTTGTTTGACGACTTCATTTTTCATTGCCCTGATTTACTCATCTGCAAAATGGGGTTATCAATAGCATCATCATCACAGGTTTTTTATAATGATTAAGTGAAATAATACATGTAAATAAAATGTGTTTTGTGGTGTTTGCATGTAGGAGGAACTCTACAAGGGTCAGCTATTGTTATTATGGACTTTAATAATATTAAATAATTAATTGTAATCATTTTAACAAACCCTGCCCTTCTGACCATCTAATCTTTTCTGTATAAGTACCGCATGCTAGTCGATTGTGCCACGGGAACTCCAGACCATCTAATCTTTTCTGTTCTAGGAATGGATGAATTGTAGAGATGGAAGAATTCCAGAGATGACCACAGAAGTTTTAACAGGGGTACAGCAAAGAAACAGCATGGCATGAGCCGGAAGGATGCTGGGCTCAGGGGTGCATGTGAGACACAGATGGGGAGGACGAGGGGAGAGAGGTGGTCGGTGAAAGTGCCGATGCTTGCTGGAGCCACCTGGCCTGGGAGGCAGGTCTTCACGGCTGGTGGGCAGGACCACAGGATCCTCAACTGTAAAGAGAGGGGCAGGGTGGTTCCCGCTTCACAGAGCCCCTGTGAGGATGGAAGGAGCTCTCGTGTGCATGGCATGTTGAGAAGAGTGAGGGACATGTGGCAGCTGTCCATCCAAGGCTGGCTCTCATTCCAGTGGGGCTGACATGCCTGATGGACAGTTCTAGTCAGTTACTCAAAAGCACTCTGCATTTTTCTTTCAAATAAATCTTTCCTGTGACTATGGCAACCAGATAAAATTCAAGATGCCAGGTAATTTCAGAGAAACTACAAACTATTTTTTTTTTTTTTTTTTTGAGACGGAGTCTCGCTCAGTCACCCAGGCTGGAGTTCAGTGGTGCGATCTCGGCTCACTACAAGCTCCGCCTCCCGGGTTCCCGCCATTCTCCTGCCTCAGCCTCCCGAGTAGCTGGGACTACAGGCGCCCGCCACCTCGCCCGGCTAATTTTTTGCATTTTTAGTAGAGACGGGGTTTCACCGTGTTAGCCAGGATGGTCTCGATCTCCTGACCTCGTGATCCGCCCGTCTCGGCCTCCCAAAGTGCTGGGATTACAGGCTTGAGCCACCGCGCCCGGCCCAACAAACTATTTTAGTATAAGTAGTCCCATGCAATGTTTAAGAGGTGCTTATACCAAAAAAAAAAAAAAAAGTTGTATATCTGAAATTTGAATTTAACTGGGCATCTTGTATTTTTCATTTTTTGTTTTTGCCAAATATGGCAATCTTATCTATGATAGGAATTGGTGTGTGCTGTCAACAGTAGAAATGCGCCACAAGAAACGGAACCTGATGGAAACCAACAGCCAGCAGCAAGGACCTGTAATGGAAATGGTCACTGCGACTTGTTCTGGTTCTCAGAAACTTCAGCTGTGTGAGGCAGATGTGCCATCCACCCTCCTGAACGTGACTGCATGAAACACACAGGCCTGCCGGCACTGTGACTGGGGGACACATCCGCTTTCAGAGACAGAACCTAAGGAAATGATTGTGAGTATGTGCAAAGAGTTTGCCAAAATGTTCGTCCTAGTAATATTTTTATAACAATGAAGAAGCATAAACAATGTAATTATCCAATAATAGGAGACAGGTTCCATTCACTGCTGGGCGTTCTACAAAGGAAGGAGAGAGTCATTGACACCCACGGCAATCCTACTTAGTGGTAGAGAAAGATGCTTCTGATAAAAAAAAAAAAAAAAAAAAAAAAGAGGTTATAAAACAGAATGTCTTTTGTGGTTCAAGTGGTTGGCAGATTAGAAGAGTCTGGAAAGATTAAACCAAATGTTAGTGGTGATTTCTTAGGCAGGTACAATTCTGAGTGTTTTTGTTTTCTTTTTTTGTCACTCTGTATTTTCTGATGTTTTTACATCAGGAAGGTTGAAAAGGCGTCTATACTTAGTGTAACAAGGGGAAAGTGGATTGACTAATGAAGTCCGCTCAGCTCTGCCTTCTCAGGTCGGAGCCCTGAGGCTGCTCCATGCTGTGTGGATCTCACCTTCCCCTCCCTCCCGCCTCACCCAGTGTTGTGGACAGCAACAGCCTTCTGCAGCTTAACCCGCTCCTGCTTTCCCAGGCTGTGTTTCTCATAGTTCCCAGCATGGCACTTCACAAAAGGAAAAAATCATGATAATATGTAAGTTCTCCAATTATTTTGCAGAAATAAAAGGGTGAATGCGTATGTGCCAGGCACTAAGCTCAGGGCTTTCATGTGCAATGTCTTGCTCTTTAGCCATGGAAAAGAATCCTGGCACAAAGCTTGTGGTCAGCTTTCAGGGATGGATCTTCGTAAGTTTTGCACGAGTTCACACGAAGCTTCTTGAAGATGGAGACCAAATCTCATCTTGCGCAATGATGTATTTAGTCACTCGCTAGTTCAACAAGTGCCTACTGAGGCCGTCCTTCATGCCAAACCTGCACTGTGTCTTGGAGATCCGAGAAGCAGGGAACAGGAGAAAGAGGTCCTGTTCTCACTGAGGTTATCACTCGGCGGGAGAGACAAGTAGGCAAGTCAGGAAATGTCGCAGTGCCAGAATTGTGGATGTGCAGACTCCCCGCACCCCTGAGCACACAGGAGGCAGCCTTGGATGCCGTGTCCCCATGCCTTCACTGAGTCCTTACGTAGTAAGGATTGCCTGAAGCCAGGCTCCTCTCCAGGTCCAAGGCAAGCAAAAGCGACTATGCATGAGATGGCTAGGTGACAGCCGGGCTGAGAGGGGACATTTGAGCTGAGGCAACGACAACTGAGCTAAGACTTGGATGATGGAATGGAGTCTGTCCAGGTGAGAGCTGGAGGATGAAGGCTGTGGACAAAGGTGAGCACATGTGCAAAGGCCACCCAGGTGGGTCTTGGGTGTGGCTTGCTTGTGAAACAGAAGGAAGATCAACAGAGCAGGGGCAGAGCAAGACAAGAGCAGCGCAAGATGCAGAAACTGGATCCCCTGGAGCTTAGCAGGTCACGAACTCGCCTTGTAGCCTAAGCACAAGGAAATGCCAGGGGAAGGCTTGGCCAAGTGGGCGGCATGACTCCACTCGTGATTTCACTGGGTCACTCTCTCTGCTGGTGAGAAAAATACATCACGTGGGAAGAGGGACAAGAATGAAAACAAAAGACCAATCGGGAAGCATTAGAATAACCCAGGAAGGGAAAACAGAGGATGTGGACTAGAGTAGTAGTGGTTGAGGGAGGGAGAGGTGTGACCAGCTTCAAGGTGTCATTTAGAGGTAGCCAGGAAGAGTGACAGACAGCTCCCATGACTTGGAGCTCCCAGGGATCCCAACGCTTCATGCATGCTAACCCCATGGAAGCCGCATGACCCTGTGAGTCAGGCATACTTGCATCTCCATTCTACAGAGGACATGGAGGTCTGAGATTATGTTTGTGGTGCTCACTAACAAATTTGCTGTGAGAATTAAGAAAAATATTGGACAGGGAATGGGGAGATATTGGTCAAAGGGTACCAAGTTTTAGTTATACATGAGAAATAAGGTCTGGGGATCTATTGCATAGAATAATGACTGTAGTTAATAATAGTGTATCACACACTTGAAAATTGCTAAGATAGTAGATTTTAAATGTTCTCACCACAAAAAATGATAAGGACATGAGGCAATAGATATGCTAATTAGCTTAATGTAATCATTCCACAATAGACACATGTATCAACATGTCACATTGCACACCATAAATGTATATGCTTTTCCACTTTTCAATTTTAAAACAAATACATTATAAAATAAAATGATAAAAATAAATCAATAAACATTTAAAAAAAAGAAAAAGGCTTGATGTTGCAGGTTGACCATCACGTCAGTCAGGATGGTCCAGATTGCGCTGCATAACAAACAGGCCCCACATCTCACTGACTTAAGACATTTCATTTCCTCCTTGCACTATGTCCGTCACAGGTCTGTGTGGCCACAGGGAGCAGGAGAAAGAGTCAACTAGGTCATAAGGCTGCCCAGATAGTCCACCTCAAATGTTAAGGGCCCTGGACCAGAGGGAGAGAGAACTTTTGATTTTCCTAAATTTGCAAGTAAATGATTTGGCCCCCAAATGATACCAGTGATATCCACTTATGACACATCAGCCAGAGCTAATTTCATGAGAAAGGGGTCTGGAAAGTATAACCTAGCAATGAGTATGGCACTAGCAAATGTCACTGCTGCATCAGTTAAAGATATTTGGTTGCAAGCAACTGAAATTAGCTCTTCTTGATATAAAACATCAAAGGAGGGGAGAGTTCAGAGGAACACAAGCCAACATCTGTGCCTCAGGGAGGACAAGAATCTAGGCAGCTCCCAGGGTCCCCGCAGGAGGAACCAACGGACAGCTCAGGACAAGTACCACCAGGAAAAACAGCTCCATGGCCTTCATCCTTGACTAGCTCTTCCCATGGAGAGAAAGCATAGTCAGCTCAGCTCAGATCACACACCAGCTCTGCGGCCAGAGAGGGCATCGCACCTTGACGAACCCACCGATGGCAGCACTGAAGGAAATGCACAAAAACGGGAGTGTAGTGCTGAGATGCAGAAACAACAAATATGCCCCCCGGTGGCCTGAATGTCCTCGTCCGTCACATCTATGTGATCTGTGATCTTCATCAGTGCTGCCTTCGTGTATCAGCGGGTTTGATCAGCAAGCATTTAATGTGTGCCTCCAAAGCCACGCACACCCACAGCCACTCCATGCACCCCCGGATCTTCCCACACATCACGTGTCCACCTTCATGATGTTGGGTGTTACTGTAGAGCACAGATGCCCCACGTAAGATGCCACCTTTCTCATCTGTGTCCCCAGAAGCCACATGCTTGCATGTGGAGGAGGCTGTTCTGGGAGGAATCCTGTCTGCGTGCTTGAGTGAGAGAGTCCTCAGGTCAGAAGCTATCCAGCCAGGGCTGCCCACGACTGACCCCCAGACACAGAGGACTTGCCAGTGGGTGACTGAGGGCCCCACAGGATCGGCTGGGCCAGGGGTTCCCAAACAGTCATCCTTGGACTAGGTCAGGATTTCACGGAGGAAATGGGCACAGTAAGTACAGTAGAGGAGAATGTTTCCATAAACCCAAATTTATTAAAGGACTGCCTTCATTCTGAAGGTTTCCCTTTTGATACTAAAATGTTCTATTGTTTATAAAGCAATGAAGCTGGCCAGGCATGGTGCCTCATGCCTGTAATCCCAGGACTTTGGGGGGCCAAGGCAGGTGGATCACCTGAGATCAGGAGTTCAAGACCACCCTGGCCAAAATGGTGAAACCCTGTCTCTACTAAAAATACAATAATTAGCTGGGTGTGGTGACAGGCACCTGTAATCCCAGCTACTTGGGAGGCTGAGGCATGAGAATCGCTTGAACCTGGGAGGCAGAGGTTACAGTGACCTGAGATCGTACCACTGCACTTCAGCGTGGGTGACAAGAGTGAAACTCAGTCTCAAACAAACAAACAAACAAACAACAACAAAAACAATTAAGCTAAAAAAAAAAACAGAAAACAACAGATCTTTCTAATGTCCTGGGCAATGAGAGAAAGAGCCCAGCTTGTTAGTCAGCAAGCTCATTTGTTCATTTGTTTTGAACATCCCAGTAGATGGTATCCAAGCCTCGGAATCACTAGCATAATCTAACTGCTTACTGATTCCACAAGGAAATCAAAGCCTAGTAGGTGCAGGCACCCAGGCTCACACGCTCCCCACGGGCCTGGCTCTTCCACTCAGCGGGTATGTCGCCCTCTCCCAGGTCTCCTCCTACCCACATCTTTGCCACCTCCTGTGGGTCCTTCTTTGACCCGAAACTCACAGGAGAAGCACTCCCAGCTGGCCCCTGCACGTTCCTGTCCCCAGACAGAAGAGAACAGACCACCACCTGCCACCTTGTCCGGTCATCCCAGCACAGGGAGCCACTCTGCCCTGGCCACCAGATGCCTCCTTCTAATCCGACATGGTTTTCAGTGGAAGGTTGAATTATAGGTGCTGCCTTCTTAATGTTATCAAAAGTAACTATAGTCATTTAAAAAGCCAAGAAGTCAAACTTCCACCAATTAGTTAGGTAATTTGTTTCTTTAAGATCCCCCACCATGAATTACCCATTAAATAAATATCTGATGCATTTACTGTTTCCTGCACCATCAAGCTGAAAAGGCAAATGAATGATAATTACACATAAATACACTCCAGTTCCATAGTACTCGTTCCCAGGATCGGATGCAATTTACAAATCCCACTGAGATTAACTCAGTAACGCAAGGCTCTCACCCATTTTCATGACAGGAAAGCTGAAGAAAATCAACAAGAAATATTTAGGTAGAAAACATGACTTTTGGACTACTAAGAATCCCCAGATATCTCATTTATTTATTTTGAATTGTTAATGCATGCTTACCATGCACCTGGGCTTAGGTTCGCAACCCAGGGTTTTGACTTTCGATTACCATTTTTCCTGGGCTATTGGGTTTACAGAGGATGAGGCTGTTCACACAGGAAAATAACTTGGGAAATGTTTGGTTAGATACCAAAGGCCCTTCTGAACTTCTATGACATGAGTGTTCACCAAGAGCCACTTTAGGATGTTGTATTTGGCCGTTCTTGCATTGTTATAAAACAATACCTGGGCCAGGTGTGATGGCTCACGCCTGTAATTCCAGCACTTTGGGAAGCTGAGGCAGGTGGATCATGAGGTCAAGAGATCGAGACCATCCTGGACAACATGGAAACCACATCTCTACTAAAAATACAAATATTATCTAGGTGTGGTGGCTTGCCTGTAGTCCCAGCTACTTGGGAGGCTGAGGCAGGAGAATTGCCTGAACCCGGGAGGCGGAGGTTGCAGTGAGCAGAGATTGCACCACTCTACTCACTCCAGCCTAGTGACAGAGCGAGATTCCGGGGGGGAAAAAAAAACCTGAGACTGAGTGATTTATAAGAAAAGAGGTTTAATTGCCTCACAATTCTGCAGGTTGTGTGGGAACCATGGAGGCTTCTGCTTCTAGACAGGCCTCAGGGAGCTCTCATTTATGGCAGAGGGGAAGGGGGAGCAGGTATCTTACGTGGCAAATGCAGAAGCAAGCGAGAAGCGGGGAGAGTGCTACGTACTTTTAAACAACCAGATCTCATGCGAACTCACTAACACAAGAACTGCACCAAGAAGGAAATCTACCCCCATGACCCACTCAGCCCCACCAGGCCCACCTCCAACACTGGAGATTACAATTTGACTTGACACTTGGGGCAGGAACACAGATTCAAACCACATCAGATGTGGAAAGTTGACGGTGTGTGTCTGTGGTCCCAGCCACTCAGGAGGTTGAGACGGGAGGATTACTTGAGCCCAGGAGGTCAAGGCTATAGTGAGCCATAATCATGCAGCTACACTCCAGCCTGGGCAACAAAGCAAAAAAAAAAAAAAGTGGAGTAAATTCAAGAATATTGCCAAGAACAAAGATCCTAGTAATTTTTTTAACCAAGCTAGAATGTTTCATGAAAATGAAAACCTTTATTCTGCCTAGTATCCTATCTTATTAACTTGACAGAAAATGTTTCACTTTTTCAGAAGAAAAAGCTCTTTTCTACATGAGTCGATGTTTGCATGTTTTCTAATGAATGTAAACCTCAGAGCCCTTCTCTTTTCAGAGGCTGCCTGGGACTTGGGGTCCGCCAGATGAGCATGGCCCTCATCGCTCCACTGCCTGCCCGTGGTGCAACTTTTTCAGCAAATCACCTCGTGTTTCCAGCCTGTGCTCTCTGATCTGTAGAATGGGGAGCATTGCAGCTGCCCCGCGGGGCTTGTTATGAGGAATGAAGATGGTGAGTATGAAGCACACAAACCCTCAAGAAATCAGGCCCAAACCCTCCCAATGACACTCATCTCCAGGAGGAGCTCAGGGATCGGTCTCGATGTCCGTGAGCACCAGCCTGCCCGGGCATCACACCCGCAGCCGCCATCCACAAACACGAGCACAGCACAGACGCACAGCAAATGTGCTTGTGAGTGATCCGAGCCCACAGTGCCCATCTCCCGCCACTGGATTAGGACATTTAAAGAATGGCTTCTCTTTGGAACTGTAGTTTTCTCTTAGAACTCAAATGCAAAGAAAAACCTCTCCGCATGGGGGCCACAGAAAATCTGCAACTCTGATTATTCTGCCATGTACAGTTTTATTTCTGCTGATGCTCACGTGAGCTTGGGAAACAAGCTTTTAGCTTCGGTTCTGGAATAATTAGAAGATGTCAGCCAGGCAGGGTGGCTCACGCCTGTAATCCCAACACTTTGGGAGCCCAAGGTGGACGGATCACCTGAGGTCAGGAATTTAACACCAGTCTGGCCAACATGGTGAAGCCCCATCTCTACTAAAACTACAAAGATTTGCTGGGCATGGTGGTACCTGCTTGTAATCCCAGCTACTCTGGAGGCTGAGGCAGGAGAATCACTTGAACCCCTATGAGGCAGAGGTTGCAGTGAGTGGAGATGGCTCCACCACACTCCCGCCTGGGTGACAAGAGCAAGACTCCATCTCAAACGAAAAAAGGAAAACAGATGTCCTCTCCAAGTGGAAACGGCAATGAGCCTGCCTTCTTGCCTTTGTAGCATAGTGAAGAATGGGATGTTCAACTTGTCACTTAATCACTTCAGGTTGCGGTTTTTAATCTATTAAATAGGGATATTCACAAAACTGTTGCAAAGGATTAATGAGATAATATTTGTGAAGTGATTGGAGATAATATGATGAAAAGCACATATAAATACAGAGTATTACTATTAAGTCTCTAAGGAATAATAAAATGCGTAATGACACGTCTGTGGTAATCTATACTTAATTATGTAATTTTCTAATACCCAGAAGGTATGCACAAGCCTAGATGAGTAAATGGCATTGCATGGCATTCATTTCATGAGGTCACTGGCCATTAAAGTTTAATCATGTCCCATTAAAAAATAAAGACTTCTGTTTTTACTCTTTCCCAATACTTACTAATACGTGCATGTGGTGAGGTATGAAGTCATATCGATTTTTTAAAGAGAGAGAGGTTTCATATCAGGCTTAGCCAACTCTCTCCACCCATTCCCCATAAGCACCTGCCAGGCCATCACAAATGCCAGAGGTGTGGTCCCCGTCTTCCCTGGCTGGTGCTCTGGCTGGGCAGCGAAGACCAGCCTATGTGAAGGATGGTGACAGACAGGTGTTGCCCGATGCCCTGCCGGGCTGCAGAGCGCATCTTTCAGAGCTGGGATCAGGAAACAAGAGAAGCAGCCTCGTGAGGTCACAGACTTGATTCCTGTCTTGTGCCCAGAGCCTCAACGCTGGTGCGTAGGGAGCACCCCACAGGCATTTTTGGACACACAGCTGAGTGACCGGATGAATGAGGCCCCGCTGAACCCAGGAATGCTCCCGGAGGAAAGCGCCCTGGGAGCCCCTGCAGTAGGGCTGAGCTGGCCGGGGAGGGCCCCCGTCACCAGGAGCAAGGCCCAGAGGGAGTCAGAGTGGTGCGGCTAGGGAAGAAAACCGGTTTGGCTGCTTCACACAGGGCCAGGGAGACGCTGGTGAATCACAGAGGGGGGCCCACCCAGTGGCCTTGCAAGTCTGGCAGTTCTTAGCTCAAACACCTGGAAGAGTCCTTTTGCCCAAATTTCAGACCCAAGAAAGAACAAAACTGCGTAGACCCCACCTCACCGTATCTTCTGCTTCCATGGCTTCTGGCCACTGCAGTGCACACAGATACAAGGTGTCAGGTCCCGAAAACACCAAGTGCTTCCAAATGGAGCCCATGGGGCCTGCAGGACCCCAGATGGCAGCCGCAGCGACCACGGGCGCACCCACCATGAGACAAACAGCCCCGGCCAGCAGAACAACCGGAGGAGGCCTCCCTGAGCACTCCAATGACCACAGGCTTTCTGGATGTCTCCGGAGGACCTCTGGGTGCAGCTGAGGGTACCCGATGCCCCTTAGCTAGCTGGTGAATTCAACAGGTGGTGACCAGACTGTCTGGAGTCAGAACCTGAGTCTGACCCTCACCCACCGGGGACCTGAGACAAATCATGAAATGGGCAAGGCCTCTAAACACCAGCTTCATCTATTCAATGGCCTCCCGCAATGCCCAGGCCACGCACGTGGAAACTCAAAGCTGCCCCAAGTGGCACTGGCCACAGGGATTAAGGGGCAGTGGACAGAGCACACACGGGGCAGCCAGTATTTGGGGGCACAGCTTTGGACAAATCACTCCACTGCTCCAAGCCTCAGTTTCTCCACACATGAGATGAGATTGTTGGATGAGTTTCGTGGCTCCTCAAGTCCCAGTCCGTGAACCAGCTGCATCACAATTGCCTGGGACTCCCGTTTCTAATGCTGATGGGCAGGCCCCACTTCAGACTGGCAGGGCCCAGAGTCAGCGGCTGGAATGCTGTTCCCAGTTCCTGGTGACAGATGCACAGGCAGCTGGGTTTGGGAGCCAATGGGCCAGGTCCCTCCCTGCTCTGAATCCAGGGTTTCATTTAGCTTAGCAAGTGCAGCTGAGGTGTAGAGCTCACTGAGGGGTGGCTACAGGCAGGTACCCACCACCCTCAAAGCTGCAGCTGGCTCGGTGGGTCCCCACCACCCTAAAAACTGCCCCTTGCAGGGCTATCTGTTAGCTTCCTCCTTGACACAATGGGCTGTTGTTACCATCCATGCTGTTCATGCCACGCTGCACACAGGGTCCCTCAGGGGCTGCAAGTCCAAGCTGCTCTGGGGCCACTGTGGCCTCAGATCCCAGGAAGAAGTGCAGGGCCTGCCCCCACTCAGCATCGGCTCCTTCTGTGCACCACTATCCTCTTGGGTTTGTGCTCTGGAAGGAAGTCCAGCGACCGGAATAAGGCCTGGTCTTTTCTCCGAGGACGTGCCCCTCTTCCCAGCCTCCTCAACTTCCCCCTACCCCCGCCCCACCAAAGCTCTGCTCACCCTTCTTTCCAGACCTCGTTGTTGATGCCCCACTGTATGCAAGGCCCAGGCAGGCACGGGGGCAGGCACCAAAGCTCCATGAAGCTGAGTGAACTGCATCTCCACATATCCTGGTTTCTAAAACGCTGATGTGATTGAAGCACGCAAATTTACATGCTTGGCTCTCCTAAAGAACGCAGTAGAACTCCTGGAGCTTCCCAGGTGGAGAGGAGAGGGCACCTGCTGACATGACCAGGGCATCTTTTGACCATGGGGGCATCCTATGTGAACAATGCCCCTGGGGAGGGCAGCTTCTCCACATGCACTGAAGCAGGATCACACTGGGCCATCAGGGCACCAGGTCCCCCCCAGCAGCCCTGGCCCACACCGCAGCTCCCCCGGCTGAACCCCGATGGCCACACGTCTCTGTGGCCCCTCAGTCCTGAACAAGCAAAGCATCCCTCAGATCCGCCTGGGCATTTGTCTTCTCTCAGGCAGGTGGAGCGCGCAGCAGACAGCACAGTGCAGCCTTCACAAGATGAAGCGCAATTTTGAAGAGAAAGGGAAACTAGGTCTGGATGACACCCCACCAGGAAATTTTGCTCTCAAGGGTCTCAGATCCTCAGACAAAAATAAGCAATGTGACATCAAAGTTAGGGGAGTTCTTCCACCCCCACCTCAGGCCTGGATTCATGATGTTTTGTTACATTCAGGTTCATTTTTATTGCAATGCATCCCTGGAAAGTCACCACCAAATAAAGAATGACGCAGACCCCACACCCATGGACTGAGCAGGATGGCAGGGGGAGGCCTGAGCAACGCTTCTGGGACCGTCTCAGGTTCCAGGAATCCTTTTCCAGGGGGTTCTAACCAAAGCCCTGATGCCCACCCATGCCACCACCTCCTGGCTGGGAGCTGCTGCCCCCTCTACAGTGCTACCCCAGTCTGCAGGGGCGAGGCCAGCTCTCCCAGCCCCACTTGCCCTGAGCCTGCACCCAGGCCCTCCAGCTGCTGTGTGGGGCTGGCCACTGGAGACACAGGCAGAAAGCTGGGGGTGGAGAGGTCACAATCACGGTGGCCCCGTGGTGGTAGCTGCAGCCCTCAGCAGCACAGCCCCAAGTCCATCACTTCCCTCACCAGGCCCTATGACCCTGATAACCCCGTCCAGGCTTGGCTCCTGCACTCAACCCTGCTACTTCTGCATCCCACAGGGGTTTGGAGGGTCCCGTGCTGGCCTCTGCAGGGACCCACTCCCTAAATTTTCAGCCCTGAGTGACACTCCGTCTCCCACAGGACTCTGCCCAAGGCAGTCAGTGGTCACTTGTGCCTTTGACTCCCTCCCACAAAGCTTTCCTGGAACACGCCAAGCCGTGGCGACCTTTCTCCTCTAAAGCCTCGTGTGTTTGTCTTGGAACTCAGAGCCACCACATGCTGCTGTCTGGTGCATGACTGCACACCCCAGGCCCAGCGATCTCACCAACTCCTCTGAGATCACGTTTGCATCCTCAATGCATAGTTCAGTATCCGGCATGGCCAGTGCTACACACAAACACACACATGCACACGCACACCAAAAAATCACACAATGCACACACAAACACTCACACCACACACAATGCATGCACACACACCACACACCATGCACACACAAACACACGCACAAAGACACCACAAATACACATGCAAAATGCACACACAAACACACTACACACAGACACACACAAAATACACACACAAACACACACACAAAGACACCACAAACACACATGCAAAATGCACACACAAACACACTACACACAGACACACACAAAATGCACACACACACACAAAATGCACACAAAAATACACCACATATATACACACACCACGCACAAAAATGTACAAACACACCACACACACATACACACATGCACACAAAATACACATATACAAACACATCACCCCAAAAGATACCACATACACATATTCACAGACATCAAACATACATATACACACACAAACCACACACATATACATACAACACATAGGTGCACAAAATGTGCACACAACACACCACACACACGTACACAAACACAGATATAAGCTCCACACGCACAGTTACACACACACACAAACACACGTGCTGGTCATATTTATTTAGTTCTGCAGTGGTTCTAAAAGATGTCCACGAACAATTCTCCATTGAGGAGGGGAAGCTTAGACCCTCCTGTTGAATGTGGGCACGACTTAATGGCTGCTCTCGAACAGACAGAAGTGATGGAAGTCATCCTGGGCCACTTCCAAAGCCAGGTCACAAAGGCACTGCAGCTTTCTCCTCACCCTCTCCGATCCCTTGCTCTGGGGAAGCCAGCTGCCTTATCAAGGGCACCGGGCATCCTGTCACGGGTGCCTGCGGGGAAGAGTTGAGGCTTCCCCCACAACAGCCCTGAGAGCGAGACTCAAAAATGGGTCTTCTGGCCTCGGTCAAGCCTTCGGGTGAGCACAGCCCTGGTCTACGTTCTTGACTGTGATCTCCTGAGACCCAGAACAAAACTACCAGCTAAGCTGTTTCTGAATTCCTGGCTCACAGAAATAGTGTGAGTGTTAAACATTTGTTGTTTTAAGCTGCTGGGTTTTGAGTTAATCTGTTACACAGAAATTGATCACAATTACAGGTTCCGACACATCAAAGCTATACAGAAAATCCATATTTTCTCTGATAACTGGAAATAGCAAAAAAGAAATAACCTCTGGTTGCAAAATCAGTTGCCTCCTGGAGCACCTCTCCCCACTGGTGCTGCAGTTGTGTATGAGGGACGCTTTTTAGAGCAAAAGTTGAGATCCACCTGCCTACCTGCCACTACCCATGTGCTGGGCTGGGAGAAAGTGATGTGACCCAAATTAGGAAAACTGGGGATACGAACAGAGACGAATAGAAAAGGAGAAGAGACTGTCTGCCTGGGGCCATGGAGAGTGGTCCCACTGCACCTCCTGCTTCTGCCTCTCTGGTACACAGAGATCTGCCCTCAAATAAGTGAGGAATCTGTGCTTTCACCAAAGGCTGCACCCACAAGCACCTTCCACAAAGCCCTCACCAAACACGCAATCGAGATAAGTGTTCACGACGGATCACTGAAGGCTCCTCACTTGGTCACCTTCTAGATCAGGGTGAGCAAATGCTTTCTGTAAACAATCAGAGAATAAATACTTCCAGCTTTGCAGGCTATGTGGCTTGGGCCTCAAACTACTCAACACTTGGAGGTATTGCAAAGTGATATTTAGGTGGCAAGCGGTATTGTGGTATTACTGGTAAAGAAAGAAGAAAAGGCATAGAAGACTACGGAGACAGAAGTGTCTCCCCTGAGCTGAGCCTGGAGGGCTGCAAGGAGCCAGGCAGCTGGAGGCGGCAGTGAGAGAGGGGAAAGGACACTAGGAAGGTGGAGGTGAGAGCAGTGGCACTGACAGAGGATGGTGTTGAGGGGCCCCCAGAGTGGTGAGGAGATGGACCCAGTTGGAACCAGAGGTCCCACAGAGGAGCAGTGGGCACCAGGGTTCTGGAGCTGGTAGGACATCGGCTGCTGTGGGCCAGAGAGGGCAGGCGGAAGTGTGGAGTTAGCTCTTAAGAAAATGAGGAGCCCACTGAAGGTCTAAATGGAGGGACACAATGTTCAAATCTGCACTGGATTGAGAAAGGAGATGAAAGGGACCTTGGCGGTCAGCAAAGAGTGGGATGAGCTGTTGACAGAGGATACTGCTGAAGGCTTTCCATGAGCCCCAAGAAAATGGAGTAGGTGACCACGGGCCAGAACTTCCTTTGGAGCTCCCAGGCAAGCTTTGCGGATATTAATGTCCAGAAGGCCACCGATCTCTGCCAGAAATGCCACAGCCTTGCATTCAGGGTCCCCAGCCTGTATCTTCCAGGGGAAGGTGGCATTCTCACAAGAAGACTGGTGATCTTGGCGTGCCATCCCACTTAATCCTCACAACCACGAGGCTAAGTGAGCATCACTATCCCCACCAGATCTGTGGGTAATGGTGGAAGGACACGGCCAGGATCACATACCTCCCTGGGACAGCATCATCTTTCCATCCTTCATTGGACGAGCATTTGCTAAGCCTCTTAGGCCAGCCGTGCAGTGGGCTGGGCACCAGGCACTCCTCAATGATCAGAGACCCTCTCCAAGGTCAGCCCCATTCTTGTGGGAGAAATCAATTGAATAAATAAGCAGATGGTGGTGGCCGCCATAGGGGAAGAGCAGGGAGAACTGATAGGATGGAGCGGGGACTCTGAGAAAAGACCACAGGTAAGTGAAGGAACAGCCACTTGAAGGTGTCTGGGGAAGAACATTCCAAGCAGATGAGCCAGCCAGCCAACCCCACCTACATGTTCAAGGGAGATAAAGAATGTCAGCGGGGCTGGAGAAGGGTGGGAGGGTGGGGAGAGGGTAGTGATAACAAGGCAACAAGCCAACGGGACCCTGTAATCAGTCAGCTCAGGCCCAGGATGGGAGGGACGGGGAGTGGGGCTTAAACAACAGAGGCTTATGTCTCCCAGATCTGGAAACTGGGCCTCTAAGATCAAGGTGCCAGCAGGGCTGCCTCCTCCCCAGCCCTCTCTCCGAGGGTCCTCAAGTGTTCTACCTCTGTGTGTCTGCGTCCCCATCTCTTCTTCTTACGAGGACACCAGGCAGGTTGAATTAGAACCAACCCTACTGACTTTGGTTTGACTTAATGACCTCTTTTAAGACCCCATCTCTAAATAAAGTCACATTCTAAGGCACTGGGGGTGTAGGACTTCAACTTATGAATTTGGAAGAGACACAGTTCAGCCCATCGTGGATTTATAAGCATCACAAGCCTTTTACCAGAAATGAGGCACCTGCAGGTCACTTTCCCTCACCGAGCTTCACATCATGCTCCTCACACTTCCATACAGGGAACGATGTCTGCTTGGCAGAGCCATTATCCCAGAAACCAGCTGCTACCAAGAACAGCCAAGAGCGGGACGGGGGTAGTGCCAGGAACACAAAGCCCTTTACCAGGTAAGACGCCTCACGTGATCCATTTCAGTGGGTCCGTGCTGGAGGCTGGGACAGGCAGAATCCTCTGCACCATGGGGCAGGTGCATCTCTTCTTCATTGCTGTCTCCTGGTGTGGGACACAGTCGGGGCTCCAACATCTGCTGCATAAATTGCACCTCTTACACACACACACACACACACACACACACACAGCAGCTTCGCCTTAGGAGCCAGAGGCAGACCCCTTCGCAGCCCTTCCTGTTGAACAATGGTATCTACAGCATCAATGAATATGCTAAAGATGCTCATTATAAATGAGCAAGTGCTAGTCATCAGCCAATTCATTAACAACTGACCTGCGACGGGTGACAGCTCGCTGGGGCTTTTCGTGCAGTTTAGAAACTCCAGCCTGTTGAGGCAGACGGTAAGTTCAGAAGCCTCAACAGGTAAGTGTGATGACGACCTCCTCACACTTCACTTTCACATACAGCGAGTGACACAGGCTTCCTCCGGCGTAACCTGCTCCAAGATCCCACTTGGTAGGATTCCAGAAGCAGACGTGGTTCCCCATTTAAACCACTGGTTATTCATATATACCATGAGGCACGACTGACCAAAATACAAGATGGATCTCTGTTGGGGAAACTAGACATTTTGGTTACTTGGAAGAGCCGGCAAAAGTAATCTACTTCAACCAGCACAGTGGGTTTACAGATTACAGTCAGCTGCATGCGGTCACAACAGACCTCTCAATACATATGGGGCCAAACACACTGGAAGCTCACTTCTTGCTCAAGCAGGAGTGCATGGAGGGCAGTTCCTGCCGCAGAAGGTGGCGACTCTGGGGCCTGAGTGAATCCCATCATCTGCCTCATGCGGTGGACTCACTTGTGTGCTTCCAGTGCAATAAAGGGGGAAAAGAGTGGGGAGGCCCAGTGCTTCTTAAGGACTTAGTCCCCAAAGCAAAACACGTCCACTCTGCCCATTTTCCATGATGCAGCACGTCTAACCATAAAGGAGCTGGGACATGTGGCCAGCAGTGTGCCGGGGAGAGGGGTCCATGCGTGAGTGACCAGCTCCATGTAGCCAGCAGTGTGCTGGGGAAAGGGGGTCCATGCGTGAGTGACCAGCTCCATGTAGCCAGCAGTGTGCTGGGGAAAGGGGGTCCATGCGTGAGTGACCAGCTCACACCACTGCACGCGAAGCTCCCTGGGCAATGTGGCCTCTCTCCAGCCTTCACCTGAAGGGCCCAGAAGGGAAGTGATTTGTCTAACCTGAGTCATTATTGTCAGCGTTCCCCCAGCTCAGGACAGGAGGCAGATGCAAAGGTGGAGGGACTGAAGCTGCCTCTATGCTGGCTCTAGGGAAGCCCTTCTCACTCACATCACTCTGGACTGGATGGGAAGCCCCATGCTCACAGAGCCCCCGCTCCAGGCCCTGCCCATGCATGACCGAGGCAGAGGCACCCCTCAAACTGCGGCCTCCCCTTCGTGGACCAGCCCTGCCCTCACAGGCGCCTGCCCCAGTCAGACAGTGCAGACTCCGCATGTGGGCTGCAGGGCACCCTGCAGGTGTCGGGGCTCCCACCCTTTCAAGCATCACATGGGGAGGGAATCTACTGAGCTATGAAAAACAAAATTCTGAAAGACTTTGGTGCCCTTTTGGTAAGGTGTCCTTCTCTTGCAATTCACCACCTAAGTCCCCTCCAAATGTAAAAGCCCTGCTCAGGGGCCCCAGAGCCCTGTCAACATGGGCACTGCGGAAATAGGCCATTTTCTCTACCCTCTCTCCCAGACTCCTCCACCCTCTTCCAATTCCCTTTCAAAGATGACAGTTACATAAGTGGATTCCTTCTAGCAAATAACAGCTGGTGTTGTGCTGGCAAGGAACGTCCAGAAATAAAATTTCAGCTGAAAAGAATGCTGCGAAGTTCCAGCTGATGAGCCGGGAAAGGAAATGTTTGGGATAAGAGGGACTGCCGATGTTACTGGCGCTGCTTCTCCCCGTGAGGGTGCCCTTGGTGATTCTCCTGTCTCGGGCTGGGACCTGGCATCTCCTGCTCCTCCCCATCCCTCCCCATCAGATGCTAAGAGCTGGGGCTTGTTGAGCCCTGTCCCTGTGCCAGGCGTAATGTTCAGTAGTTTGTACTCATAAGCTCATTTAATTCCTCACAATGACCATGTAAGCAAGGTGTGCCCATCTGCAACTAAGAAGGGTGAAGCACAGAGAAATTGAGGAGCCTCCCCACGGGGAACGGGAAGTGTCACCTTGGTGCTTGAACCCAGGCAACCTAGCTGCTGCGGAACACACAGCCAGTGGGCCCAATCCTGTACTGCTAGTCTGTATCCTGTCAGTTCCTCAAATAGTAACTCACAGCTGAGCCTTCCTTTCTAGCCTCCCCTCTCCACTCGTGGACTGTCATGAAGATCTCACAACTGAGGGTTCTGTCTCCAGCCTCCACCCACTGTCGTCCATAGACCATGTGCTTGTCCAGCCGCTGGAAAGATTGGAATAAGCACTCGTGTAATTATCAGTGCAGAATGTGGAAAGTCATAAAGAAAGCTCGTCCAAACCAAGCCCAGTACAAACCGAGCCCAGTCCAAATGCTCATCATCCACAGTAGGTATGCCATAAACAGAAAATCAGCAGCTGAACCTCTGTTCCTAGGAGAAATACAAGGCTAGATTCCTACAGGCCTCTGGTCATATTCTTATCAGCAATCAGTACATGACCTTGTTTCATCTGTGTTTCTGTTTAGAGATGCCTTGTTTAATGTATACTATTAATTATATTATGTATACTATTGATAACACTCATAGCCAGCAGCGCCAGAACAAAGCCTGCTTGAAGCTTCTCTGAGACATATATTTTCTCTAAAGGCACATCATGGCCTTCCTGCACTTGGGAACACAGCTCCTCAGCACTGAGCTTGTGGGCCATTCTAAACAGCCAAATTACCCACAAAAAGCATTAAAATATGGAAAGAGTGGCACTAAATAGACCTTAAAGCAACACATTTGTTTTTGGCGTGGGCTGATGTGAGAAGGCAGGCTGAGCTTTGCTCCACCTGAGCTGGGAGCTCAAATCTCTCATCCCTCTGCATGTCTGCAGATGACTGTGAAAGTGCTGCCAGGGTTGATTTGGGGGTTAGAAGTGGATTTTCAAGAGTAGGTGAATTCACAACTTTGGAATCCATGAATGATAGGGATCGACAGTGCTTTGTTCTAAGCAGGACAGTGGGGGAAAGTAAGGACTCACAACGGGGGTTAAAGGTAGAAGGAGGATGTGGTTCTGGAGCTGGAAGACGTGGTGCTGGAGGATGTGGTGCTGGAGCAGGAGGGCGTGGTGCTGGTGCAGGAGGAGGTGGAGATGGTGCAGGAAGACGTGGTGCTGGAGCAGGAAGACGTGGTGCTGGTGCAGGATGTGGTGCTTGTGCAGGAGGACGTGGAGATGGTACGGGAGGACGTGGTGCTGGAGCAAGAGGGCATGGTGCTGGTGCAGGAGGAGGTGGTGCTGGAGAAGGACGGCATGGTGCTAGAGCAGGAGGGAGTGGTGCTGGAGCAGGAAGACATGGTGCTGGAGCAGGAGGATGTGGTGCTTGTGCAGGAGGAATGGAGATGGTGCAGGAGGACATGGTGCTGGTGCAGGAGGGCATGGTGCTGGTGCAGGAGGAGTTGGTGCTGGTGCAGGAAGATGTGGTGCTGGTGCAGGAGGACATGGAGATGGTGCAGGAGGAGGTGGTGCTGGTGCAGGAGGAGGTGGTGCTGGTGCAGAAGGGCGTGGAGATGGTGCAGGAGGAGGTGGTGCTGGTGCAGGAAGATGTGGTGCTGGTGCAAGAGGACATGGAGATGGTGCAGGAGGGCGTGGTGCTGGAGCAGGAGGGTGTGGTGCTGGTGCAGGAGGAGGTGGTGCTAGAGAAGGAGGTTGTGGTGCTAGAGCTGGAGGAGGTGGTGCTGGAGAAGGAGGGCATGGTGCTAGAACTGGAGAAGGTGGTGTTGGAGCAGGAAGACGTGGTGCTGGTGCAGGAGGGCATGGTGCTGGTGCAGGAGGAGGTGGTGCTGGAGAAGGAGGGCGTGGTGCTAGAGCAGGAGGGTGTGGTGCTGGAGCAGAAAGACATGGTGCTGGAGCAGAAGGATGTGGTGCTTGTGCAGGAGGAGGTGGTGCTGGTGCAGGAAGATGTGGTGCTGGTGCAGGAGGACGTGGAGATGGTGCAGGAGGG
>NW_012115154.1:23911682-24005401 GCF_000951035.1 Colobus angolensis palliatus | reverse complement strand
GTGGTGCTGGAGCAGGAGGGTGTGGTGCTGATGCAGGAGGAGGTGGTGCTAGAGAAGGAGGGTGTGGTGCTAGAGCTGGAGGAGGTGGTGCTGGAGAAGGAGGGCGTGGTGCTGGAGCAGGAGGGCATGCTGCTGGTGCAGGAGGAGGTGATGTTGGTGCAGGAGGACGTGGTGCTGGTACAGGAGGAGGTGGTGCTGGTGCAGAAAGACGTGGTGCTGGAGCTTCTGGAGCAGGAGGACATGGAGATGGTGTAGCAAAGTGTGGTGCTTGTGCAGGAGGGCGTGGTGCTTGTGCAGGAGAGCATGGTGCTTGTGCAGGAGGGCATGGTGCTTGTGGTGCTGGTGCAGGAGGAAGTGGTGCTGGGGCAGGAGGGTGTGGTGCTGGTGGCAGGTTAAGCGCACTCAGAGCTTCTGCTGGGAGAGCGTATGGAGCACATGGAGACACCCTGAGTCCAAACCACCCACCTCCCAAAGCCTGCACTCCTGTGACTTAGCCTGAGTATTCCCAGCGTGGTCCACACCTGCCACTCCTGCCTCCATGCTTGTTCTCGGCTCCTCCACTCCAATCCCAGATTCCTCTGCCTCCCTCCAGTGCTCCATTGTCCATCTCAGAGCTCAGCCCCTGCCTCCATGTGGTGATCCAGGCCCTGCTCACAGCTGGGCTGGAGGCTCAGAGGTCATTGCCCCAGCCCTCCTACCAGGCCACACCCAAACTACCCCTCACTTACAGGGCTGCAGCATGTCAGGTGGCAGACACGTGAGAAATTAGCCACTGCCCCCTCCCTGGAAGCACAAATCCCTTCCACCACACACATCCCCCTGTACTGGAAAGTTCCATAACTACTTCATAACACACCCCTCTACTTCCATGTCCCTTAGGATTGCCTCAGTCAGTCCAGGCTATCACAAAATGCCTTAGATTGAGTGGCTCGTAAACAACAGGAACTCATTTCTCACAGTTCTGCAGCCTGGGGAGTCCAAGATCAAGGTGCTGGCAGTTCAGTGTGGTGAGGGCCACATCCTTCTCCCTATAACCCTGTGCTCTGGAAGAGAGGCAGAGCCTCTCTCAAGTCTCTTTCATTAGGGCACTGACAAGGTCTGGCTGTGTCCCCACCCAAGCCTCACCTGGAATTGTAGCTCCCGTAATTCCCAGATGTCATGGGAGGGATGTGGTGAGGGATAATTGAATCATGGGGGGCGGTCTTTCCTGTGTTGTTCTCATGGCAGTGAATAAGTCTCATGAGATCTGATGGTTTTATAAAGGGCTGTTCCCCTGCACACGCTCTCCTGCCTGTCGCCATGGAAGACGTGCCTTTGCTTCTCCTTGGCCTTCCTCTATGATTGTGAGGCCCTCCCCAGCCGTGTGGAACTGTGGGTCCATTAAACCTGTTTCCTTTAGAAATTACCCAGTCTTGGGTATGTCTTTATTAGCAGCCTAAGAACAGACGAATACAGGCACTAATCCTATTCATGAGGCTTCTCCCTCGTGACCTAATCACCTCCCAGAGGCCACACCTCCTAACACCATCCCGTCGGGTGTTGGCATTTTAACACAGAATTACGGGTGGGGGTGCCACATTTGGTTCCCGCCCCCCATAATAGCACTGATATTTAAGGAAGAGAGAGAATCAATTTCCCTCTAACTTCCACCCATGGATCCTGATGGCTCTCTCAGTGGACACCCAGAAATGGGATTTGGGGACAGCCACCCTGTTCCTTCACAGCTCTCACACCTCGCACCACACAGAGCACTTCTGCACCCTCCCTACCTCCCCTGCTCCGGTTTTGAGTACAGACCTTGAACCACCATTCTTGCCACGTTTCTCTGCTAGGCCCAGGACAGAACCACAACAAATCGAGTGTGGTCAGCACAAAACAAAAACATGACCTCCCCAGGTCTGGGTCCAAGTCTTCCTGCTTCCGCAGCGTGTACTCGGGAAGCCGAAGTTGGGACCCGTGCTCGCACCTTACATTCATGACCTTAAAATTTGCTCCTCGTCGTGGAGTGAAGTACCAGAGGAAGCATCACCTACATAATCGGCTGGACCCAGGCAGGCAGAGGAGGAGGAGCAGGGACTCAGCCTGGGGCAGGCAGGAGGGCAAAAGCTCAGCAGTGGGAAGATTCAGGAATCGCAGAGTCCAACTGGAACGTTAGGAAGGTTCCCTAATGTTCCTTGTGGCACATTAGGAAACTTCTAAAGAGCTTTTCTCCGTAAAGAAAAGATGGGAGAGAAATAAATAAGGAGCAAGCCTTGAGCACGAGCCCAGCAACCTGGGATCATGAGCACCATCAATGTCTCTTGGCAGATGGTCCAGAACTCATCATCTCCACAGCCGATAACGTCCTCACTTCGGGTTTACTCCATAAAGCGGAGTGGGATCTCAGCAGCATGGCTGATTCCTGGAGCAGCTCCTGGACAGACCGACTCGAGTGAGCCACTGCAGGTGTCAGCCCTGAGTGCTAATGGAAGAGGCTCAGTGTCCCTGCACCCACCAAGAGGCAACACACCATCCCACCCCAAAGGCCCTCAGGATGGCCTTCTGCGAGAAGCCCAGACGGGAACACAGCAGACACGAGGCCTCGGGACAGGGAGTGCTGCTGCCGACACCTGTGCCCCAGCCCCACACGCACCCAACTCAAAAGGCATTGTGCTCTGTTAACACCCTCCCCTTCTGAATGTGCTCCTGTCCATTCCACATTCCGCCCCACAACCTGGAAAGAGATCTTGGACCAACATGATTGTTAAACTGAGGCCCAGAGAGCTGGAGCAGCTGCCCGGTATCACCCAGCTAATGAGTGATGCTTGGGGCTGCAATAGTTTGGATGCGGCTTGCTCGTCCCACCGCAGCGTGGGGTGTTGAGAGGTGGGCCAGAAGGAGGGGTTTGGTTGTGGAGGCAGATTCCTCCCAAATGGCTTCGTGTGGTTCTCCTGTAGTGCCTGAGTTCCCCTCTCTAGAGGCTGGATTCACTCTGGCCGACTTAGATTCATTTGTTACAAAGCCAGGGCACCCCTTGAGTTTCCCCTCACAGAAGGCATCTGCTTCCCCTTTGGCCTCCTCTGCCATGCTATGGGGAGGCACAAGAGGCCTCCCCAGAAGCCTGGGCCATGCCCTTGACCTTCCCAACCTGGAGAACCGTGAGCAAAATACACCTTTTTTATATACATAAATTACCCAGTCTGAGGTACTATTTTATAGCAATACAGAGTGGACTGAGACAGGGGCTACAGCATAAGGCCCCCAGAGCCTGGCCTGGCCCCCTGTGTGCAATGCCAGCTGACCGGGTGGCCTCATCAGCCAAGCTAACAGCATAGAGCCCAGCACTTTCTCCCACTCAAAATGTGATCCTGTTTGGCATCTTTGAGCCTCACACACACCCTGAAAAGCAGCCTGGGCAGGGCTATTTTTCTCATTGGACAAATGAGGAAACTGAGGTCGAGGGAAGGTGAGTGGCATTCCCAAAATCACACAGCAAGTAGTGTCAGACCCAGGAGTGGCCCCAGGTCCCTCTGTGGCAGCCCAAGGAGCCAGCGCGGCCTCCTGTTCCCACCCCAGAGTCCCCTTTTCCTCCCACCCTCTGCACTCAGCCTCTGCTGTCACATGGGATTGGGAGCCCAGTCACTCCGCCGTGGCCAGGTAAACCGTGATGCAGCTGAGAGGGTGGCCAGGCTAACACACACAGTTACAAAAAGGCCCCTTCGTCATCAGTCCTCCCCGCTGACTCGCCACACTGCCCTCCTACCCGGGGACCCTGCCTCGGGGCTGGCGTAATCTGGGGCTCCTGGATTCATCTTGAACAAGGCAGTCTAGGCTGTAAACAAAGGCCAGGACAACACCAGATTCCCACACGTGGGAGGGAGAGAGAAGCAGAGGAAGTTAGCAAAGGGTGGAAGGAAAGCAGGAGAGGAGAACTGAGGGCAGCGAGGAGAGAGGGACTCATGAGGGTGTAGTGGGAAGGATGCCTGCACTCACTGCCAGGGCCGGAGGCTCCAGAGGGCCAGGCGGAGCATACACGTGAGGCTGGGCTCAGAGAAGGGGCTTCACCAGGTACCCGGCAGGCCGTTGAAGACTTGGAGACAAGCAGGAAGTCCGAATAAAAAGATCTCTTTCCCCCACCCCTCGCCCTCCCCCTTCTCCCTACTTCTCCCTGCCCTTTCTTCCGACCTTCCTTCCTCTCCTCCCACCTCTCCATCTCCCCTCTCCCTTTCTCTACCTCCCTCCTCCCTCTCCCTCTCTCTCTAAAACACTTTAGCTCAAGGTAAACAGAGCAAGTGAACACCTTAGGTGAACTGTTCAGATGAGAGCAAGGAGTTAATTTTTCAAAATCCAGGAGCTGCAAAGCAGAGGGGAGGAAATGTGCTCTCAGAACACACCACACACTTCAAGGTCAAAGTCAGCAATGGTCATTAAAGAAAGTATTAATCTTGGTGCTGCTGCTTGACATCTTGTGGCACATTAGGAAACTTCTAAAGAGCTATAATTGTACAATCCAATACTGCAAGAACAGGGCAAGAGCAAGCTTCGGTTCCTGAATCCGCCCCATGCCAATTCTGGATATTTTTATAACTGACCAAATCCTGGGGCAGGTGGGAGCATTCATGATTCATGTCTCCAGACCCAAGGGCACTGAGTGATGCCCCCACACCTCCCTGTGCCAGGACGGACCCTGCAGAAACAGGTGCCTGTGCCAGCAGAGCCCAGCACACGCACGTCAGGACACTGCAGACCGAGACACGGATAGTGACCTGTGGGTGGCAGGAGTAGGGCTGGGATGTCACCCTCCCTGCAGAGAGCCACATCCCAACACAGCTCTTCAACACCTGGAGCAGAAAGTGTGTAAGGCTAGTCCCCAGGCAGGAGGCAAAGAATCTGCCATCCACCCACAGATGGACCTGGCTCCAGCCCAGCTTTGTCACTGTTTTCATTTCATTGTTGTTACTGTTACCTTAGCCTTAGTTTCCCCCTCTGTAGAACAGAGGTAAACACACCTACTCCCAGTGTTATGAGAAAGAAGCGACCCACACGTGTCCAGCCTGCTGTCTGGCACTGACCACGTGCCCAGCGGATCAGAGCTCCTGTGGATAATCCTCCTGGGATCATTTGCCTTATAAGGTCGTTCACCTGGACCCATCCTCAGCACGCATTGTCACTGGCATTTTGGATCTCCAGGCAGCATGATGGCTTGCCTCCCACACCTTACCACATCTTCGGCCATTCACTGGCCCTGTGTGCACCCACACAGGGTGCCCATTGCTCCAACAGCACATCCCACAGCCTGTGCTCCACGGGTCCTCTGGCCCTAGACACACAAAACATCTTACCTGAGGCACAAACTCTCTTCTAATTCAAGCCCCAGGCCACCATTCTCTTCCCCTAGTCTTACCCATGGTCTTCCTTTCTTGGAACGATGAATTCTTTCTTCCTTGGACTCAGACAATGACTCAGCCTTGCCTCCACCTTGAAGCCTTTCCCAGGCTCCACTGCTCCATCCTTCCCTGGGATCCCAGGGAGAACCAGAGTCCAGGGTACAAGGAGTGACTGCTTCCCATAAGACGTGCACCATTGCTGCGTGGATCGCTGTGCCATCTGCCATCAGCAGGTCCAGACTCCAGGCTTCATCCACAACCACTCCTCCACCCACCTGCTAAAGCTGTCTCTAAAACACACCCGTATCATGTCTCCTCCCCCACCACCAGCCCCAGGACAGTGTTCAAAGCCTCAGTGTGGCATCTGGGGCTGACCCAGGAGGACCATCACCCATCGCCCATGGGCCCAGTGTCCCGCTGTTCCAGACCACATGCCACATCCGCACACACTCTGTTTTTGTGCCTCCACCTCCTGGCTCAGGCTTTTCTACCTCCCGTTTCCTGCCAGACTGCCCCTTAGGGTTGCTCACCTGGACCTACCCTCAACACCCATCCCCTTTGCCTGCCTGTACTGGAGATATCTTGATATAACTGCGTACTCTCTCACCTGCCACAGCAGCTAAAGGTGGCCTGGTGGCACCATTCCAGCAATGAGACTGAAGTGGAAGTCTGCAGGTGTGCCCCCTCCCCTGCCTCTCTTTAACGTAACTTGATCCTGGCGCTGTGGCAGCCATCTTGTGACCATGAGGAGATGAAGAAAGGAAAGTCCAAGCGAACCGCAGAGACATGGGTCCCGGCATCCTGAAACCTCTGAGCCAACATCAGAAGTCAGCACCTCCAAGCTTCTTAAGGGAAGAGAAACCTCCATTTCTACCTGGCACACCTGGTAGGCTTAGGTTAAATGCTTTTCTTTCTAAGCATTTTCTGAGTCTTCCAGTCCTGACTGTAACACAGCGTATTGTTCCATCTTCAGCAATCCTATACACGTAGCATGTCACTGTTGACTATATGACGCTGGGCTGTTTGACCCAACTGTCCTCCAATCAGATTCCAAGCACTGCTGTGTACCTAGAACCAGGCTGGGTGCTGGATAGACAGTGAGGAACCAAACCTATGTGGTCCCTTCTCTAAAAGCTGAATTCCAGAGACTTTGCAAGCACACGTGATGGCAGAATAAGGGGCCCTCCAGTGATGTCTGCATCCCATTGCCTGAAACCTGTGAATATTCGGGGTGACAGGGCAAAGGGTGCCAAGGTTTCAGGTGGAATTAGGGTTGTAATCAGACAATCTTGAGATGGGGGATTGTTCTAGTTTATCTGGGTGAACCAACATCCAATGTCACAAGGGTGGCTTCACGTATAAGCCAGAGGGGGATGCAAAAGAGCGAGTTGGTGTCAGAAAGACATTGCAAGAGGCCAGGCTGCTGTCTTTGAAGAGAAGGAAGAGCTATGAGGTGCAGAATCAGGCAATCTCAAGGAGTGAGGGCAGGAAGGTCACAAAACAGATCATCTCCCAGAGGCCCCTGGAGGACTGTGGCCTTTGCAATGCCCTCATTTCACTCCATGCAGGATTTATAATTATGGAATGGTGAGATCACATAGTTGCATTGTTTTAGGCCACTAAGTTTGTGGGAATTTATTATAGCAGCAATAAGACACCGATACACCCACAGATCACATCGAATGACAAGTGGACTTGGTGAAAGTGGCCCTGCTGGGCCTCAGTGTCATCTTCCCTACTGCACTTAGCTTCCTTGTCAAATAAGGGGAGGATATGGTTTGGCTGTGTCCCCGCCCGAAACTCATCTTGAATTCTAATCCCCATAATCCCCACCTTGGATGGAGGGCCCTGGTGGGAGGTGATTGGATCATGGGGACGGTTTCTCCCACGCTGTTCTCGTGATAGTGAGTGAGTTCTCACGAGATCAAGATGGTTTTGTAAGTGTTTGACAGTTCCTCCTTCACACACTCACACTCTCTCCTGCCGCCTTGTGAAGAAGGACGTGTTTTCTTCCCCTTCCACCGTGATTGTAAGTTCCCTGAGGCCTCCCCAGCCATGAGGAACTGTGAGTCAATTAAATCTCTTTCCTTACCCAGCCTCAGTTGTTTCTTTATAGCAGTGTGAGAACAGACTAACACAGGGTAACAATAACAGACTTGCAAGATTGCTGTGAGGACTAAATTATGTCTCTGGATCATAATGCTCTTAGGATAGTACATAAAACACGGTAACTCCAAAAAAGGTGGATAACACTTCTGGCATTAATAGCATTCGTGTTGTTTTTATTAATGTATGTAAGTAATGTCTCCCTGTCTTTACGGACTGGAGTACTGTCCAAGCTTCTATAGCAAAAGGATCCCAAATACCATGGTTTAAACAAGCTTGGAGTTTGCTTTTTCTTGTGTAACAATTTAGATGTAGGTTATTGAGGACCCTAAGGACAGCTGTGCCAACCTCCACATGGACCTTCCATTCTGGGCTGAAGGTGGCTAATTCAGCCTAAAACCCAGCGGCGACAGGTAAAAGCAAAGAAAGTGCACAGCCATTCCTTGTAAGAACGCAACCCAGAATGGATACACACGACACCCCATGGGCCAGGACGTGGCGGTGGAGCTGTACCCAGCTGCAAGGGGAGCTACAGACGCTGCGGTGACAGCAAAGCAGCAGAGGAAGCAGGGAGCAGCTGTGCTCATGAGCCACCGGCTGAGCCTGCTGCATGGTATCCACGGCCGTCTCTAAACGTCCCATGACTGATGGGCTCCAGGAGGCCCAGCGCTGGTGATGGGGAAAGACACTGGAGCCCTGTTCCACTCTGTCCCTTCTCAGCCTCCATGGGGTGTGGGGCCCCACCCATTCCTCTGTGGCATCCCTGCAGGCCTCCCCTGGCATCCTGTGGCATTCCTCATCCCTCCCCTGGCGTCCCTGCAGGCCTCAGCACACATCATGGCCGGGGTTCTGTTTCCCTCTTTACATCACTGGTGAGAGAGGACCCTGGGTTTCTGAGGACAGTCAAACCCATGACACCTGGCATTGGACAGATGCGATCAGTTTCTCAGCTACATAGACGGGCAGTCGGGAAGCCACATGAGGCTCCACTGGGGAGCAGAGTGCACAGGGCTGTGGGAGGTAAGCTTGGTAGTGACATAGTGAAGGTGGAGGGGTGGGGGACTGGTTCCCGTGGGATTTGGTGAATGGCTTAGGTAAGTGATTCCAGGGGCGGACAGGAAGGTGGAACCAGGCTGTGGGCAGGGCAGGATGTAACACATGCAGCCAACAGGAGGGAGCCTTCCCCAATTGGTCAAGGGGAGGGAGTTGGGGAGGCATCTCTGGGGAGAGCAGGGGAGCTCAAAGGTTAGAGTTTGGGGACCTGGAGGCTCCAAGATGTCAAGGCAGCACTGGACGTTGTGTGCCCTCTGATGCAGCGTGTACCCAGTGGTCTACATAAGGCCCATCCCTGTGCAGAGCCAGCCTCCTCCAGGATTGGGCGGCCTGGCTGAGAAACGGCCAGCCTGGGGCTCCCGCACTCAGAACCACTGTGTTCTCTTCAGAGCTACATTCCCTGTTCCACCCTTTGGGCACACTCAGGCTCTCCTTGCTGTCTTCTTTGTGCTCAGGTTTCCGACCAATGCGGATTGTTTCAATGGCCCCTTTCACTCTGCTCCAGCATCCCTGGTCCCCAGCCTGCTTTTTATTTCCACAGTAGCATCACCCTCAACATGACATGTTTTTGTTTATGGCTGTTTACCGTTTCTCTCCCTTCACCACACATAAGCTCCTTGATGGAAAGACTTTTTGTCTCCTTTACCTGTGTCCCAGTCCCCCAACCTGGAACCGTGCCTGGAACATGGAAGGTGCTCATGAATACCCCACAGATGGATGAGCAGATCCATCAACCATCAAAAAGACCAACCAAAGTCCACTTCCCCATCACTCTACCTGAAACAAGAGGCTTCTGACCGTCCTAGCTGCCAGGCTAACACCCAGTAACCTACTCACCGCTTCTTGCCACCAGATACCAGCCTCAGCCCCATCCTCCCTGCAGAGGGCTCAAGTCTAGTGCTGGTCGGGCCCAGGTGTGGGTCCTAACCGGCCCTCCCCAGCCGCTACTGGTCACCATAGCCTTGTGGCTGCCCTGTTTCTGCTTCCCTGCGGGCCAGGCCTCCTGCCCCCTTCCCAAGGCACCCAGTCCTCCCTTCCCTCCCTAGAACCTGGGCTCAGAACTGAGCTCACAGCAGGAGCCTTGCTCAGACTTAGGACAGCCAGGTCTTCACCTCCACTCTGCCACTAACAAGCTACGTGGAAAGTCACATTTTCTCCATTTCTTTCTCAGGAAAATGGGATGCCAACACCTGCCATGACTCACAGGGTGGTGCCGGGAGCAAATGGAATCGCAACCATCTGTCCAAGCGGGTCTCCAGCTTGTCATAGTCATCATCCCCATTGCTCCTCTCCCTAGAGTCATGGACAGGTCACACGAGAGTTTAATCAGTGCAAATGCCTGGAAAGGGGGCCCTCTTGATGCCACCCTTTCCAGGAAATTCTAAATCTGATCCAAGCTCAAACCTCTTGGGAGGAAGCAGCAATTTTGCAGGGGTGGCCTGGGAGCCGCTGAGCACTGAGAGGGAAACAGCGACAGCCGCCTGGATGGAGCCCACAGCTCTGTGAGGTTGGCCGTGTTCACCCCACTCTACAGACAAGAAAACAGGCTCAGAAGCTGAAATAATAGCTCCTGAAATCATTGCAGTGCTGGGATTTAAATCCAAGTGTCCACATACTGTTTTGTCCCGGAACCCTGGAAATGACAGTAGGTGTCTCGGTAACCCATGAGTGGAGGCCCTGTTTGGAGCCGTCACCTTCCTGATGGTCACTGAGGACACAGGTGCAGATGCCTCAGTAACCTGTGGGTGGAGGTCCTGCTCAGAGCCATCACCTTCCTGGTGGTCACTGAGGACACAGGTGGGAAGCGCTTGCTTTGGTGTCATGGAAGCAGAGTTTTTTTTTGAGACGGAGTCTCACTCTGTCCCCCAGGCTGGAGTGCAGTGGCGCGATCTCGGCTCACTGCAAGCTCCACCTCCCGGGTTCACGCCATTCTCCTGCCTCAGCCTCCCAAGTAGCTGGGACTACAGGTGCCGCCACCTCGCCCGGCTAATTTTTTGTATTTTTAGTAGAAACGGGGTTTCACCGTGTTAGCCAAGATGGTCTTGATCTCCTGACCTCATGATCCTCCTGCCTCGGCTTCCCAAAGGGAAGCAGAGCATTTTATTACTTCTTTATAGGGAAATGGAGCCCTTGTTATCACCTGGTGCAGTCCCGCTGTCCCTCTCAGTGCTGTCCCTTGGAGGGGCTGCCTGGTCTGTGGCCACAGTGCTTCCGGTCTGTGTGTGTGGGGAATCTGCCACATTCTCCCCAACCTTGTGACATTCCACCAGCCTCAGCACTGCCCTCAGCACTGTCCTCAGCACTGTGTCATTGCACAGGGGTGACATTTTACTCACTCTCCTGCCACTGACTTAGGGACTTCCGCAAACAGCAGCAGGAGCTGCCGCAGCCAGGAAAGGTCAGACGCTGACATCCTCCAGGGCTCCCAGAAACCCTGCTACGAGCTGCTGGGGCACTGTCATCCGGGGGCAGGAGTGGGATTAGGCCCAGCAGCCACCCCTCCCCAAGTCCCCACACCCTCACCCTCTCCCCTCTTGACACATCAGTGAGAAAGCTGGGCCGGGGCCTGGCGGGGTCGCAGAGCCGGCCCGGCCAGTAGCCTGAGCCCCTGCCATTAGCTGTGGGCTGGGGCCATTCACTGCTTTATGCGCGATCTCATCACAACACAGGCGTTTTCAGTAGCGGTTTAAAGGCCCACTTGTTACCATCCATTGTATTTCAGACTCCTACAGGTTCTGAACGAGACAGATAGCAAAGCCGGGTATTGAGAAAAGCTGGCACTTGGGGTTTCCATTGTCCTGGATAAAAGTAGGCTTTCGTGCCCAGACCTTCCAAACAGTCCCCAGCCTGAAGGTCACAAAGCAATGTGACTGAGCCAAGGCAAGCATGGGGTGAGCAGTAAGTCTCTGGGAAATCAAAATCCTTTTGTTGTCCAGCTGGAAGGTCAAAAATTGCCATTTGAGATTGCCTAGACAAGCAGGGAGTCCACCCCCGTGAAGGTGACTGCATCTGGGACAGAAGTCAGCATTGCCACCATTGGCCGATGTCACATTGAGCAATGGCCCCATGATCCACTCGCAAACAAATGCCATTGTCATCTAGAAATTGCCCGAAATAAAGAGGTGCTTGTTCGAAAGGCCACCAACTCAGCCGGGCCTGGAAGGAGAGGTGGCCCTGGGGCAGCACCAGGCACCCGACTTCAGGACAGCTGCCCACCCCACCCAGACTCAGGGGTAGCTAAGATGCTGTCAGCACTTGTGCACAGCAGTCGTGTTCCATAAAGTCTCTGTGAACATGGAATTAGTGGATACTGAATGGTGGCTCCTAGGGGAAATGCAGGGTTTCGTTCCTGTGAGCTTCCGGTCACTTCAGTTTCATCTATCAAGAAATACATGACCTTGCCTGATGCATGTTTCTGTTTAAAGACACCTTATTTAATGTATATTGTCAGTTCATTAACACTGAACTCAAGGCCAGCAGCGCTGTCACTCAGTCTGAACAAAGCTTCTCTGACAGGCATATTTTCTCTGTAAGGTGCACCACAGTCTTCCTGTGCTCAGGAACACAGACACCACCTCTGCACCGTGCTTGGGACCATTTCAAATATCAAAATGACCAATACAGAACAAAATTGCAAAATGTCTGGAACTAAATGAAGCACATGGAGGGGAGGTCACGCTGCTGCCTGAGCTGGGGCAAGAGGGCAGTGCACTCGGTTCCACCTCCCCAGGAGCCTGTTCGATGGGGGCTTGCACTTTCCACCATTCAGAACGTGTCCAAAAATGACCACCAATCTTCTGCAAGTACTGATTTTGAGGGTGCAAACATACTTTAGCAAGCAGGCAAACTCACAATACAGAATCTGTGGGCAACAAGGATCATGGTCTAAAGACCGTTTCTCAGCAGAAGCCTCCCAGGTCTCCTCAGGACATATCACCTCAAGTCACCACACCCCAACAATCACCAAGGGCTTAAAAACACAGCCTCTGCCATCTAACACCACCTCAAGAGGGTCCCATCAACCGGAGCCACACCCCGAGCCCACTGCCAAGCCTGGCACCCTGTCAGAACCCCCAGTGCTGGAGTCACTGAGGCTGGACCAGGAAGACCAGGTCTCTGCAGAAGACAGCCAGTTCCCTCAGCCTCGGAAACAGCTGGGCCGCTCTTGAGAATCTCTGTTTTTTTCTTATAAACATTTTCAGCTATGTACTTGATAGTATTTCCCTCTTACAGGGAAGTATGAAAACCTCAGAGCGAAATTGGTGATCTACCCCTTGTGAGCTGGCAGGACCTCATTGCACAGTTTGTGAGAAAATCTCCCATCAGGTTTTGCCCCTTTGTCTCCATTCTTGCTTTCCTTTTATCTCTTCTTCTCTTGATTATTATATTAATTTTAGCTTCAAGTCTTTTCTGAAAAAACGTGGGGCGAGAGAGTATACAAATGACCACAGCATGAGAATTATTTGCTAGGCCTCCGGTGGGGAGCCTGGGGCTGAGACTTCTGCGGGGAAGGCTGGGGCTGAACCTCCAGAGGCTGGACACCAGGGAAAAGGCTGGAACACAGGGCTCCACCTTCTAACTCATCTTCATCATTTGTTGACATCTTTGCGAGCAACAGCAGAAATGAGACAGAGAAAGATCCCCGGAATTGAGGAGTGAGAGTCAGAAGTGGAGTTGGGTGCCAGGAAGGAGAAGTGGAGCATAGATTGGGAAGGTGGAAATAGGCCAGAAGCAAGTTTTACCAGCGTCACATTGTTCCTAGGAGAGACCACAGTGCACAAGCATCTCAGCAGCACCCTGTGGACCATGGCATTCAAAATCATGTCACAGGCCCACTGAGAAAGGAACCAGGAGTTCTAAAACCCCAGACCTCGGGTACCATGTCTAAAATCATCACAATTGGGTGAAAGCTTTGCCAAGGATCCCTTGAGAGTGATTCTGTCTACCAACCCCAAATACAATTAAAGTTCTTGCCATTCTAGGGCTGGGCACTGTGGCTCACGCCTGTAATCCCAGCACTTTGGGAGGCCGAGGCAGGCGGATCACCTGAGGTCAAGAGTTTGAGACTAGTCTGGCCAACATGGTGAAACACTGTCTCCACTAAAAATACAACAATTAGCTGGGCTGTGGTGGCACGCACCTGTAATCCCAGCTACTGAGGAGGCTGAGGAGAGAGAATCACTTGAACCTGGGAGGTGGAGGTTGCAGTGAGCCAAGATCACACCACTGCACTATAGCATGGGTGATAGAGGGAGACCCTATCTCAAAAAAAAAAAAAACAAAAAACAAAACTTGCCATCTGGGCAACAATGTGATGGCCATTCCAGCAAAAGTTTGATTTAGTTCAAAATTTCTTGAGTGGCTACCATGTGCCTGGAATCATGATAGTCACTGGTACCACACAGGAGGTAGTTTCTATGCTTGAGTCTACTAGAAGGTAAACACTTCACTAACGCTTTTCAGAAGGAAAGCAGGTATCATATTTGACACTGAGAATTTTCTGGCATTTTGAAAAAATTTAGTTGCCCAAATTGAAATTCTCTTAAGAGCCAAAATACTGAAATAATCGTAGGTGTGAAACTGTCAAGCGTTGATGAGAGAAGGACAGGGCACAGTGACTCATAAACAAGTCGTCTGAATCTCAGGGTTTTTTAACCCACAGATCACAACCCAAAAGTTAAAAGCCACTTCGAACGCTAGAGATCCGGCCTCATCTCTCCCCGCTAATCCCTCGTCAGGAAGGTTCACGAATTCATCTCCTACTTCAGCTGCTGACCTGTTTCTGCCTGGGAGCCCAGGCTTCGCCCTCTGTGGTTTCCCCAGGAGGAGCTGAAAGCACAATGAGGGCTCCTGGTTGCTGCATGGGGTCCCCGAGGCTCCCTGCTGCTGGCCCCCGGCCCCCTGTCTGGTGTCCACCAATCCCTGGCCTCACAGCACTGACTTTGCCTTGCATGTTTTCTGGGGCACAGTGTGCCTGCCTGGCTCCAGGAAGCAGGCTTCTCCGGCCTCCAGCAGCCCGGCAGTCCTGAGCTCTGCCGCCCTCGGCTCTCCCCCTACCAGGGTCCCGGTCCATGGTGTGGCAGGTGGCTATGTTTCATCCGCCTTACAGCTTTTCTTTCAGGAACTGCCTCTTCCCAGCCTCATTAGACTCTAAGGAGGCTGTTACCCAAGGGCCTTGCTTCCCCTCCTTCAGGGATAGATCGGTGTTGACCCCATTCTGGGGCAACACGAGTCCTTCTCTGCAGGGTTTCACATGTGGAAGGCAGAGCCTCCCTGACTCCTCTGGAATTGCAAGCTTTGAGCACCATGGAAGTCTGCAGCTGCTATGGCCATCTTTGCAGAAAGATAGTGAAGCCACAGCTTAGAATGAAGCCGAATGCTTCTGGGAGGCCTGGAGCGGGGCAGTCTTCGGGTCTGCATCCCTGGATTCAGCAATGCCAAAAACACCGGCCCCCAAACTTCCCACCTACCTGAACCAGTAAACTTCCTCTTGTGTTTAAACTAATTTCAGTGGGGTTTCTACCACTTGGAAGCAAGACTCCTATTAATCCACACGGCCTGGGCATAGGAACGGCCATTCTCTTCCTAGACAAAGTTAATTTATTCACTGAGTTGTGGAAACTAACAGAATGACACCCACAATACAGAGGACATGGACGGAGTCGCTGCTCAGGGGATATTAACTAAATGAACAAAGCCACCTTGGAAGCACCTGCCCCTGCCTGACCAGCTGGGGTGAAGGTTTCTTCCTCCCTGGAGTGAGGTCAGCAAACCTCATCTCTGTAGGGCCAGAGAGCTCACAGCTGAGACTCCGTGGGCCACCCAATCCCATGTGAAACACACAAGGGAAAGTCGCAAATCTCCAAGAACAAAAGCTCATTCTGGAGCCAAATGCAAACTGTTCTCTTCATTGTAATAGCTACTACTTTGCATCCGCTCCTTAGCGAGAGAAGTTTATGTTATAAACACACAGGCAGACCTCAGAGATACTGCAGGTTGAGCTGAACCTGCACTATCAGAGATCAACCTGCAGTATCATCTCCGAAGTCTGCCTGTATATTTATAACATAAACTTCTGCCAGCCCTACTGCACCACAATAAAGTGAACATCACAATAAAATGAGTCACACAAACCTTCTGGTTTCCCAGTGCATATAGAAAAGTTATGTTTGCACTGTATTGTAGTCCATTAAGTGGTCAACAGCATTGTGTCTAAAAAACCAGTGTCCATACCTTAAGCATCTGAGCCTTCAGTGAGTCATCATCTTTTTGCTGGACAAGGGTCTTGCCTCAATGTTGATGGCTGCTGACCGATCATGGTGGTGTTTGCTGAAGGTTGGGATGCCTGTGGCAATTTCTTAAAATAAGACAATGAAGTTTGCCACATCAATGGACTCTTCCTTCCACGAAAGTTTTCTCTGTAACATATGATGCTGTTTGATAGCATTTTACCCACAGTAGAACTTCTTTCAGAATTGGACTCAGTCCTCTCAAACCCTGCCACTGCTTTATCAACTAAGATTTTGTAATATTCTAAATCCTTGCTGATGTTTCAGCAGTGTTCTCAGCACCTTTGCGAGGAGTAGATCTGATCTCAAGAAACTGCTTTCTTTGTCCATCCTTAAGAAGCCACTCCTCATCCATTCAAGTGTTATCCTGAGATTGTAGCAACTCAGTTCCATCTTCAGGCTCCACTTCTAGTTCTAGTTCTCTTGCTATTTCCACCACATCTGCAGTAACTGTTTCTGCTAAAGTTCTGAAACCCTCACAGTCATCCACAAAAGTTGGAATCCGCATTGTCCAAACTCCTGTGAATGTTGAGATTTTTACCTCCGCCAGTAAATCTCAAATGTTCTTCATGGCATCTAGGATGCTGAATACTTTTTTGGAGGGTTTTCGGGTGAGTTCGCCTAAACCCATCAGAGGAATCACTGTCTATGGCAGCTATAACCTTGTGAAATGTATTTCCAAAATATAAGACTTGAAAGTCAGAATTACTCCTTGATCCATGGGTTGCAGAATGGGTGTGGTGTCTGCAGGCATGAAAACATTAACTTCCTTGTACATTGATGTCAGAGCTCTTGGATGACCAGGGGCATTGTCAATGAACAGTCATATTTCATAAGGAATCATTTTCTCTGAATACTAGGTCTCAATCACGAACTTAAAATATCCAGTAAACTAGGCTGTAAACAGATGTGCTGTCATCCACATCTGTTTTGTAGATCAATTTATAGGGCACAGGCAGAATAGATTTAGCATAATTTTTAAGTTTCCTAGGATTTTTGAAATGCTAAATGAGCATTGGATACAACTTAAAGTCACTTAAATTGCATTCACCCCTCACAAGAGAGTCAGCCTGTCCTTTGAGGCATTGTTTTTGTTTGGTTTGGTTTGGTTTGGTTTTTGTTTTTTTTATTATACTTTAAGTTCTAGGGTATATGTGCACAACATCAATCCTAAGCCAAAATAACGAAGCTGGAGGCATCAGGCTACCTGACTTCAAACTATATTACAAGGCTATAGTAACCAAAACAGCATGGTACTGGTACCAAAACAGAGAGATAGACAAGTGGAACAGAACAGAGCCCTCAAAAATAATGCCACATATCTACAACTATCTGATCTTTGGCAAACCTGAAAAAAACAAAAAAACAAAAAAAAAAAACAAGAAATGGGGAAAGGATTCCCTATTTAACAAATGGTGCTGGGAAAACTGGCTGAAACAGGATCCCTTCGTTACACCTTATACAAAAATTAATTCAAGATGGATTAAAGACTTAAATGTTAGACCTAAAACCATAAAAACCCTAGAAGAAAACCTAGGCAATACCATTCAGGACCTAGGCATGGGCAAGGACTTCATGTCTAAAACACCAAAAGCAATGGCAATGAAAGCCAAAATTGGCAGATGGAATCTAATTAAACTAAAGAGCTTCTGCACAGCAAAAGAAACTACCATCAGAGTGAACAGGCAACCTACAGAATGGGAAAAAAATTTTGCAATCTTCTCACCTTTGAAGCTTTGAAGCCAGGCACTGACTTCTCCTCTCCAGCTTTGAAAGTCCTAAGTGGCATCTTGTTCCAACAAAAGGTTGTTTCATCTACACTTAAAACCTGTTGTTTAGTGTAGACATCTTCATCACTGATCTCAGCTGGATCTTCTGGAGAACTGGCTTCTTCACCTGGCACTTTCATGTTATGAAGACGGCTTCTTTCCCTATGGCTCACGAAGAAACCTCTGCCAGCTTCAAGCTTTTCTTCTGCATCTTCCTCACCTTTCTCAGCCTTCATAGAATTGAAGAGAATTAGGGCTTTCTCTGTGGCTGTAGTGTCAGGGAATGTTGTGGCTGGTTTGATCTTCTATCCAGATCACTCAAACATTTTTCATATCAGCAATAAGGCTGTGTCACTTTTTTATCATTTGGAAAAGGCCCAGCTTTTGAACTACCTTGGCTTTTGAAATGGTGTCCTCACTGAGCTTAATCACTTCTAGATTTTGATTAAAAATGAGAGATGTAGCTGGGTGCAGTGGCTCATGCCTGTAATCCCAGCACTTTAGGAGGCCGAGGCGGGAGGATCTCTTGAGCCTAGGTGTTCAAGGCTGCATTGAGCTACAATCATGCCACTGCATTTTAGCCTTGGTGACAGAGTACGACCTCTATCTCTTAAAATTAATAAGAAATGAAAGTGAGAGATATGAGATTCTTCCTTTCACTCGAACACTTATAGGCCATTGTAGAGTTATTAACTGGCCTAATTTCAATATTGTTGTATCTCATGGACTAGCAAGCCCTGAGGAGATGGAGAGGGACAAGGAGTAGCCAGTTGGTGGAGAAGTCAGAACACACACATTTATCGATTAAGTTTGCTGTCTTCACATGGGTGCGGTCGTGGCACCCCAAAACAATTACAGTAGGAACATCAAGAATCACTGACCACAGAGCACCAAAACAGATACAATAATGAAAACATTTGAAATATTGTGAGAATTATCAAAATGTGATGTAGAGACACAAAATGAGTACATGCTGTTGGGGAAATGGCACCAGTAGTCTTGCTCAGTGCAGGGTTGCCACAAACCTTCAGTTTATAAAAACACAATATCTGCAGAGCCCATAAAGCAAAGTGCAATAAAGCCAGGTATGCCTGTATTTTGTGTTGTCTTTTGCAATCATATCTATTCACACTCACATTAAGAAAGGGGAAACGTAGTTCTTTAAAAACAAAATGTCTTCCAATTGACATTTGGGAATCTCTAATGAAAGTCCTTTTCCACAAAGAATTAAATACTGAATTCCCTCATCAAGAGGTAGGATCTCTTAGTGGGCAGCATACTGGCTTTTTAAGTACCAAATAAAAAAGAAAACCTGGTAGATAACAATGGTAGTAATGATGGTTATCAAGGCTCCTGAGCCCCTGCCGTGATCCAGCCACTGGAGAACCATTTGCCAGCATCATCTCACATGAACAATGTTTGGTAAGCGATCGTTCCATTTCATTAGGAAACAAGACAAGGACCTCACTTTAATGACTACATCTCTGCAATTTCTCATTAAGTAGCACGGCCCTGGGAGGATGGTGTGGCCAGATGCAGAGGGAAGGAGGCGGCAGCGGAAGCTGGACCAGGCGTGGACTGTGGATCCCGCAGGACACTGGGCTCAGGGTGATGAGGCCTTCAGACCCGGCTCAGCCACAAACCACCTATGTGGCTTCCAACAAGTCTTCAAGCCTCACAGTGATTAGATTTGTTCCTCTCTAAATTGGAGAGGTCAAGGGTTGCTAGACTGCGAGAATTTTACAGCCTCTGCCAATTCTGTGAATAAGTTGACAAACTGAAAAAATGCCTCTCAATGACAGCAGAGAGGGTTTCAGATGACTGACTGCTCCCTTTTAACACCCTGGTGACAGCTCGACCCTGGAGCAGATTCTCCTGCAGAAACAGAGAAGCCCCACAGTCACACAGTGCTCCCTCCCCTCCAGCACACAGTGTCTGCCCTGTCTGCAGCCTTCCCAGGCGATGACCAGGGGACAGCCTGACAGCAACTCATGGCAACGTCACCTCCCCGCACCCAGGGAAGAGCCGCTGCCTGCTGAGCACGCCTGCCAGCTTCCCCTCCTGTTCCCTCTGCTTGCCCAGCCTTATTCTCTTCCCCACCTGCGCCTGGGTAGGGAAGGACCGTGAGTGTCGAGGGAGCCAGGCCAGCAGCTCCACACTTCCATGTGTGGTTCCGAAGAGAAGCAGCTGTGGGTGCTCATTCAGGCGGTTATTCAGGGGCTCATGTTCCTGCAAAACACCGTGGGGGACTTGGGTGCTCTAGAGAAGCAGCTGCAGGGGCTCATGTGGCAAAACGCCACAGGGGACTCAGGTGCTCTGGAATCCAGCATGGATTTTCTCCCTCGTCATTCATGGAGCTCTGGGCAGGCTGCTTAATGTCACCAGGTGGGGTGGGATAAGGGATTCCTGAGGTTCCTTCAAGCTCTCCTGACCTGACACAGGGCAGGCTGTCCCATTTGCTTGACAATAACCACTTCTCTCTCTTTCTGGCTGCTCACCTCCCTTACCCTCTCCATCACCACACATCCACCATCTCCAGCACCTCCATCAGCCCACCACCACCTCCACCTCCACCACCTTCACCACCTCCATCACCACAACCGCCTCGATCATCTCCATCAACTCCACCACAACAGCCACCATCTCCACCTCCACAACCACCACCTCCACACCACAACCACCACAACAGCCATCACCTCCACCTCCACCACCTCCATCACCACCCTTACCACCTCCATCACCACCACCTCCACCACCACCTTCACCATCATCACCTCCACCTCCACCACCATCTTTACCATCATCACCTCCACCTCCACCACCTCCACAACCACCTTCACAATCACAATCACCTCTATCACCTCCATCAGTTCCACCACAACAGCCACCACCTGTATCACTTCCACCACCACCTTCACACCTCCACCACCACAACCAACTCTGCCACCTCCATCAACTCCACCCACTGCAACAGCCACCACCTCCAACATCATCTTCACCACCTCCACCTCCACCGCCACAACCACCTCTATCACCTCCATCACCTCCACCACCACAGCAGCCACCACCTCCACCTCCACCTCCTCCACCATCACCTTCACAACCACAACCACCTCTACCACTTCCATCAACTCCACCACAACAACCACCACCTGCACCACCTCCACCACCAACTTCACCACCTCCACCACCACAACCACCTCTGTTACCGCCATCAACTCCACCACAACAGCCATCATCTCCATCTCCACCACCATCTCCACCACCTCCACCTCCACCACCACCGTCACCACTTTCACCACCACTACCTCCACCACCACAGCCATCACAACCATCTCTATCACTTCCATCACCCCACCCCACAACAGCCACCACCTCCACCTCCATCACCTCCACCACCATAACCTCCTTTATCACCTCTACCACCACCCAGCACCTCCACCACCTCGTCCACCACTACCTTCATCACCACCCCATCTCTGCCCCACCTACCCCTATCCCCTTCACCATCACCTCTATCATCACCAACATCACCACATCCACCACCAACCCACCTCCATCACCTCTACTGCCTCCATCATCTCCATCACTTCCACCACCATCACCACCTCCACCACCACCACCTTTACCACTTTCACCGCCATCAGCACCTCACCACCACAACCACCACCACTACCACCACCTCCACACCTCTACTACCTCCACCACTTCCACCACCATTACCACCTCTGCCACTACCACCACTACCTCCACCACCTCCATCACCTCCACCAACATCATCACCTCCATGACCTTTACCACCTCTATTACCACCTCTACCACTACCACCACTACCTGCACCACCTCCATCACCTCCACCAACATCATCACCTCCACGACCTTTACCACCTGCAGTACCTCTACTATATTTATCTCCACCACCACCAACATCACCAGGTGCATTGCCTTTCCCATTCCCACCACAGCCACCATCACCACCACCATTACCTCTACCACCCTCACCACCTCCATCACCTCCATCAAATCCACCACCTCCACCAGTGTCACCACTTTTACCTCCATCACCACCTCCACCACATCCACTACCACCAGCTCTATCACCTTCCTAATCTCCAGCAAAATTACCTCCACCACCTGCAACACCCACAGCCCCACCACTTCCATTACCTCCAGCACTTCCATGACCATTACCACCTCTACCACTTCCACCACCCACAGCTCCATCACCTCCCACATCACCACAACAACCATGACTTTCATCACCTCCAATCATGACCTCCATCACCTCCACCACCTGCACCACCTCACCTCCACCACCTCCACCAATATCATCACCTCCTCCACCATTCCCTCTACCAACTCCACAGCCTCCATCACCTCCACCACTATCACCACTTCCACCATCTTCACACTGTCACCACCTTCACCACCTCCATGACCTCCAGCACCTCCACCACCACCAACTTCATCGCCTCCTCCATCTCCACCACAACCACCTCCACAACTTCCACTTCCACCAACATCACTGCCTCCATCACCAACAATACATCTACCACCACCACCTCCACCAACATCACCACCTCCATCACCTTTATCATTTTCATCGCCTTCACCACTTCCACCACCACCAACACCAGCTCCATCACCTCCGGGATCCCCACCAAAACTACTCTACCATCTCCAGCAAATCCAACACTACCACTTCCATTACCTCCACCACCATCACCACCTCCAGCCCTTCCAACACCATCCCCACCAGGTCCACCATCTCCCCCATTGCCATCACAACCATGACCACCTCTATCACCTCCACCACCTGCACCACCCCTACCTCCACCACATTCACTGTCATCACCACCTCCACCTCCACAACCACTACCTCCACCACCTCCATCACCTCCACCACTTCCACCAACTCCATCACCATTACCACCTCCACCATATCCACCACCACCTCCACCACCTCCATCACCTCCTCCACTTTTACAACCTCCATGATCTTCAGCACTTCCATCACCACCAGCTCCATCAGCTCCCCAATTCCAACATAACCAAGACCACCTCCACCACTGTCACCACCTCCACCACAATCACCACCTCCATGACCTTCACCACCTTCACCACCTTTACCACCACCTCTGTCTCCATCACCTCCCCCATCCCCATACCACTCTACCACCTCCAGCACCTCCAGCACCAACACTTCCAATGCCTCCACCACTGTTACCACCTCCATCTCCACCACCACCACCACCAGCTCCATCAGCTTCCTGATCTCCACCAAAACCACAATCACCTTCATCACCTCCACTATCTGCATCACCACCACCTCCACCACCATCACCACCTCCCCTACCTCTGCCACCTGCACCACCTCCACCACCTCTACCATCTGCACCACCTCCACCACCTCCAGCAATTCCACTCCAGCATTACCACCATCTTCTTCACCTCCATCACCACCTTCTCCACCTCCATCACCACTACCTCCATTGCCTCCCCCATCCCCACTACCTCCTCCACCTCCATCACCTCCCCCACCACCTCCACCACCATTTCTACCATCTCACCACATTCACCACCTCTACCACCACCATCACCTCCATCACCTCTACCACCTCCCTAACAGCTGCATCCCTTCCGGTGAGGCAGGGCTAAATGCCACTGTCTTCTGGCCTCTCTGGAGAAAGCTTTATGGGAGAGGAAAGGCTTCAGCAATCCAAAATGCTCTATTCAGAGGCCACAGATGGTTTTTAGACCTCTCTGCTTATGATCCCATTTTGGGGGGGGCTCCAACAAAGCCAGCTGGAGGAGAGCCCAGGGCCAGCACCCCTCTCTTGGGGAAGCCATTTAGAAGAGCTCTGCCATGTCCCAGGACACAGGATGCCACTCAGGTCTCAAGGCCCTGGGCAACTCTCGTCTAGAGAGGCTGGTCTTGGAATGTGTCCAGAGCTCCGTCTTGGAACCTGTCCTTTCTGAGGGTGATCCTCATGGCCAGCGCCCCTCTCAGCCCAGCTGGAGTCTCTCAGGCCTTGCCCTGTGCACTCTGCCCTGTCTGCCTTGGTATCAAGACCCTCCTCACCCCTTGGCTGTGTCTTAAGTGTCTGTAGAAGTTTCGGCTTCCCAAGGCCGCTCCTCCTCCTCCACCTCTCAGAAGGCAGTGGAAGGTAGAAGGAAAACTTTCTATTTACTGAGCAGTAGGTGTTGGTAAACCCCCTTCTGTGCTAGAACAGCTGCAAAGGCAAATAATGGGAAGCGTTGTCCCCCAAACACAGTTGCTACGAGTGAGCAGACCTGGGGAAGGGCGTTCCGACCTTGGCTTCCCTTGTAGTTGCTTAGGGAGAAGTTGAGATTGAGCTGAGTGAGGCCCAGGCTGCAGCCAGCACTCTTTGCACCACACAGCACTCTTTGTCTGTGTCTGGCTACCAGGCCCTAGGACATCCCCTGTATTGAAGGTGGGGCTGGGGAAAATGTCCTTCAGCCAAAAAGTAAACCATTAGTGAGTGCCCAGGCTTTGGTAATTTCATAAGAAGTGGATTTATTTCCTTCTTATCTCCAAAGAGGGCAGGGAATAGAGTATGTGGGTGCAGCAGGCAGGTGCTGAGCACCTGACTCCATGGAGAAGGCCTCGCCAGGCAAATTTGAGGGGGCTGAATGCAGACCAAGAATGAAGGAGCAAGTCAAGTGAGAAGGGACATCTGTCCCCCAGCCTGGCACATTCAGCTGCACAACATCCTGGTGAGGGGTGTGACCTGGAGGCCAGGGGGCTGAAGCTGGGGCGCTGGGGGTTGTTGAGTCCCCCAGCCTGGGCAGCCTGTTTCATGCCTCTGAGGAGAGACTTGAGCACTGGAATTGATGAAGGTGTTCAGGTTCATTCAGACCCACTCCTAGGACAGGGACCAATGCAGGACACGTGACGTGGGGACGTGGTGACGACGGCAGGCACTGGTTTTCCATTCACTTCCCCGTTGCCCTGGATTGGTTCGGGCAGGAGCCACCCTGAGCTGCCGTCCTCCACCTCCCTCCTGCAATCAGAGTGGTGAAGGCCACATGCATTCAAGCCAGAGCTTTGGAGTCAGGGCTGAGCTCAAACCTTGCCTCTCCTGGCTGCATGAATGAGTTATCCATTGATTACAAGCCTCGGGTCTTCTTCCATTAAATGCATATGGCAAGACTTCCTTCTCCTAGGGACGTGGTAAGGGTTGAAAATGTGATTATAAACTTTAAAAAAGGGGGCTAGCACCTAAAGGGGCTCCCAGGCAGCCCTCAGTGAACAGTTCCAAGTACCTGAAGAGGCAGAGGTGCTAGAGTGAAAAGGTCTGCGGTACAAGGCCAAGCCTACCACTAAATAGTCTGTGACCCGTGAGCTGGGACTGAGAGGATTCCCAGTATGCAAGACGTTCCATGCTAAAACCCAGGAAGTCCAGGCAAACTGGGGTGAGTTGGTCACTCTAGTTGGGAAAGTCATTTCACCCCTGTAAAGTCATGATGATGCCATCCAGTTCAGAGGGCCCTCGGCAAGACGTGCGTGAAAGTCCTTCCTGTTCACCAAGTGCTGCACTAAGGAGGGCACTCTGTCTTCGTCACTGTTGTCACTGACACTCCCCTGATCAAGTCCCTTTGCCTGTACAGCCCACCCACCCCAGGGCCTGCAGCGATGACGCCCTGGGGCAGCAAGCATGCCACCATCTGTGCATTCCCCTCACCACCATCAAATGTGCCCACACTTCAGCCTGAAAGGACCTGACAAAGAAAATCCTTCCACCACTTGCATTGTCTGGGTCCCAAACAGAAGAGAAACAAGATCGGAGTTGCTGGTTGCCAATCAATAAATAACAATGACCAGGAATGTGACATGGGCATATTATGTGCCTGGAAATTCAGTTTCGCATAGTTAAAAGTCATCCTCAAAGGAAAAAGCAAAACGTAGGCTCTCCTTGGTAGTCTCTGGCAAAGTGAGGTTCCTAAACTTCCGGCTTAACTAAGTTAGCTGAATGGCAGGCCTGATTTTATACAACAAAGAAAACAAAAGCTCCACGTACTTCTAAGGTTTGGGGGGCTGGGGTTGGTATAGAAAGCTAGATTTATAAGCTGACTGGGCATTGACTGATGGGACCCACAGGAGACAGAGGTGACCCTAAGGGAGGGGACGAGGTCATCGTGTGGATGGGGCCACCAGCCGACACGCTGGACACTGCCAGGCTGGCATGGTTTGAGATACACTAAGGGTGAGGTTTCCCAGGCTCACACCTGTAATCCCAGCACTTTGGGAGGCCAAGGTAGGTGGATCACCTGAGGTTGGGAGTTTGAGACCAACTTGACCAACATGAAGAAATCCTGTCTCTACTAAAAATACAAAATTAGCTGGGCATGGTGGTGTGTGCCTATAATCCCAGCTACTCGGGAGGCTGAGGCAGGAGAATTGCTTGAACCTGGGAGGTCGCAGTGAGCTGAGATCATGCCACTGCACTCCAGCCTGGGCAACAAGAGCAAAACTCTGTCTCAAAAAAATAAAATAAAATAAAACAAAATAATTAACCATAATGTTACCACGTGACCCAGCAATTCCACTCCCAGCAATGCATCCAGGAGACATGAAACTGACATTCATACAAACAACCCGCACATGAATGTTCACAGCAGCATTACCTACAATCCACAAAACAGGGATGCAGCCCAAATGTCCACCCACAGATAAGTGCATCAATAAAACAGGGTCTATTCACACACTGGACTATTACTCCACCATGGAAAGGAATAAGGTCCGATGCTACCACATGGATGAACCGTGAGAACACACTAAGTGAAAGAGGCTGGTCATGTTGTGTGATCCCATCTGAAAACATGAAGTGTTCAGAATCAGGGCCCCTCAGAGACAGAAACCGGATTTGTGGGTGCCATGGCCCGGGGAAGGGCAGATAGAGGAGTGACAGCTGCTGCACACAAGGTCTCTTTCAGGGTGATAAAAATGTTTGGGAATTACTAATGATGATGACTGCACAACTCTGAAATACGCTAAAACACATGAATTGCACACTTCAAAATGGTTAATTTTGTAATAAGTGAATCATAGCTCAATTTTTAAAATTAAATTAAAAAAGAATAAAACAGCAAGAGCCAAAGCAGCCCAGCCCTGGCAGTGCGGTTGGTAGGTTGGCCTGGCCCCCAGTCCTCACATCGCACCACAGACACCTTTGCCCGGCCCCCTCAAGAACAAGCGCCCACGCCGACACCCCTCCACACTGGGGGAGCCACAGCCAAGCGCAGAAGCCCCAGCCCTGGCTCCGCACAGCCTCCTGTCCGACCTGGCCACGCAGCTGTCTCCTGCACAGTCAGAATTCCTTCCACCCCCACAGCTGTGGCTGGACAGGGGAAGACCGGGGTGAACCATCTGGGCCGTCCTTGAGGGAGAAGAGACCCAGAGAGAGGAGGTCAAAAGAACGCTCTCAAAAAGAAGCCAAGTGGCTTCCTGGGCCTGGGGACTCCAGTCCCTGGAGGAGAGGCCAGGCCAGGGACAAGGACCGCGTGCTTGACTGTGCGAGCCACCTGAGCGATTACGTAGGCCCTGAGCCGGTCTAGCAGCTCCAAAGTGCTTCTCAAAATCAGGATGCCCGGGATGCTAGAGCCACACTCAGCGCTCTCTGCCAAGCTGGGTTAAGCCCTTTCCAGTCCCTGCAGGAGCACAGCCAGTCGGCAGGTCTCAGCTCCCATGTCTCACAGGGAAGAAACGGAGGCAGAGATGAGTCCAGGGAGGCTCCCTGCGGCCTCCCTCGGCTGTACGTGGCGGCAGCGCACCCGCGCCAGGCACACCCCTCAGTGGAGCTGCACGGGTCTGCCTGTGGGCGGAGCCTGGAAGAAGCTGACATGCTGCCAGTCTTGGATGGGAAAATCATGAAGAAGGCAGGTGTCCCTCTGAGCCCTCTCACCGCCCCAGCCCCACCCCAGACTCCCAGCCTGCCCTCCGAATCGGCCTTGTCAGGGAAAGGAGCCAGCAGACGCCCCCTCGCTCAGGTAAACAGGACCACCTCCAGGCCGAGCCTTCCATCGCAGTCTGTCCTCCCTGTGATCGCACCTGTAAAGCCACATTCTGCTCCCCCACGCCTTCTCCACGTCTGCACACGCTTACCCATGTTTCTCACGCAAGGGGTGCGCCTCCCTCACCAGGCTGCACACTCCGTGACACAGGGCGGTGTTGCCCACTCTACATCCCGTGCCCAGCACAGGGCCTGGTAAGTATCGACGGAGTGAACGAATGAGTGAATGAATGAATGGGGACTCATGGATTTCCGCTACTCACCTCCCTCAGAGCATCTTCACCACGAAAGGAACAAAGCCACACCACTCCCCAGGACCCTCAGTGTCTGAGGAAGGGAAGGAGGCTTCAAGGCCACTCAATTCAACCTCCTTCCCAGAACTGAAACCCCCAAGCCTGCTTCCCAGGATGTCTGTCCCTTCCGCCCAGTGTGCACTCACAGGCCCCACTCTGACTGTACAGGATCGGGGGTCTGTTTTCAGGGTGTCTTGCTCACTTCCCTAACACCTCATTCTCCCCCGCCCCCACCAACACCAAACGAAGAAGGAAAAGGACAGGGGAGGAGGAGAGAAAAGAAGAGAATCAAAAGAGAAACACAAGTCTAATCATCGAATAGCCCAGTATGTGCAGAGAGGAAACGGGAGGCGGGATGAGCTCACAGCCCTGGGAAGGGAAGGGCAGGAGGCCTGGCCAGGCAGTGGTGACTCAGGGCTGTGCTTTTGTGACTTATCCACAATGGTGGGGCAGTGCACGGGTTCCATGCGGAACAAAGCAGCTCTATGGAGCAGCTACCAAAGCCAGGGCAGAGCTGGGAGCAAACACTCGGGGAAGAAAGGCAGCTCCTGGGTGTGGGCTGGGGGCCGCAGGAAGTGCAGGCTCACTCATGGGTCTTCCAGGAAGCAGCAATCTCACAGGGCACCCAGGACGGAGGAGGGGGCACAGAGGCCCACGCTGAGAAGACTCAGCCACAGGATGAACTGCTAGACTAGGCTGGAAAATATGTGAGGCCAAGGAGCAACCTCACCCTACGACTTTCCAGGACTCCAGGCAGCGCCCACAGGCTCTGTGTCCGGCCCAGTTCCTCAGGCTCCGGCCAGAGCCTGTGGCACCAGCCTGGCCCTGTCAGGCGTCCCTAGGCCTGCCTGGCCCCTCTGGTTTGTACCAACTTTAAGCATGAGAAAGGCTGCTGCCTCCATCTGCATCCTTCCTGGGACACCCCCTCCTTGCACAAGCTTTGAGGAACCTGAAGGTCCACAGCGTCTCCCCGTCACTGTACTGCCCATGACACTCCTGCCACCGCTGGCACACCCAGCAACAAGGCATTCGCAGGAACCAAGGGCGGGCACAGGCAGAGCAGGCGCCCAATAGCTATGTGGCCTCTGAAGCCCCAAGCGGTCCAGAGCTGAAGTCAACCCAAGAGAATGCCACCAGCCTCTATGGCAGGCTCCAGGGGCCCAACGAGGGGCCTGCCCCTTCCCGACCCACAGCCAGCCTCTGGGGCTCAGCCCAGTGTCCCGTTGCTCTAGCTGTGTGGCGTAACCTCTGCATCTCACTTTCCGTGCCATACAGTGCCACTACATCAGGGGTCTTCACACCGGTGCATAAGGGCACAACCCCATTTAGAAACCCTCTCCCAGCAAGTGTGCTCTTTGCTACTGGGCCCTCAGCTCCAGGGAACAGGCCTGAAGGGGCCAGGCCTTAGGACAGCCCCTCTTGATAGAGACAGAGTTGTACTTGTTCCTTGTCGAAAGTGTCTCTGGCACCAGTTCACCCACGAGGGTTGAGAAGGTGGTGAATGGGCACAGGCACAGGTGTCTGGGAAGGGCTGTCCCCCGCACTCTCCCGCAAAACAACATCACAGCAAGGGCAGAACCAGGAGCCACTGTGTGGGTTGCTGAGAGTCCCATGTGCTGAGCAAGCTGACATTTCCCCGTCTGTCCTTGCTGTTAGCCACTCACTCCCCTGCTGAATGCCAGCTCTGCTTCCAGGCGCCCAGAGTGGATGGCCAGGCCTCTGCTCCAGCAGCAGAGGGGCACAGCATGGGGCTGGGGGGCTGGAAAGCAATCTTCCTTAAATACAAAACCCCCTGAGTAAGCTTCCCAGACCACTCAAACCAAACCCACCCACCCCCGGCAAACCCCTCTCCCTCGCAGCACCTTCAGGGCTACCCAGCCTCTAAGAACCTGCTGTTGATGTCTGATTCTTTAGACCTTTACCTAATCAGATAGAATTTCCAGCAGGAACAGAAATGAAAGGGGCACTGCATGAAGTCAGGTGAGCCCTGCGGGGACTGACGGGTTGTCCTCCTCCAGGCCCAGCAGAAAGCTCTGTCACTCCCTCTCTTGAAAGCACCTTGCTGCACCCTCCAGCCTATGCCTTAGATCACACCAGTCATTCCTCAGATGGACGGGCCACCCGTGGCATCACCTGGAATACAGCCCAGAGCACCACCATTAGGAGTCCAGGGCCCGATGCAATCATAGGGCAGGAAAGCAAAATGCAAATAGGAAAGGAAGCAAGAAGGAAAGACAGACCCCAACAGGACACCCCAGGCCACTGTCTTGGGGGCAGCTCATACCAAGAACAGGAAGAGGAGCTGCAGAGACCTTCCAGGAGCCTGGAAACCACGTGGGAAGTAGAATCGAGGGAACACCTGTGCCCTGGCCTAGGCATGCGGGTGGGTCAGGGCAGGAACGGTCCGTCAGCCCCTTCTGTCCCAGCTCACTCTGCCTGGCCGCCATGGCAGACGAGAGCTCTGCTCAGGGATCCCGGCCGGCGGCCTGCCCATCTCTGCGCACACTTTCAGGATCACGGGGTCGAGGAAGAGTGTGGGATGTGCTGGCTCTTGGAGCTTCTGCCCCAAAGTGACACAGACCTCTGCCATACATATGTCATTGACTCAGGCAAGTCACACAGTCACTGTCAGGTCCAACAAGGTAGAAATGTGTAATCCTTTCACAGGAGGGGCACCAAGTATTTTTAAACAATAATGCAGACCGTAGCAGAGGGAAAATTGGTACAAGCACCTTGGAGAACAGTTGACTGTCTGCGGAGCTGAGGAAATACACGTGCTAGGGCCCAGCAATTCCACTGCTGAGAACACAGCCTAGAGACACGCAGGCCCGTACACAGGCCACGCGGACCAGCGATGCTCCTAACAGCTGGAGACGACTCGAATAGCCATCAAACGCAGGATGAGTGCAAGATTACGGCACATTTAGAAAGACAGGCCCTTATACAGCAATCGAATGAACAAGTTAGAACTGCAGGCAGCAACGTGGACTCATCTTAAAACATCATGTTTAGCAAAATCAATGACTCAAAAGAACATCAACAGTGGAATTCCACTTTACAATCTTTTTAAAACAGCAACACTAAATCCTATTTTAAAGACACACGCATAGTTCCAAACTACAGGGCCAAACAAGGAAGCGTTCCACACAGAAGTCAGTACTGGGGCTCCCCATGAGGAGGGAGGAGAACAGCAGGGTCCTGCTTCCTGAGTCAATGAGAGAATCACACTGTTGTTTACAATTATTCATCATGCCGTCTGTACATTTTATGCATTTTTCTGTATGCTTTCTATTTCACAATTCAAGGTTTTCATAAGTGGAAGCGTGATGAAGAATGCGTTCGGTATTATTACACACGCAGTGAAGTCAGTGTGGGACAGAGGGCAGGAGCAAGGAGACCTGCTGTGTTCCCTACATCCCTGAGGGGCCAGGTAGAGGCGCTCAGCCTCCTGGGCCCTGAGTTTCCTGAGTTTCCTGGGTGATAACAGAAGTGTGCCAGAACAATTGGTTTTTAAGCCTCTCCCCTATGTTTTTTATTTTATTTTATTTTATTTTGTGAGGGAGGGTATCAGGGTCTTGCTCTGTCACCCAGGCTGGAGTGCAGTGGTGCTATAGCAGCTCACTGCAGCCTTGACCTCTTGGGCTCAGGTGACCGTCCCGCCTCAGCCTCCTGAGTACCCAGGACCGCAGGCACACTCCCCAAGCCCAGCTGTCTCCTGCCTTTCTATTATAGATTCCGATTCATATTAGGACAGCAAATCATCTCGCTGTGATCCTGTGAAGAGTCTTTCATCTGAGACGCCATGGGCTTTCCAAACAGAAACACCTCCATTCCAACCCAGAGGCGAGAGGACGCGAAGAAAGCCCTTCCTTCAGGGCCTGCGTGGATGCGGTGGCTCCGCCTCTGCCCTGCTTCAGGAGGGAGCACTGTCATGGGAAAGCTTTCTGTTTCCGGTCAGCAGACTGTCTCCAGGAGACTGGAGGGAGCCCATCACCGCGGCCTGCCCTGGAATCACCGATTTGGCAGAATCCTTGGAGGCAGCCTCATCTGACACCTCCATTTTTTTTTTTTTTTTTTTTTTTTTTGAGACGGAGTCTCGCTCTATCCCCCAGGCTGGAGTGCACTGTCTGGATCTCAGCTCACTGCAAGCTCCGCCTCCCGGGTTCACGCCATTCTCCTGCCTCAGCCTCCCGAGTAGCTGGGACTACAAGTGCCCGCCACCTCGCCCGGCTAGTTTTTGTATTTTTTAGTAGAGACGGGGTTTCACCGTGTTAGCCAGGATGGTCTCGATCTCCTGACCTCGTGATCCACCCGTCTTGGCCTCCCAAAGTGCTGGGATTACAGGCTTGAGTCACCGCGCCCGGCCGACACCTCCATTTTTGACTGACAATAGTGTAGCGACCATTGCTGTCACGTTTGCTGTATATCTCCTTGCCTCGTCTACCTTAGCGACAACCAGGTCAGGCAGGTACTGTCATCACCTTCACTTTGCAGATGGTGAAAAGGAGGCCTTGGGACGTTCACAGTCACGTGACTGGTCAGTGGTGCATACAGAGCGACATTAGCCCTAGAGAGGGTTAGTGGTGACCTGACTCAGGGCACATCTTGTGCTGGTGAAAATTAAGACTGAACTTAACTTTCGGTTAAAATTAAGGCTGACCCTAGAATACAGGTGTCTGGGATTCTCCTGGTGAAGAGCACTGTAAACTACCTCTCGTCCTCCTCCAGGATGCCCTGCCTAACCCAGCTCCCCTCAGCCGAGCTCCCAGCTCCCAGTCACCTGGTGCCGCCCATGACGGCTCTGGGTGGTCACCTTCTCGTGTGTCAGTCCCCCACAGAGAAACAGGAAAGGAGACCACCACACCAGGCCTGGACTGCGGCTACAGCGGAGGAGCTTCCCAGTACGGACTATGGATAGCTTGAGTCAGCTTCCAAACCAAAGGCTGGAGGACTCTTTCTCTGGTGTGTGGCCAGTACCAGTGACACAGCCAGAAATGGTATTTGGCTTTTCTGCAGGATTCTGGGGAGAAAACACTGTGATAATGACAAGGCTGATTTTTTTAATGTATCTGGGTCTGACTCTGTATGAATTTGTAATTCCCGTAATGATGCTTTCTCGAAGGAGGTAGGGAAATGTTGTTTCGTTGAAGAGTGTTTGGCAAAAGCCAGTGTGAGACATTGGTGGGGTGTTTGGAGGTCTAGGGACAACTGGAGTGTCCATTCTGAGGCTGGAGGTGCTGGGGGCCACTGATGCAGTGGTCAGAGTGGGTGGGCATCTCAAGTAACCGTGAAGGATTTCTTTTTGTACAATACTTCCTTACTTTGGAGTTGAGAGGGTAATGGCGGATGTATGATGAGAGAGAGCCACCTGCTTTCTGGGTGCCTTGGCAGTGGGATGTGGCTAGGACCCTCCCAGGTGCACACCTCTCAGGAAACTGTACAGCATCGTAAGTGCTTTGGTCAGGTCGACAGTGTGCAGAGCTTGGACCGCACCGACTCACCCAGTGGCCTGACAGTACCGGAAGCCCATCGTCAGCATTCCCAGGCAGAGCACACGGCGGCGGCTCCTTCCCGCCTGGCTTCATATCCCAGATGGTGGCATTGTTTCCAAGAAACGAAAGTCAAATACACTTTCAGAGTCAGAGAGGAGAGCACGAGTTCAAACTAGCCAAAACCAGTGCAATGGCCATTCTCATGTTTATCTTCCCGGGCTATCCACTCCATGAGTGTCGCTGGCATCTCCACTTTCCACGGTGCTATGACACAATTGGGACCACCTTCCTGGGTCCGGGGACCTCTGAGAAGTTGTGGTTAAGTGGGGGCTTGGGAAGAACAACGTGAAGTTAAATTCTAAGGCAACCCGGTTTCTAAAAAGTCCGAATCTTAGATTTTCCAACTGCTCTGCTTTGAGTTTCTAGAAGTGAGCTTCTAGAGATTGGAAAGACAGAGGGCAGCTAATAGACCCCATCATTTAACTGAGTACTTACAATGCAAACTTTTTTTAAAGTTTTATTTTTCAGTTGCTCTTTAAAAGTTATCCCAATATATAATTTTTGTCAGTGGATAAACTTAAATACATAGGACACCTCACCGTAAAATTACGGAGACGGGTTTTGCATGTGGCTTATGGAATCCATCTTACTGCCTTAGAGTCATGCCATAGGCATATTACTGCAAGAGGCTTAATTTGCACTTGAGGTATGCGGGTCTGTTGGTGTGAAGAACAAAGTGGAATCCAAGCTGTGTCTGGGAAGGGACTAGGCCTACTTAGAGGTTGGATATTATCCTTATCATGCGTCAGATGTCTGTGGTGAGCCTGCAGGAGACAGAAAGCACCAACAGAATGGTAAGCAAACTGAGAAAGCCACAGGAACTCCCAGAGTGGTGAGGGTGGTGGCCTTGAGCATCCACTGAGTAGACCTTTGGTCCAGGAGGAAGCGCACCAGTTCAGATTGCTACAGTCACAAAACTCACTAACCAAAGGCTTAGGTGACACCCTGTCTTCATCCTACTCTGATGAGAAGTTTAGAAACATCATTTAAACAGACTTAAGTGGTGGACTGAGCTACAACAGTGCCGTTTCCAGGACAGCCACAGACACAGCCCCGGTCTTGGGGCATTTCAGAAGACAGAATAAGGACCTGTGCAGGAGAGGAAGAGGGCCGCAGGATGGAACCGGGCGCTGGTCACGGGCTCATGTCTCTTGGAGGAGGCCTTGGTGTGGCTGGTCCCATCCTCCAAGCATCACTCCTCAATATCTTACCAATGTCAAAGATGTCAACCCATTCCTAAAATGTAAGGTTCATCAAAGGCTTAAGATACAGTTCATATTCAAATGACCAGATCAAAAACGTTAAGGAAGCATGCAAATAGATGAGATCTACAGAAGAACTTAAAAGATGGAATTTATCGGCCGGGCGCGGTGGCTCAAGCCTGTAATCCCAGCACTTTGGGAGGCCGAGACGGGCGGATCATGAGGTCAGGAGATCGAGACCATCCTGGCTAACATGGTGAAACCCCGTCTCTACTAAAAAATACAAAAAACTAGCCAGACGAGGTGGCGGGCGCCTGTAGTCCCAGCCACTCAGGAGGCTGAGGCAGGAGAATGGCGTAAACCCGGGAGGCGGAGCTTGCAGTGAGCTGAGATCCGGCCACTGCACTCCAGCCTGGGCGACAGAGCGAGACTCCGTCTCAAAAAAAAAAAAAAAAAAAAAAAGTTGGAATTTATCTAGCACAAATACAACATCCTGAACTCAAATGTAAGCTGGAGAAGACCCGAGATGATTTAGGACGTGTGAAGAAGACCCAGGGAATCTGATGGCAGATGTGAGAGGTCTGCAAAATAGAATACGATGTTTAAAACACAAGTTTGGACTACATCAATAGAATTTAACATTCAGACTACAGCTGGTCAAACCAAATTCCGCGAACTGGGTTTAGCCCCAGACCCTCTGAAGACTAACTCTTGAGAATACTAAGTGATTCCCAAAGAGAATGCCTAGACTAGACCAAAACGCTCATCACAGTGAGGGATGTACTGAGCCATGTGGTCAGCAGGTGGGGTTTGCAGCCCACTCTCCAATCTGTCATTTAACCATGTGACTTTAGACATCTACTGAACCTCTCTGAACCTCTGTTTTCTCATCTATACAATGTATACTTTCTCTAAGTGAGATAATTATGTAAATCACAATGCCTGTCCCTAAGCAAGCACTCAACAAATTTGCTAAATTATTGTTGTTAGTATCATTGTGCTAAAAAAAAAAAAAAAAAACCCTCCTGGCGCGCTGAGGCCAGCAGGTGGGAGCTGCGGGCCAGGTGTCCAGGGATAAGGTGAAAAGCCACCAGAGAATGACATGCCCCCAGCTTCAGAGAGTTGGGTTGCAATGCAGAATTTGTGGATACTAAACTTGAGAAGCACTCCTCTGAAAGTGCTACACTTCTGCTCAAAGTGTGCAGTCAGCTCAAGGTGTCCCAGAACAAACACGGGCGCTGAATGGGAACGGAGTGAGCTGGGTGATCCACACGCCTCTGGCCAGCTCTAAGGCGCTGCACCTCTTTCTCTTACACCTTCTGCAACCTCAGTATTAAATAACATAAATACGTATTGAGCCTTCCCAATACCCAAGATTATAAAAATATTCCCCAAGGAAGCCTTTTGCTCTCTGGAGGAACTAGCTCACCTAAGCCCAAGCCTGTCTACAGCCACGTCCCAGGGCTGGGAACAGAAAATGGAGAGAGCGAGAGTCCCCTCCCAACCTCCCACACACTCAGAGCCCCTCTTCCACCAAGAGGCTGACTCCACCCCTGTCCCACACCTCCGGCTTGAGCCCCACCCCTGCCCGCACCTCCCGGCGTCAGCCCCGCCCCTGCCCGCACCTCAGCCCCGCCCCTGCCCGCACCTCAGCCCCGCCCCTGCCCGCACCTTCCGGTGAGAGGCGAGGAGTGATGCTCACCCGGTTCCAGCCTTCCGGGGCGCTGCTGGTCCTCGCGCCAAGGGCTCCCCACAGCAGGGTGAGAACACATCTGAGCAGTTCTTCCCCAGCCTGGGCGTGCGTCATGAAGGCCTAAAGAACGAACGGGTCTCACGTGACCTGCTGTCCTCTTAGACAATTTACTCTCTCCATTTCAGTCCACAGAGTTCCTCGTTGAGCCTCACGATGCTCTTTTCTCCGCACTGATTATAAAAGTAGCTCATTGGACAAAAGTAGCTCATTGGACAAAGTTTGGAAGACACAGAGAGGTTACTTTTTTTTTTTTTTTGAGATGGAGTCTCGCTCTGTCACCAAGCTGGAATGCAATGGTGCAATCTCGGCTCACTGCACGCTCTGCCTCCCGGGTTCAAGCGATTCTCCTGCCTCAGCCTCCCGAGTAGCTGGGACTACAGGCGCCCGCCACCTCGCCGGGCTAATTTTTGTATTTTTAGTAGAAACGGGGTTTCACCGTGTTAACCAGGATGGTCTCGATCCATTGACCTTGTGGTCCGCCCACCTCGGCCTCCCAAAGTGCTGGGATTACAGGCGTGAGCCACCGTGCCCGGCCAGAAAGGTCACTTTTAATCACCCTTCATCTCATCATCTAGAACTAAATAATAACTACGTTATGGACTTGATATGTATATATAAAAGATTTATCTTACAACATAGGGTTTGTACAATTTCTTATGAGCAGCATCCTTCTTTCCCGTATCAACACATTATGCAAATTTTCCAATTCCTTAGATCCTCTTCAAAATCATGGCTGTGGCATTCCACCCACGAATAGGGCTTTCCTTACTGGACAGTTTCCTATTTTAGCTGTTTGTGTTGTCTCCTTCTTTTGGTATTATATACAGCTTTGCGGTAAAATAAAAAAAATCTACTATGTAGCTTTTTGTTATTTCTTTAGGATAAATTCCTAGGACAGGTTTATTGCTGGGTCAAATGGTTTAAACATTAAGAATCCTGATAAAAAGTCATAGAATTACTTCCAGAAAATTATACCAATTTACTCATAGCTATATAGGAGAATGTTTGTATTACTCAACCTTTGTTAAACCTGACTGACTGTTATCTCATTGTTCTATCTCTGCCAATCTGAGCACTGAAAAATATTTTTTAAATTTTACTGTAAATTATTTAATCACTAGTGGGGTTGAACATTTCACTTATTTTTATTGGCCATTTGTCTTACTTTTGGTAATTGTCTGTTGACACTGTTTGCTAATTTTTCTCCCTGGATGTTCAACATTTTTTTATTGATCTTTAAGCTCACTTTTATATTTAAGGTTTTTAACTCTTAGTCTGCCATATTGGAATATTTTTCCAGTACATTTTGTTTGCATTTTAACTTGAAATCTTACTTTTAATGTGCAAATATTTTAATTTTAATACAGTCAAACCTAATAAATCTGTGCATTTGTAGGTTTTCTTTGTTATGTTTTGAAAGGTCTTTCCCATTCTAAGATCAGATAAAAATTGCTCTTGTTTTTTCTCTCTGATTTTTTTATGGTTTTTTAAACATGGTGGTGTCTGATGGGAAGTGACTGTAACTCTTCTTTTCCAAATAGTAACCCACTGTCCAGCACCCTTCACTCAACAACCCGTGTGAAATGTACCTTCTATCATATACTAAAGTAGTTTAAAACATTTTAACATTATACATTAATCAACTTGAAATTAATTTTTTGTAAAATATTTTGTTTTCCCGTTTTTCATTATGTTGATCTGCCTTTCTCGCACTGTTTGATTGAATATTTCTTTATAATACTTGTAGTTTGGTAGAGCAAATACAACTACCAAATTTTATTTTACAAAAATGTTCATCTATTTTAACTAATTTGTTATTTCTCCAATTTAAAATCACCTGGTCAAGTTCCAAAATTGTCCTGAAATGATTTTGGTTGGAATTACATTATGTTTTAAATTAATTACAGGAAAAGTATTACCTTGATAATATTGAGACTTCACGTCTGAGAATATGGCAAATCTTTTCATTTAATTAAATTTTAAAACACTGTTTTGTTATACAAGTTCTTCCCATTTCTAAAATTGATTCCAAGATATTTTATGCACTATAATACAGTCTTTTCTCCCCTATGTTTTCAAACCTTTTATTGCCAATGCAGAGAACACCTATTGGCTAATATTTTTGTGCTATGACTAGCCAATTTAGTACAAACTCTTTCAATGGTAGTACTAGTGTTTTCAATGTATTCTCTTGAGTTTTTTAGGTAGACAAGTAAAAGGTCTACAAATTACAATAATTTTTTCTGCCTTTTGGCAATATTCTATTACTTCTTATGTTTTTCTTATCTTATTGTATGTTTAAAACTTATAGATCAGGGTTAAAATGGGGAAATGGGTTCTCCTGCCTTATTCTTCAGTTTAATAGACTTCTTTTGATTATTTTATCCTAATGTCTGATGTTAGGTTTTAGTTTAAAAGACAGAATATTTACCAAGTTTAAAAGTAATCATTTTATTCCTAATCCACTAAAAAAATTTTAGCAGCATCTCCTAGAAGTTTGTCAAGATGAATATTTTTTCCTGTCCTTGAACCTATTGATGTAACAAATTATATTAACAGTATCCTATATTAAGCCAGTATCTCATTTCTGACATAAATCTTTATTAAAATTAAGCTGTAATATTCTTTCAATATTCTCCATGATTTGATTAGATAGTATTTTATTTACAATGTAAGGTATTGATAGGCATAAATGAGAATGGTTTATAGTTTTTTATACTATTTCGGCCAGGATTTATATAAGAATTTTGCTGTCTTTGAAAAATGAATTCGGGAGGCTTTTCATTTTATGGTTGGATATTTATATAGAACAAAATAAACTTGCCACTAAAATTGCCCGTGTCATGGAACTAGGTGTTCTTGTATTTGAGATAATTCTTTGATAACATGTAGACTGTATTCCAGTGTCATCAATCTATCCATGTTTTAAACATCTTATTAATCCCGTTTTGCCCACTTTATTTTCCCAGAAAATAATCAAATTTATCAAAACCTAAACATTTACAAGCAGAATTTTATAATCATGTTTTTTCTCGTTTACTCTCTAAAACTTCATATTATGTTCATATCTCCTTTTCCATTTCTAACTTTATGCATTTGTATTTTCTCTTTATTATTTGACTTTTGGATGTCCTTTTTCCCCAAATAACCAGTTGATAGATTTATAACCCATATAGATATTCTTCTGTTTTCTAATATAATAATTTTTGCATATATCATCTTATTTTCTCTGTTTTTCTTCTTTTGTGTTTCTTCTTGTTTTTTGTCTGTTTTTCCACTTCTTGAATACATAGCGTATCTATCTGTATTTTTTCCTATATGGTAATAAATGAATAATATGGTAACGAATGAATAATAAATGTTAACACCGTATATTTCACGAATACTGTTTTGACCACTCCTATAAGAGCTCAAAAGCAGGATTCCATTGACACTAACTAAACAGCGAGTGCCATTTTGATTCTCTCTTTAATGCCACTTATTTTGTTGAATGATTCTTAATTCCCAAAAAGTTTAGGGTTGGGGCTAAGACTTTTGGTCATGGCTGACGTAACATATGAGCAGATCCGGATCTCAATGGATGGAGGTGGATGGGAAGGAAGGCAGAGGGAACGTGAACAGAGACGCGGACATGCACAGCCAGAGTGGCCAGTCACCAGAGTCCTGTGGTCCCAGCTCAGGAGGATGACGCAGCCAGGACCACGCAACCAATGAACCTTTCAGGGCCTGGGCCTCCAGGCCAGTTCTAGGACACTGACTAGCCCCAGGGAGGGGGCACTCCTGCACTTGCTCTCTCTCTTCCTCCTTTCTCTTTCTTTTTCTCTTCGTCTCTCTCCCTCTCTCCATCCCCAACTCTAGCTCTCTCTATTTCTGCATCAACCTCTTCTGAAAAAAATAAAAACTTTCTTTCAAAAAAGCACTATTTTATAATCTTAGTAATGCTCTCAAACCATGAAGTCTCCAATAGAAATCTCATCGCCATCACCATAAACAAACACGTACTTGAGTGTGTCAGAGCCATTTTCTCTGCCCACATGCTGGCAGAAAGCTCAGGCTCCATGGTTGAGAGCTAAAACTCAGGAGCAGCTCTTGCTATCAGAAAATGGGGGCGGGCCTCCCAGCCAGTATCTGTCTCCCTGGTCTGCCACCGCTACTGCCTGTTTGCCACCATTCACCTCTGACGTGCAGGTGGTGTGCACAAAAGTCACCCTAGGAACCAAAGCCTGTTTTAAAACAAAGTGCATCTCCATGTGTCTTTTTGGACTCCTTTCAAGCCCCATACACTTGTCCCTACCAAATCCAAAGTAGCTTTTATTTTGGGATTTTGTAGTTATTTCTACCTTTCACCATCTCCGACATGATCAATACCCACGTATGTCCACAATCTAAGAAGAGAGAGAAGTGGAATAAGAGGCGTCACTCACAGCCAGGCATAGTAGCACCTGTGGTCCCAGATACTAGAGATGCTGAGGCAGAAGGAGCACTGGAGCCCAGGAGTTGGAGGCTGCAGTGAGCTATGATCACAGCCCTGCACTCCAGCCAGGCCAACACAACAAGACTCTGTCGAGAGAAAGAGAGAGAGAGAGAGCGAGAGAGAGAGAAAGAAAGAAAGGAAGGAAGGAAGGAAGGAAGGAGAGAGGGAAGGAAGGAAGGAAGGAAGGAAGGAAGGAAGGAAGGAAGGAAGGAAGGGAAGGAAAAGAAAAGAAAGAGGGCATCACCCATGCGTGAAGCCAATACCTCCCTCGTGGCTAGCAGGAAGAAGCTCCTTTGAGGCCTGACTCCCACCAGCAACGTAGCTGGGACCCCAAGGTTAGCACCAGCATCGTAGCTGGAACCCCAAGGTTAGCGCCAGCATCGTAGCTGGGACCCCAAGGTTAGCGCCAGCATCGTAGCTGGGACCCCAAGCTTAGCGCCTGGAGTTTTCCCATGGCATTATGCACTCTCCTGCACACTATCCACCAAGGCCCGACCCGAGTCAGTGTAATCATTTCTTAAAAACAATGCAAATGGAAGACAAAGTTATTTTGACCAGCTCAGAGGCTGAAAGGCCTTGGCTGCCTCATGGCAGACAATAGAAGAAAAGACTGCAAACAGATAGGAAAGAAAACATGATTACATCACAGAGGTGACATTAAATCAATAGAAGCAGCACGAGATCGATGCGCCTTTGCTCATGGTAAGAACCGTGGGCTTGTGCATATTTTCAGATTGTGCCAAGGTTGTTTCCTATTGGAGTTGTACAAAGGAAGACTTTGGGGGATGACACGGGGGGGCTGCTCTTTTCTTAAACGTCTCATTTGATTCTTCGAGTGTGGCTCTATTTTTCTTCCTTAATTCCACAATACAGACAATCAGTTCCAGCCCCGTGCACATATGAGACGCCAATACCAATACTAGCACAGGCAGCCGGGTAACTGCCAGAGTTAACCAATGGACACTGAGGCGCTGTGATTTGCCACTGCAATGACCAGACTGATGGAAATCAGGTCATGCAAACAATTCACTTTCAAGGCACTGCCTTTGCATCACTCAGCCTTGGACAGCGGGCCAGGGCCACAGAACAGCCCTCCAAGTGGGAGAGCAGCAAACCCCATGAATCCATGTTTTAGCTAAGGCAGTATCAGCAAAGAGGAAATTTCACATTGAGAAAGCGTCCCTGGGTTCTAGCACTGATTCTGCTGCTGACTAGCAGATGAACTTAAGCTCTTTAAGCTCTCTGGGCCTCAGCTCTTTTTATCTCTACAATGAGGCTGTGGGAGCAGATGATCTTAACATCTTTTTTAACCTCTGAAATTTTTATTCTATGAAAATTGGACTAAAATTCCCATGGATCATGTTTGCACAATGGTAACCAAGCAAAGAGGCTAAAAACTATTGGGACATTTTTCGGCCACTCCGGACACATCATAACTAAATAATATTAAACATCCCTAAATGGAATGTTTCATCAGTGAAGAAAATACACATATAGCTCAAGCTATATCCTGTCATCGATCTAAGCACGGAACAGAGGCAGGATATGGCCATGGGTTTGCATTTGTTATTAATAGGAAGGCTGAATTTTTCAGGACAAAAATAACATTATCCTCTGAACTAAGAAAATGTGAAGCTGTAAATAAAAATATTAGGTTGGTGCAAAAGTAATCGTGGTTTTTGCCGTTACTTTTAATGGCAAAAGCCACACTTACTTTTGCCCTAAGCTAATAGGTGTGCTTGCCAGCTGAGAGGACAGTATACCTGGTATTGCTCTTCAAACTCCCATCCTTGGGACTCAGTGACTGTTCTGGGTAAAAATGTTCTTGGATTCCAATTTGGAGAATTATAATTCAGCAACATGAACCCTGGGTTAATTATCTAGAAATGGTGAAGACAGATTAACAGGGACCCGCAGCTCTGAGGGCCGGAAGGAATGCATACCCTGGTGCCACACCTGTGTAGCAAAAGAGAGGTCCTAAGGAGACCTCAAGGACAAGGCAGTCAGGCCTCTCCTGCCTGAGAAATCTACCACATTTGGAGAAGCAGCAGAAACAGGATTCCAAATCTCATCAGTACTGCAGCTGCCATCGTCCCAGCAAAAGGATGGGATGGTTTGAGAAGAATGATAGGCCCGTGTTCTGCAGCCAGAGCTGGAATTCCTGTTATCCGCACTCAGAGGCAAGGACGACCATCTCTGGACCTGCCTCCTCCCTTGTGAAACAGGAGTGACCCCCTCCCCGCCACTGAGCTCAGACAGCCCGGGCAGGGGCCTGGGAGCCTCATTCACCCGGGACCTGTTGGCTTCAGACAGTTTTTCCATCCATTCTGAAAAGCTTCCAGTCCTTTTTCTTATTTTCCAGAATGTTTCTTTACATAACAGTTTCAATTTGGTTCTTCTTTTTAGGGTGTTTTGTCCCGTACTGTGTTACCCCAAAATTTATATCTTGAACTCCTTATCCCCAGGACTTCAGAATGTGACCGTATTTGAGAGATGGTCCTTGAAGAGGGAATCAAGTTAAAATGAGACAGTTGGCTGGACCTTAATTGAATCCGACTAGCATCCTCATAAGACGACACACACACAGAGACGGCCATGTGAGGACACAGGGAGAAGGTCATCTGCAAGCCAAGGAAAGAGGCCTCAGGAGCAACCAATCCTGCTCACATCTTGGTCTTGGACTTCCAGCCTCCGGGACTGTAAGATGATACATTTCTGTTGTTGAAGCCTCCTGTCTGCAGTGCTTTCTTATGGCAGCCCTAGCAAACTAACACAGGGCAAGTGAACACAATAAACAAAAATTCCTGCAAGGCGAATGGTTGTTAAGAGAAATAGTCCATTGGGTGAAGTGGTGGCAGGCAAGAGCTCAGATTTAGTACAGGAGTTTGGGGGCCCTGTCCTGCCCCGCCCCACTGGCAGACAGCCTCAACTGCCCACAGCAAAGGGGAAGAGACCAGGGGAGGCAGGTCCTGGACACACTGGGTCTGGGGAGCTGGTCCTCAGGTGCTGTGTGGTGTTTCAGGAGCTCCCAGGAGGGAACAGCAGGCCAGCTGTGAACAGCGGCTAAAGGCGGGGCATTTGTGCCTGGCTTGGAGGATCGGATGGAGGAGGAGAAGAGACAGTTTTCCAGGCCTGAGACAGGATGAGCTCAACCCGGGTGGCAAAGAGGAAGCATGTTTGGGGTGTTTGGAGCAGAGGAAGTGCCCAGAACAGCCACCGGGAGGAGTGGGTGGAGTTAAAAAGGGTGAGCAGAGACACCACGGGAACTCAGGGTTGGGCTCCTATGGAGGGCTCTGAACGCCTTGCTCAGGAGTCAGCTTTGGACAAAACGAAGCTGTCTACATGTGAAGAACACTACTCTCCCCTTCACCACCAGCCCTGAGAGAAGACAAGCTGAATCAATGCACATTTTTTATTAATTTTAAAAACATGTTTTGTTGATCTTCAAAACTGTTTTAAGGAAAGGGGAGTCGTTGGAGATGTTCCAGTCTGGGAAGGTTGGTGCCCTGCACGGTGACCCTGGTCCATGAGGAGGATGAGTTTGGGAAGGTTGGTGCCCTGCACGGTGACCCTGGCCCGTGAGGAGGATGAGTCGGGGAAGGTTGGTGCCCTGCACGGTGAGCCTGGCCCATGAGGAAGATCACCAATGGGGTGGACGAGGAGACTGTGAAAGCCCCTCCCCAGAGGAGTATGGCAGGTCCGGGCCCCGAGAAGATCCGTGTGTGGCAGCCGGATGCCTCTGCTCCCCGTTCGCTCCAACCCTGCCACGAGTCTGTGAGCTCACCCAATTCCGATAAGATCACAGCCCTCAGGGTGCGTGGTTGCAGGTCCATTCCCTGCGAAATCAGAGTTAATTAATACAAGGCCATGGACAGAGCCCCACAATCGGGGCCTATTCTCCCCCAGCTGCGCATGAACAACTCCATGTAATATTTATAAACCAAGTTATGCCTGTGCATTGAAGAGAGGCTGGGCCCTGAGGACTATTTTGCTGGCCTTATTTCATGAGTTCAGGAGCTCCACAGGGAGGTGACAGGCAGACCGGAATCCTCGAGGCACACCCCACACAGCAAACTCTGGGCTCCTGAGACCTTTAGAGGAAACCTCTACCCCACTCCACCCTAGGGCTGATGCCCGTCTTTGAGAAAAGCCTAATATCAAACTGAATTTACTCTACATATATCCAAACAGACAGCTACAGGACCCTCTTGCAGTGGGGAAGATGTAGCAAGAGCCCCTGACTTTTGTCAGAAGAGTGGGACTTGAATGTGACTTGTACTTACTGTCCTTGAGGATGGGAAACACACCTTTCTGATCTTCATCTCCTCAGCAGCCCTCGGGGGCATATTCTCTCACCAGGTAAGTGCTAATTAAACATTTGCTAAGTGAATGAATGAATGAGTGAGTGAGTGAGTGACTCCAGATGTGAACAGAACCACAGAGCAGATCCTAACCTCTAAAACACATCTAGGGCAAGGATGGGCGAACTTTTTCTGTAGAGGGGCAGACAGGAATATTTTAGGCTTTCTGGACCATGTGGTTCCTGTTGTGACCATTCACCTTTGCCACAGACAATGTGGAAAGGGGTGACCGTAGCTGTTCCAATCAAACTTTATTTGTGACACTGACGTTTGAATTTCACGTACTTTTCACATGTCATGAAATATTCCCCGTTTGATTTTTTTCAACCACTTCAAAGTGTAAAAACCATTCTTAGGCCGTATTTGTCCCTCTAGCCAGAGTTTGCAGAGCCACCTTCATTGGTGGCCGGGGTATGACTGGCCCAGATGCCACAGCATCCAAGGAATCATGTAGAAGAAGGGAGACCAAGTCATCTTTGGGGGTTGTTTGTTACACAGCAGAAGCTTGTCTGTCCTGTTTGATACAAGCCCTATGTCTGTGCTTTAGGAACTATCTGTTGACTGCAGGTTGGGAAGGTGAAGCTTTCCTCACTTACACACTTCTCGCTACCCCTTGAACAATAGGTTGCTTACCTTTGCAAATTTAGATGATATTTTAAATTTCTTCCATCGACATTGAAGGTATCTTTTGGCTTTCCACCATGTACATCAGGGTGGCAGTAAAGCAGTCTTCCTCTGCCCTCCTGGCTCTCCTTTTCCTGCCCTACTTCCATCAGTTATCACTGTATCTTTTCATTGTCGGGAATTGTAACAATAGCATTCAACTTGAAGCCATAAGCAAGTCTTCAGGGCTTTATTCCTAGGTTGATTCTAAAAGAAAAATAGTTTTTTTAAAAGAATGAATGCATGTATGTGATTATGACTGTATAAAACTGTTCTTTCCAGGGCCAAGTAGCACAGTAAAATTTTATTCTCTACAGGTCTGATGTTAAGATCTTCTGCCACTCAAGGGAGAAGGTTCCCAGCATCAGAGTTGAATGGATTCCCTCTTCTTCCTACCTGGAATATGACTTTTTTGTACTGTTTTGGGGCTTTTCCTAGACATTATTATTAGTCCTGCCTAGCTGGACCCTTCCTTCTGGCTAAACGGAACTTAACTTGTCCAGGTGACAATATGCCAGCCTCAGGAGTCACAAATAGTCCAGTCAGTGGGTCTCTGATCTATCGATTAGCATCACCCAGGAAACTTTCTACAACCACACATGCCCAAGTGCCACTCCATGCCAGCTGGACAAGATGTCCTAGGGTGGGACCTCATCCCCCATTTATTTCAAGTTGAAGCCAATCATAACCATTCTGCTTCATCTTGCCAGATATGCAACTTCCCATCCCATCTTGAAGCCGAGGTGCACACAGAACCCACCTGTGGCCAAACAGATGTAAGAAAAGGTCTGCCGGAAAGTTCTGGAAGTTTTTCCACTGTGACAAGAGGAAAGACCTTCTCCACCCACCCTCATTGCTCCTTTCTTGCCTTGAATGCAGTGTGGGTACACTGTGCCTGAAATATGAGAGCCACCTCCTCATCATGAGGTGACAAGCTGGAGAACAAAAGGTCCCCATGCTGAGAGCGGCCGAACAGTGCAGTGGAAACAGCCAGGTCCTTGATGACGTCTTTGAGATTCTGAGCCAACTCAGAGATGACCTGTCTCTGGAGTTCTGTTAAGTGAACACTAAATGCGTTCATGGATTAAGCCACTTTCAGGCAGATGATCTGTTACATGCAGTCAAAAGCTCACCAACTGACAGACCTTACCACGTTAGAGAAGAAGTGTTTCTTCTTCCATGTGATGCTGCTATCTCCCAGCTCATTTTTCAATCTATGACATAAGCCAGTTTTGCTTTATGGGGTCCTCTTAATGCCCACTGACTTCTTGTGCTGGCTGGGCTCTTGCTCTCTGAGGCTACAGTATAACATCATTCTTGAAGGCATTTTCATTGGACTCCCAGGGTAGTACCTCTGTTTCTTGTTTGCCTGACCTTATCTTTATTGACTTTCTGGACTACATCCTCAGGTAGCATTTTCAGCAAAGGCCTATCAGAAATAAAATGCATTCACCTCGCCCATGCACTGAATCATATTTGACCTTGATGCGGCTGCTTATGAAAACACTGGCTCTAATCTGAATTTCGCCCCTTTGTGGGTGGCCTGATTTCCCCTCCTTGCAAGGTCCTCCATGCTTTCCTTTATCTTCAGTTTTCTAAAATTTCAAGATATGCATGGCTTTTTTCACTTATCATGCTGGTCACTCACTGAGTTCCTGTTATTTTGAAAATCTGTGTCTCTGTTCAGGTCTTGAAATACTCATATATTACTTCTTTGATAATTTTCTTGTCCATTTTTTCTCTGTTCTTTCAAGAAATATTATAGTCTGATATTTTTCTTTCCTTAATTGATCTTTTGTGTTTTTTTTTGTCATTTTTCTCATAGTTCCTATTTTACTCTGTTACCTCCCAACTCCTCTTTGATTTGTTTTACAATCCTTTTGTTTTCATTTCTGAGTATTCTTTCTCAAGGTTTCATAATACCTGTTCTTGTCTTTAAATGCAGTATCTGCTTGAAGAATACTTCAAAATGTTTCATTTTGAAATTAATTTATGATCCCAGAATTGTTTCTTTTCTATCTGGGGTAGTTATCCTTATTTATTCTGATCTTCCTCTTTTGTGCTGCTGGTAGGTCTTCTTTATGTATTAAAGATTCTATGATTCTGTGTCATTAATACTTAAGACAGAGAACTAGGTGGACTTCTAGGAAGGCAAAGGGGGTTTTACCTGGACACGGATCTGTTTTCCTGCCGTTTGTTCCCTGAATGGGGTTGTTGGTTAACCGGGTACTTTGTGTGCAAGTACGGTACTTAATGACTGGCCCACAAGGAGCTCACCATGAAACTGGGGTCCCAAAAGTGCCAGGCTGGGAAAGGCATCCTTAAGTTCCGCAGGATGTCTGTCCATGTCTGTGGTATAAGTCCTGTTCCTGCAAACCTGCCACCTGCATTCCACATGGGGCTGGCAGTGGGTTGGGGATGGGGGGGCAGACCCACAGGCCAGGAGAAGAGTCATGAGCATCCCCAAGACAGACTGGCGACTCCTCCGTTTCCACCCGCCACTCCTGCCACACCTGTGGCCACACCTGCAGCTCAGATCTGCCCCACCTGGGAAGTAGCCATGCCCAGTCTCCTGTTTGGTCCAAGGTTGTGCTTCCCCCGCTCTGCCACCTGGACCAGCTTCCATCCAGGTCAGGTCCTACGGAAATCTGCAGAACCATCTCACCGCCTGCCACCCACTGTGACCTGTGCTGTTACAGATGCGTTTCTGCATTCGCCTTCACTGGGCTCTCAGCAGGATCTGATGCTGCTGGGGACGAGCAAACAGGGGTTGACAACTTCTAAACATCAACTTCTCTCATTAAAAGAATCACATTCTGCTTAATTACTACAATAAGTCACGCTGGGCACCTCTGATTCCACAAGCCTGTGCTGGACAGCACCAGGCCGCTCGTCCTCCTCCAGGTCTGCTGGGCCCTCTCTGCTCTTTTGCGTGAAGCAAGCCACACATGAAAATGAGAGGAAACTGACACCCAGGTGTTCCCCTCTACCTAAAGAGGAGAGTAGCTGTGGGTCAGTGCCCCTGTCTCCCTTCCTTCTGGAGGCAGTTCTGGGAATCATTCTTGGCTTCTCCAAGCAGAGCCCCGACTGCCTTCAGCAGGAACCCTAGTGACCTCCCCAGCTCTTCCTTCCAAGTCTCATGCTCCTCCGCCCTCACTCCTGATTTCTGGGGTCACCTCTCCCATAAATATGTTCCCCAAACCCTAATCTTGGGCTCTGCTCTCAGTGGGGCTGGACCTAAGGCAGGTGTAGCATCCTCCGCAGGGGATGTGAGGGTTTCTGTTTATTGAAACATGCTGACATTCTTAGAATGGTGATGGCTGGAGGCAGACGGCCCAGGGAGCTGGACAGATGAACAGGTCCAACCAGGGGCTGTCGGGACATTTGCTCACAGGGCCATGACAGGTTCCAGAGGGAGAATAGGGAAGGGAACAGTGATGAGGAGGGCCTCATGGGGAGGACTCTAAAGCAGAAGTCAGCCAAGGCCTGGGTGGTGTCCAGCTCAGGACCCTTGCTAGGATCTAGCCACAGTCAGTGGCTGCCAAGCATCTGCAACAAGCCCCAGGGGAGCCCCGGCTGCACCTCCTCTGGGCCATGGGCAACCAGGGAGCCGTGCTGCAGACAGGGCCACCCGAGGGGAGCTCCCACCCACTCCAGCAGAAGAACATCTGGCAAGGCCTGTCAGCCAATTAGCCTGTCCTGGAGAAGTTTTTCTTTTGGAGACAGAAGAAAGCCTAATGGTGCATCCTGAAACCCCAGGACATGTTCTCATGCTCTCACCCTCTGAGTAATAGTGTATTGAGCAGGAACCACTCAGGGTCGTGTAGCAGGGGCTGTGTATGGTCCTCAATAATCACCTCCCTTTCCTTTTAATAATAGGATTTCCCGCATGACCCCAGTCTTAGCTGAGGACATGGCTGCCTAACAAGAGACTGCATTCCCAGCCTCCTGGGTAGCCAGGTTTGGCCAAGCAACTTGCACCAATGGGCTATGAAGCAAAATGGCAGCCTCTGTATCACTAACTTAATAGGCCATTGTTGGTTTTGGGGTATTTTTGTGTGTACCTGTCTTCTCTTGCCCCCTTTCCTATGGCCGGGAAATTGTTATGAATGAGCGCTGGACCCGGGACAGAAGCCACCTGTTGGAGATCCTGGCGCCCTGCCTGTCCTGAAGGAGAGGAGCCTCTGTAGCGTGATGTGGAAGAGAGATGACTCCTGTTTTTACCTAAGCAGTCGCATGTGAAGGTTTCTCAGACGGTATCTTAGTCTCCACCCTAATAAATAAAAGGATAGCCTAATGGGGGATCATTCGAGAAGGCCTTCCTGAAGAGGTGGTGCTGAAGCTGGAACTGAACAGAAGAGAAAGGAGAGAGAATGGCAGCACGGTGAGGGCAAGGCTGTGCCCAGAGAATGATGCTTACCAAGAACAGGCTGTTGCCCCGGGATCACGCAGTGAAGGGATTTGGAGCTACAGAACCAAGAGATCTCCCTTCCTTAGAGCAGACCCCACAGGAGACAGCTTTTGAAGAAAGCAGACACATCTCTAAATGTGTCAACTCGTAGGTTCGTATTCCTGCCTGCTTGTGTGAAATGTGCCCTTCTGCCAAAAAAAAGAAAAAACACACAGCCACAAGTGTGAGGTGGGCATGGGCCTGGACTAGAATGTCCACCCCGACTCTGCAAGGAGACGGAGCGGCCACTGTGCGTGCAGCAGACTGGGGAAGTGCAAGTCACAGCACAGAATCACTCTTAGAAAGGAGATATACTTGTTTCCCCAGAAATCCTTGGTGAGTGCCTGGGGTCAAGGACGCAGTCAGGGCCGCACTGTGGAGACCCCGATGGAAGGAGAGCACAGGTAAAGCTAAAGCTAATGAGCCCTGGAAGCCCCCTCCACTGTGTCTGTATGAAGTCTGCAAGTTCCTGGGGTACCTGTGTGCATGGTTTTCCCAGAGGCCTGTGAACAGGGCCAGATCCTGACTCAGGATGACAGGCAGCTCTGGACACCCAAGGGTGCAGCAGTGCAGAGAGCAGAGGAGGCCATCACTGAAATGTGCATGCAGGCTTGGCGCACAGAAGTGCAGCTCAGGCCAGGCGAGGCCACCAGCTGCTCTCACAGAGCAGCTTTGCAGGGAGTTTGTGCCGAGCAGGTCCCCTCCAAGCTGAAGGAGTCCAGGGACCATGGCAGTTCTGGATAAGGATAAAAAGCTAAGGCTGGGCCAGGCACGGTGGCTCACACCTGTAAGCGCAGCACTTTGGACAGCCAAGGCGGGCAGATCATGAGGTCAAGAGATTGAGACCATCCTGGCCAACATGGTGAAACTCCATCTCTACTAAAAATACAAAAATTAACCAGGCGTGGTAGCACATGCCTGTAGTCCCAGCTATTTAGGAGGCTGAGGCAGGAGAATCACTTGATCCTGGGAGGCGGAGGTTGCAGGGAACCAAGATCACACCACTGCACTCCAGCCTGGGCGACAGAGTGAGACTGTCAAAAAAAAAAAAAAAAAAAAAAAAAAGGCTACGGGTGGACCTTGATCTATTTTGAGTTGTTTACTCTGAAAAGCTCTGGGAAATTGCATCCGCTCCTCACAAAGCCCCAGGGTACAAAAGTCAAGCCAGTGATGAAGATATTGGAAGGAGCAACAACCTCAGAAAAGGAAAGTGACTCTGAGCGCGAAGGAGGCGGCACTCAGAAGGGGGGCCTGGCACCCTAGCCCCGAGGCTGGCAAGCTCCCTGAGGGACAGGCTTCTGTGGGAGGAGCAGGCGAGGGGCGGAGGGAAGGTCTGAGGTTCCAAGGGGGATGGAGGACAGTCTACCAGGAACCCCCACATGCAGGGAATGCTGCCCGCGACCACCTCCTGTCTGCTGCGCAGCCCTGACCACAGGTGTTCCTGCCTGGTGTCATGCACACATCGGAGTGACCCTGCAAGGTCCTTGCTGGGAATTCCATTTTACAAAAGTGGAAAAGGATATAGCTGAGCTGGAATTCAAGCAGGTTGGTCTGGGGCCATAGCTCATTTCCCTGTGGATTTTCTTGTGTCTCCTGAGTGTGAGGACTTGTGCAGCACCATCAGAGGACAGAAGGCCATAACATGAAGAGCCTCTGTTAGCTGAATTGGGAAAAACTATGTCCCCATGGTTTCTTAGGGCTGGCCTCCCAGGGTGCAGCCACCAGAGGCTCCAGTGAGCTGCACCAGGCAGCTTGTTCAGGAAGGATCACCTGTGAGCGCTGAGGATGGCACCGTCCAGACAACAGATAAGGCAAAGCCCTCCAGAGTCAGGGTCAGCCCTGGGGAGCAGAGACAACGGTCCCTGTCTGCCAGGAAGCCTTGCAGGTCTCTGATGGCCTCTGGAAAGGCAGGCAGCTCCCTTTGTATTTTATCATCACGCTAAACCTAAGAGTCACTTTCAAGTTGAAGTTTGCATTTAACTTTCTTTTAATTGCAAACAGGAGTTTATGGTCCAACAACATGTAACCCTGTAAATCATCATTAAAATGCCTCCTGTTGCGAAATAATGACAAGAATAATAATCGATGGGTGTACATTAAGAATGAGAGGCTTATGCAGGGCTGAGACAATAGCACAACAAAGCAAATGTTTGCATTCTTTAAGAATAGCATTCTCATTTATAAAGTATGAGTAATAAAATCAATACTGCTGAAATTGAGCCACAGCAGGGTGGAGCGTGTTTTCTTAATCTTACGACAGGTGACTGGATAAGAATGTTCTATATTCTTTTTGCTAAATAAAAATATGACCCAGAGCTTTCAAAATTCTACATATGGTCATGGCGAATTTTTTTCCCAAAGAGATTCTAAATGAAGATGAGATATACAACTGCAAATATGTGAGAATCAGGCACCCTTATTAATTAGCCCCCTATCTTAACTATTCCATGTTCAGTAAATATGTGCTGATGTCTGCAAGCTCCTGGGGTTACTTGACCATTGTCTTTGAGAACACCTGAACTTCAATGTGTAGACTGAAGTGGGTGATGGTGCCCATCTTGGGTGGAGTAAGGAAGAGATGTGGGGAAGTGTTCCTTGCCTGGAATGGGAAGGACAGTGCCTCCAATAAAAAGAAAGATGACTGTGACGACGTCATCGCTGTGGTGACAGTGACGGAGAAGACCGGAGAGTGAATTCTGATACTGGGCAGCTCTGGGAAGGTGTGTGGCTGACCCTTCTTCACCGCATGCCTGTGTCAGCAGCAGGGACCTGTGTGACAGAGCAGAGTGACATGCTTAACAACTCACTGTGTATAGGGCATGTAGAGGGAGCCAGCCTGCAGGAGAAATGCACTTACAAAATTGGAACTATTACTCAGAATGTGAATTCCACTGTAATCCCTGTCAGCAGCCATGTGCGACTGTCGTTATGACCTTGCACAGCTGCCTGGCTCCTGGGCAATGTCACCATTTCGGCGTGCATCTCGACCTCACTCCTCCTGGACAGAGGACCCAGACTCCTGCGGTCTCCTGAGGATCACAGGTCTGCCATGCCACCCTGGTGCTGGCCCTGGGGCCTTTCCTGTTCCTGTCCCTGCCCTGCCTCCCTCCCCATTTCGTGCCAAGGCATATCTGCTCAGTGGGCATGACCGTGATTTTCACTTATCTACAGAGACAAGCCTGGTAGTGATCTCCCTGAGAGCCCTTTTCATGACTGGACAAGGGCCAGCTCTTTGCTGCTTCTGCAGAGTGTTTGCAGAGCCACACCAGGTGCCCTCGTCTCTGACATCGTCTCCTCACCCAGGACTGGAGGAGGCACCTCAAGAGGCACCCAGTGTACTGGAATCACCCCCAGGGAGGCACTCGTGAGGGGCCACTGTCTCACTGCCCCCTCACTGGGCACTGAGAAATACTCTCAATGATGAAACCATGCCTTGGCAAGCCCGCAGCGGGCTGCCTGCCAAATGCTCTCCCAGCAGAAGGGGCCGTTTTGCAAGAAAGAGGAAAAATGATTGCAAATATGAGCAGACGTCAGCTTTCTCTTTGGAGGCTAAAGGTTGGTAGCAGGATGAGGTCATTCAAAATACACTCTCTCCTCCATCCGAATTCTCCCCATTCATTTGGACCAATGGAGCCCTAACTCCCAGGGACAGCTGTGTTCAGATCTCCCATGCAGAAGTCACTGCCCAGGCCACTTGGGGTCTCAGATGGCCAGGAGCCCAGCACTGATGGTTTTAGACCTCACAGGCAGTAGGCTGCCTAAAAATAGAAGCCTTCAAAGCATCAGTGCTCCTGGAGCCAGACACTTTCCCAATACACAGAGAAGACACCTGAAAGCCTGATGTCATTCTTCATCATGGGCTCGGCAGTATTCATCCTACATTGCTTTGTTGTTGATGCCCTGTTACCGTTTGATGACCTGGGGACCGGTCCCTGTGATTCTGCCCCAGTTAACCCCCAAGGAAACGGAGGCAGGGACAGAAGAAGAGACCCACTCTCGGGATCAGCAACAAAGACATCATCCCTGGGGAGAGCCGAGGGGAGCCAAGTTTCAGGGAGATAGGGACAAGGAGAAGCAGACGACGCTGCTGTTGGGCACTTGGGAAGAGAAGCTGGGATACAGATGCAGATGCAGGGATAGATATGGATATAGAGAGAGATGCAAATACAGATGATGCCGATGCAGATACAGATACAGAGACAGATACAGATACAGAGATAGAGACAGATGCAGGTGCAGAGATAGATGCACATGCAGATGCAGATGCAGATACAGATACATATAGATACAGAGAGAGATGCAAATGTAGATGATGAAGATGCAGATACAGAGACAGATACAGAGACAGAGATAGAGACAGATGCAGAGATAGAGACAGATACAGAGACAGAGACAGATACAGAGATAGATGCAAAGAGAGATGCAGATACAGAGACAGATACAGATACAAAGATAGATACAGAGATAGAGACAGATGCAGAGATAGAGACAGATGCAGAGATAGAGACAGATACAGAGACAGAGACAGACACAGAGATAGAGACAGATACAGAGATAGAGACAGATGCAGAGATAGAGACAGATGCAGAGATAGAGACAGATACAGAGATAGAGACAGATACAGAGACAGAGACAGATACAGAGATAGATGCAAATAGAGATGCAGATAGAGAGACAGATACAGATGCAGAGATAGATGCACATGCAGATGCAGATGCAGATACAGATACAGATAGATATAGATACAGAGATAGATGCAAATGCAGATGATGCAGATGCAGATACAGAGATAGAGAAAGATGCAGAGATAGAGACAGATGCAGAGATAGAGGCACAGAGATAGATGCAAATACAGGTGCAGATACAGATGCAGACATAGATACAGATACAAAGATAGGTACAGGTACAGAGATGGATACAGATACATATGCAGATGCGGATACAATTACAGAGACAGAGATACATACAGATGCAGATGCAGATACCGATAGATCCAGTACAGATGCAGATACAGATAGATGCAGATACAGTTACAGACATAGATACAGATGCAGAGATAGACCTCCACAGAGAAGTATGGAAGGACTAGAGCTTTACAGTCACATGGACTGAGTTCAAATCTCCGCTCCTCCTCATCCTAGCTGTGTGGCTTTGGGTAAAGCCACTTAGTCTCTCTGAGCCTCGTTTTCCTCAACTACAAAATAAAGATAACAGTAACCACTTCAGGGTTTTCTTAAGAACTGAATAATTATAGCACCTATTGAAGACTTAAAATGTGAGACTCTTAGCTAAGGGGTTTTCATAGATTAATTCATTTAATCCTCACAAGAATGCTCTGCTGCTAGTATGGGAGAAATTTGGGCAGAGTGGCTAAGTGATTGCCCCAAGGCAAAGTCCAGCACCTTCCACTAACTCACACAGCCACTCCACTGACCGGGAAAAAGGAATAAGACAACGACTCATGCTAAGTGTGCTTGACTTGGTGGCTGGCTGGCAGTGATTCTCAACACATGGTAACTACTCATTATTACTAGTTCCACTGCCCCACCCACACTCACACATGCACACACTCACACATGCACACTCATGTGCACACACACATTTGCACAAGTCACACATGCACATTCGCATATTCACATGCATACACACATGCACACAAATGCACACAGGCTCACACATACATACGCATGCATGCTAACACTCACATGCACACACATTCACATGGACACACACATTCACATACACATGCACACTTACACATTCACAGTCACACATGCACACAAGCTAACACATGCACACACCCACACACATGTACACACACATACATTCACACATGAACATATGCACACACAATCTCACACTAACACACACAGCTATACCACACAAATTCCCACACATATGAGCACACACATACACATACACTCACACAGTCACATGCACATACACTCACACATATACATGCTTACATTCACATGTGCACACATTCATAGCATACACCCACATATTTACACTCAGATGTACACACACAGCATACATATATACACTCACATGTGTGCACACATACTTGCACACTCTCACAGTGTACACTCACATGCTCACACTCACAAGTACACACACATGTTCTTACACACTCATGCAATCATGTTCACACATGCACATTCACAGGGTCACACTTGAAACATTCACATGCACATGCATTCATACACACACATATGTACTCACACGAACTTATGCCCGTATGCTCATACATGCACATCCTCACATACACATGGTCAGATACATTCACGTATACACTCATACATGCACATACCACATACTCAGACATACTCACACAAGTGTACTGTCACACATCCATATGCAGACTCACACACACTCATACACACTGGTGATTGCACAGTGTTTGTTGGGACATCTCACTCCCTTTCCTTTTCCCTTAGACTGCCCTCCATGATCACTTCTCCCCTGACTTCCTGTGAACGAACACCTGCAAAGCAAGGAGCATAGTCACTTTCTCCTTCATGTAGGCTGAAGCTCATCATGATCATTCTGACCCAAATCCAGCTTTGGGCTCAAACCACAGCAACAGCAGCAGCAAAGATCGAAGATGTACAGACAAATGATAGAAAAATAAAGTTCTCGCCTGCGACCTTCCTGGGGTTAGTGTGCACACAGACCACCTAGGGTGTGGTTTAACTGCAGATTCTGATGCAGGAGGTCCGGGTGGGACCAAGATTCTGCATTTCCGAGAAGTTCCCAGTGATGCTGCAGCTCCTCAGACCATACTTTGAGGAGCAGGTTATAGAATATTTGGGGGTTTGATCCAGATCCAAAGAGTGGAAATTTTTAGAGCACTTTGAGGTGTTGGAGCACTGTGTACAGCTCTCAAGACTAAAGTGCTTTCAATGCTCACATGATTACTTGCCAAAATCCTAAGCAACAGCAATCACAAACATTATAGCAAGAAGAGACCTTGAAGGTCCTCAAATTTTTTACTCTCACTTAACAGATGGGGAGACTGAGGCCAAGAGAGGCTTCAGGACTTCTTCAAGGTCACACAGACACTCAGCAGCCAAGCCAGTCTCTAGTGTTCATTCTACTGTTGCCCAGTGAGGCAGGAGCACCCTTACCCTGCTGTGGATTATCCAGGTGTATGTACTGTGGGCAACATTCCTGGGCATAAAGCTTTGTGAGCGATGGAAGTTCACACCATTTCTTCTAGCCAATATCCCCTGTTCTTACTTTTCATCAAGATTATCCCCCTGTATTGTGTGACTCTTGAGCAGAAGATGATCCACCACTGAGCAATACGTGCACTCCTCTTATAAGTGGAAGTTTCCAGACCAAACTAGAAAATGCTGTCAAGAATCAGCAACATAAGTGAGCCTCAGACAGTTCTGTGCCTCCCAGTGTTTGTACAGTATCCGGAGCACGTGCATGTTGAACTCCTTGTCAAGAATGCAAGATAACTAAGAAAGACCTCTGAGAGCTTTGGTCAGGTGGGGGCACAGCCAGAGGCATGTTTAGAGAGCTCTGCAAGATACAGGAAGGACTTTGGCCCAGCAGGAAGGCAAGGGGCAGTTTGCAGAGGGAACCAGGAGGTGGAGATGGCCTTGGAGGATGACCAGAAGCCCTCCAGACACAACAGCAGGAACACCAAGAACGAAGACCAGAAAGCGTGATGTCACATGGTGAAGGCAGTCGTGCAGCATCCTGTAGCTGGCTTAGTGTGATGTCACATGGTGAAGGCAGTCGTGCAGCATCCTGTAGCTGGCTTAGCGTGTCACATGGTGAAGGCAGTCGTGCAGCATCCTGTAGCTGGCTTAGTGTGATGTCACATGGTGAAGGCAGTCGTGCAGCATCCTGTAGCTGGCTTAGAGTGGGAAGGAAGGCCTGGCCAGGGAGGCCATGGAAAGGTAGGCTTGGGCCAGCTTGACAGAGATCTTGATGCCATACAAGGCTCTGGGTTTGTTCTGATGGGGGCTCCCACAATTCCCAGTTCTCCCAGGATATTACTCAGCAAAGTCATGGACTTCTGTGAGAAGATCCAAGTCTAAAGCTATCAAAAAGTGGCTATTACTCCTTGGCAGTGTTTTAACTCCCTCTCCAAGAAAAGTAGATGATCCTTCCTTTGGAACTGAATGCTCATAGGAAATATGTTCCTTTTCCTGTTGTTTTCCCAATTCACTCTGTACTAGGGAAAGCCCATAATTAGAAGCATGGCACAAGTCTTAGCCTAGGCATAAGCCATACTGGATTTCGGTCCTGGCTGTGCTGAGCCATGTTGATGGGACAGGGACACAGCCAGTGACATAATTGGCTACCTTCAGGCATCAGGTACCCGGAGTGGTTTTTTTGTTTTTTGTTTTTTGTTTTTTGAGACGAAGTCTTGCTCTGTCGCCTGGGCTGGAGTACAGTGGCATGATCTCAGCTCACTGCAAGCTCCACCTCCTGGGTTCACATTATTCTCCTGCCTTGGCCTCCCAAGTAGCTGGGACTACAGGTACTCGCTACCACACCCGGCTAATTTTTTTGTATTTTTAGTAGAAACGGGGTTTCACCGTGTTAGACAGGATGGTCTTGATCTCTTGACCTCGTGATCTGCCCACCTCAGCCTCCCAAAGTGCCCTGAGTGGTTTTTATGAGTGCCCCTCACTCTAGTGATACACAGATCATACAGAAAATCGAGTAAAAAAGGCATGGAAGGATGGTAAGGATCCAGCTTCAACTGGAAAAGGATACCCAAACTATGTTCTTTCCTAAGAAGATTCAGTGGTATCATTTTTATGAGCAGCATGGTTAATACATAAATTTAACTGAGCCCTATATTTGAATTTACACAAAGTATAAATTTGGGAATTGTTTTCCTTTTTCAGCCTTATTGAAGTACAATTGACTAATAAAAAATGTATATATTTAAGGTATATAACACAATGCTTGATATACATGTACATTGTAAAATGACACCACAATTAACATATCCATCACTTCATATAGTTACTATTGTGTGTGTGTGTGTGTGTGATAATGCACACATATATGAAACCCACAGCTAATATCATACTCAACAGTGAAAAGTTGAAAGCTTTTTCTATAAAGGAAAAAGATAAGGAGGTCTACTCTTACCACTTCCATTTAACATAGCACCAGAAGTCCTCGCCAGGGCAATTAGGTAATAAAAAGAAATAATCTAAATCAGAAAGGAAGCAGTTAAATTGTCTCTGTTTGCAGATGACATAATCTTGTATAATGAAAACCCTAAAGATTCTGTCAAAAACAAAACCTGTTACAACTAGAAAACTAATTTGGTAAAGTTGCAGAATACAAAATTAGCATACAAAAATTAGTAGGTTGAATGAAATCTTCTGAACATGTGTGTTAGGTCCATTTGGTCTATGGTGTTGTTCAAAGTGACTGTTTCCTTATTTATTTTCTGTCTGGATGATTTATCCATTGTTGAAAGTGTATTAAAGTCCCACTACTATAATTACATTGCTGTTTATTTCTCCTTCCAGTTCTGTTGACATTTACTTTATATTTTTAGGTGCTCCAAAATTTGGGGCATAAATATTTACTGTTGTTATAGCTTCCTGATGAAGTGACTTTTTTTATCATTATATAATGACCTTCTTTTTCTCTCCTTCGGTTGCCATTTGCATGGGATTTTTTTCCATCCCTTCACTTCCAGCCAATGCATATTCTTAAAGCTAACATGAATTTCTTGTAGGCAACATACAGTTAGATCTTATATTTTTATTTATTCAACCACTGAATGTCTTTTGATGAGAAAATTTAATCCATTTACATTTAAAGTAATTATTAATAGGTACGAACTCACTATTGCCACTTTGTTAATTGTTTTCTGACTGTTCGGTACTTCCTTTTTCCTTTGTTCTTCTCTTGCTTCCTCCTTTGTGATTGAATAAGTTTTTGTAGTGGTTTGCTGTTACTTTTCTCTGTCTGTTGAGTATCTACTACAGGTTTTTGCTTTTTGGTTACTGTGAGTATTACAGAAAACTTAATTACACAAATCTATATGGAACTGATAATAGCTTATCTTCAATCACATACAAAAACTATAGTTTCACTTCCCTCCTTACCTTACATGTTTGTGAGTTCACAATTTACATAGCGTAAAATTTTTATACAGTGTATCCATTAAGGAAAGATTGTATAGTTATCTTTAATTTTATTAATTATTTAATATTTAACTAAGCTATAGTTAGCTTTAATATTTTTGTATTTAACCGGTATACTGGAGTTAAAAGAGATTTACAGATGCTCATTACAGTATTAGAGTATTTGAATTTGACTATATATTTACCTTTACTGGTGAATTTTATATTTTCACATGGTTTATATTAGTAATTAGTATTTTTGTTTCCAATGAAGAACTCCCTTCAGTGTTTCTTGTAAGGTAGGTGCTATAGTTTGGTTTGTCTCACTCACCCACCCACAATTGTCATGTTGAAATTTGACTTCTAGTGTTGGAGGTGGGGCCTCATGGGAGGTGTTTGGATCATGGAGGTGGATTTCTTATAAATGCCTTGGTGTTGTCCTCATGGTAATGAGTGAGGTATTGCTCTATTAGTTCCCATGAAAACTGGTTGTTTAAAAAGAGTCTGGACCTCCCTCCCCTTTCTTTTGCCTTGTGGTTGCTGCACATGTCAGCTCCTCTTCACTTTCCACCATGAGTGGAAGCAGCTTCAGGCCCTCACCAGAGCAGATGTTGGTGCCAGGCTTCTCATACAGTCTGCAGAACTGTGAGCCAGAGAAACCTGTTTTTTAAGAAGATAAATTACCCTGCATCAGTTGTCCCTTTGCAGCAACACAAACAGACTAACACATGTCACTTTTCAATTGCAGCTTACAAAATTCTCTCTCTGTCTTTGACTTGATAATTTGATTATAATGTGTCTTGGTGAAAATTTCTTTGGGTTTAACCTATTTGGGGACTTTTAAGCTTCATTAGTCTAGATGTCCATATCTCTCCCAAGATCTGGGAAGTTAGCAGCAATTATTTTTTAAAATAAGCTTTCTGTTTCTTTCTCTCTGTCTTCTTTTTCTGAGAGTCCAATAATGCACATATTTGGTCATTTAATGGAGTCCCATAAGTCCCATAGGCTTTCTCTATTCTTTCTTTCTTTCTTTTTTTTTTTTTTTTGACAGAGTCTTGCTCTGTTGCCCAAGCTGGAGTACAGTGGCACAACTGAGGCTCACTGCAACCTCCTTCTCCCTGGTTCAAGCAATTCTCCCACCTCAGCCTCTGGAGTAGTTGAGACTACAGGCATGCACCGTCATAACCAGCTAATTTTTGCACTTTTTGGTAGAGATGGATTTTTGCCATGTTGGCCAGGCTGATCTTGAGTATTCCCCCCACCTCGGCCTCCCAAATTGCTGGGACTACAGGTGTGTGCCACTGCGCCCTGCCAACTTTCTTTATCTTTTTTATTCATTTTCTCTTTCACCTCTGACTGGATAATTTCAAAAGACACATTTTCATGTTCACAGATTCTTTCTTCTGCTCTGTTGGGACGATTGAAACTCTCTATTGCATTTTTCATTGTATTCATTATATTTTTCAGCCTCAAAATTTGTTTGGTTCTTTTTTATGATTTTTATCTCTTTGCTGAATTTCTTGTTTTATTCACATGTTGTTTTCCTGATTTCATTGAGTTGTTTATCTATGTTCTCCTGTATCTTACAAAACTGCCTTAAAATAGTAATTTTGAATTTCTTTCCAGATAATTCCTAGATCTCCATTTCTTTATAATTAGTTAGTGGAGAATTATTTGTTCTTCTGGTGATGTCATGTTTCCTTAATTTTCCATGTTTTTTGCAGACTTGTGTTGATGTCTGAGCACTTGAAGAAGCAGTCACCTCTTCCAGGCTTTACAAAAGAGCTTTGATGAGGAAAAACTTTCACCTGCAGTTAAGCATAAGGGTGCCAATTGGGTGGGGAGTGGCAGCTCTGGCTCCAAGGAATGCAGTGTGCAGTCTCTATTTGCCTCCATCAGCCTTGAGGCTAGAGGAGGTAAAGACTGTGGGGTTCTTTGGTGACCAAACCTGCAAGTGTTTGAAGTGTTGGTGATGGCAGCAAGGGCTGTTGGGATCTTTGGTGACAAAAGCTGCTAGTGTCCTCTTGGGGCACAATATCTCGGTCCTGGGGAGATGGGGTGTGGCAGTGGCTCAGGCCCCAGGAGGTAGGGTAAGCAGCAGCTGGGGATGAAGGCGCATCTCGGTCAGTGGCATCTCGGTGTCATGTCAGTGGATCCAGCCCCAGGAAGAGGGGTAGTACAGTGACTTGGGTCTTAAGGATGTCAAGGCACAGTGGCAACTAACGCCCCTGGGGTGATGCAGCACTGTTATGGTTCAGGCCCTAGGAGGGCCTTTCCCTGCAGGAGAAGTCCTAGCCAAGGAGATTCCTCTTGGCTCTGGGCCTGGCACAGTCTGCGGGCAGCCATAGCAGTGCCAGATTTCGGATACAGACGCTCAGAACAGCTGCAGAGACAAGTATGGGACTCAGGGGATTACAAAACTGCTGTGCATCCATGGGTCCTATGGTACAGGTGCACCTGCTAAGGCATGACCATGTACAGACTGCCCACAGAGCTGGGGTCAATGATGCTAGGATGTACCTCAATAACTTGGGCCTAGGGAGATGGGGCATGGCAGTGGCTTGGGCCCCAAGGCGTAGGGTAAGCAGCAGCTCAGCTCTGGGGATGAAGGTGCACATCAGTGAATGTCAGTGGCATGCCAGTGGCTGCAACCCCAAGAGGAGGGGTGCCACAGTGACTTGGATCCTAAGGATGTCAGGGCACAGTGGCAACTGAAGCCCCTGGGGTGGTGCAGTGCTGTTGTGGCTCAGGCGAAGGAAGGAGAGGGCTGCTGCCACTCATGTCCAGGCATGTCAGAACACCATGGCGGCAAGGCTCCAGGGACGGCAGGGTACAGCCATGACTAGGGCTCCAGGGGCAGGGTACAGCGCTGGTGACTTCAGTTCCTGGGACGACTGGGCCTGCAGCAGCCTGGAGCTCAGAGCTCTTTACATGATTTCAGAGACCCCAGCGCCTCTGGTGTGGTTCCTCAAGAACACAGATCTCATCCAGCTCCATTTCCAGGATCTGTCTGAAAAGACGATGTTTCAGCCTGTGTTCCGCCCTCCTGCTCTTTGCTGAGCGGTGCTGCATAGCAGGAATAATGATTTTTAGTAGGAAAAGTTTGCCCCTTCATTGAAGAGTCACGCTTTGTGATTTTCTGCCTCAAACTGTTAATACATTTTCCCGGCTGCAGCAGCTTAGCATTTCGTCTCATCATTTTATGATGGTATTGTCCATGCCCATGTCAGACCTGGAGCCCCAGAGGGACCTTCCCGGTTCTGCAAGCCAAGAAGACCCTTTCCAGGTAGCCCTGTGACCTGTTCCTGCCAAGGAGGGTGCCTCTCCCTGCCGCCCTTGGCACAGAAGTTGGGGCAGATGTGTTCCCCAAGTGTACCGGGGGGAGCATAGGCACGGTGGGGTGCTTGGTTCCCTGTGATGCTTTTCCTTTACAGAGAACCTTGTAGAAGTGATTGGATTTCACGTGTAGACAGAGAGGAGTTCACAGAGAAGCAATGATAGAAGCAGAGTTCCAATGAGGTTTCTAAAAACCTGGTGGCACTCTCCCAGACATCGGTCTGGCACTTCCTAGCACAGCAGTGAGAGTCTGGACATGGTCCAGATGCCCAGGAAGGCTCTGCCTTGTGTGAATGTCAGCCCTGCCCTGAATCCCAGAGCCTAACTCTGGACTGTCTTACTTCAGGGACCCTTTCCGAGGTGCCCGCACTCTGTATAGCTCACTCGTATAGCCGTACAAGTGACTTACCATTTCTCACAGCAGCTGTGTGGAGCCAGTCTCTGCAGCCTTCGCCTCCAGCCCCTCATTCTCCCCTTGTGTCTCCACGGGACTTTGTTCACAATTCCATGCTGTACAGGGCATGTTTCTGTTTCCTACCAGGCCATAGACCTCTCGAGGCCAGGGACTTTGCTTTAAACACCTGCCTGTTATTCCAGTCCTTTGGAGCCTTGTTGAAGCAGATACTAAATCCAGGCGTGTTCTATTGGCTCCCTGAGAACATCGTAGAGGCCAGGGTGCAACCCTCAAAGTAATAAGTGATACATTTACTCAATGAAGGCCTGTGGGAGACGCATCAGAGGCGTAGTAATACACTTTGGAAGCAAGTACTGAAGGAGGAAGCCCCACAGCTACAATATGCCTCACTTAGCAAGATACCAGCTTCCTGCAAAGTCATACGCAAGGCAGTTTGAAATCAATCAAGCGTTAGTTTGAATACAAGTTGGGGCCCTTGTTATTAAAATCTACCCTGTGGACTGTCCCGTGGTAAAGTTTAAAACCATTCCCGAGGTGACATCAGCAAGACGGCGGACTAGGAGATCTCAGTGCTTTCCCCCCCACAAAATAACAAAACAACACACAGACACTACACAGCTTGAAAACCACGCTGGGAGAGCTCCAGGACAGCAGAGAAGTCGCAGAAACCTTGTGGAGAGCAGAAACCAGAGATGCCACTCTGCTCTGCCACCCCATTCCCCCGTGGGGAGCAGCTTGGAGCCGAGGAGGGGTCCTCTCAGAGAGATTTCTCCCTACAGGGAAAAGGTGAGCAGAAGGATCCTGGTGGTCCCCAGCACCCCTGCAGAACCCATAGCCTTCACCACAAGCACCCCTGCGTTCGTCAGCGAGGCTCTGCACAATGAAGAGAGCTGCTCAGAGTCCACACCACTGTGCTTCCCTGAAAGAAGGGGCCACCGTTGTGCCCCACCCCTGGGGCCTGAGTAGCTGCTGCACCTGCCCCACCACCCCCCAGAGCCTGGGCTGCTGTGACACCCCCAGCCCTGGGCCCTGGTTACCTCGGCCCCCAACTCTTGGGTCCAAGTTGCCTCCACCCCCCACCCCTGGGTCCAAGTTATCTCCACCCCCCCACCTCGGGCCCAAGTTACCTCTACTCCCCACCCCTGGGTCCAAGTTACCTCCACTCCCCACCCCTGGGTCCAAGTTACCTCCACTCCCCACCCCTGGGTCCAAGTTATCTCCACCCCTACCCCTGGTCCTAGGTTTCCTTACCCCCTGCCCCTGGGGCCAAGCTGCCACAGGGCTATGTGCACCCAGGGCTAAGTCACGCTGTGCACCGCCATCCCCAGGGTCTCACGGCTGCTGGACCCACCCCAGAGGGACCTAAGACAGGAGCTGTGGAGACACCAAGGTGCCCAACAGATTAGACAAAAGGCAAAGAGGAAACAGACAGCACCAACTCCCTCTTGAGGGAGGATGGAAAGCAAGCATCGCTGCTGCGCCCCATCCCTGGAGCTGGGTGTGTGGACAGGGTGCTCAGGTTGGCTTTCGGCAAGCGGCCGGTGGCTCCCTGTCACAGTGTGTGACAGCCACCATCTCCTCCCCACTAGTCTTTCAGTCTTGAGAGCAGCAACCCCACAGGTGTTCCTTACGGTCCACTGGCAGGCCCCAGGCGACAGCTGGAGTTAAGATTCTGGGGCCAGAGGAGTGGATCCAGTTACAGACACAGACTTTTCTGAATGTGCAAAACCGCACAAGCAGAATCACTGCTGCAGAGGAAGCCACTCGGAAAATCCCATCTCAGAGTAGGAGGGAGGCCAGCGGGACACCACCACACCTCCAAGAGTGTCTTTAGGAGGATAACTGCCTTTTTTATTGGATTGACAAGGCACAGTGAGCATTAAGAGTGAACTACGCACCTGTTAAAGGAAGCATATGCCCTTCCAGCCCCTGGGAACAGCTGTGGGACTTGCTGACATATCTCCTCCCCTTTAGCTACATCCGTGTCACACCCTGTCCCTTCGCTCCTACACCCATACATCCTTCAGACGGACAGCAAAGAGCCCTGTGCTCGGAGTGATGCTGGGAGAGCCAGGACCCCAGGACCGTGGTTCACACGCGAGCCCTGTCACATGGGCAGAGGAAGAGAAGATGGGGACAGGACACTGAGGGACGTGGCAGGAACTGCTGGGGCAACTTTGGTCTTCTGAGCCAAGTGGAAGAGGGGTGGGTCAATGAAAGTGGAGACCCAGGGTGGATGCAGTGGCTCATGCCTGTAATCCCAGCACTTTGGGAGGCCAAGGCAGGAGGATCACCCAAGGTCAGGAGTTCGAGACCAGCCTGGCCAACATGGAAAAACCCCATCTCTACTAAAAACACAAAAATTAGCCAGGCATGGTGGCGGGTGCCTGTAATCCCAGGTACTCAGGAGGCTGAGACAGGAGAATCACTTGAACCCAGGAGGCGGAGGTTACAGTAAGCCAAGATCACACCACTGAACTCCAGCCTGGGCAACACAGCAAGACTCTGTCAAAAAGAGGAAAGAAGAGAAGAGAAGAGACTGACAGCCCCAGACCTGGGGGCACCTTTCTGCAGGGATCACTTCAGAGAATAGGAGATGGGAGGCTGGAGAGTGGGCAGGGAAGGAGGGAGGTGCAGGTCCCCTGCACTCCGAATATTGAGGGAGGGGCTTGTGCCTGTGCAGGCAGCAGGAAAGCTCCAGGCCCCTCTTGTTCTTCCCTGAGGCCTCACAGCCTCCGGCCAGGGCCTTCCTCCCGCAGGCCCTTGCAGAGACTCCCTGCAGGACTGCAGAAGCTTGCCCACACACCTGCCTCCTACCTGAGAAACACCCTCTGTTCCTGAACGCAGAGCCTCGCCAGCAGGTGATCTAGCTGCGCTTCCCTGAACATACTCTGCTTTTCCGTTCCTGTGGCTTTAAAGCCTTCCCAGTGCTCAGAGCAGCAGCATCCTCAGCAGCCAAGGCGGGGAAACAACCCAGGTGTCCATCCAGGGACCCATGGGCGAAGAACGTGGCCACACACAGAGGAAAGGCATTCCGCCTTCACAAGGAAGAAAATTCTGACACCTGCCTCAACACCCACAACACGGGTGAGTCTTGAGGACCTCATGCTCCGTGAAGGAAGCCACTCACCAAAGAACAAATAAATGCTACACGATTCCACTCAGATGAAATATCTAAAATTCAGAGACAGAGAAGGCGGGCTCAAGGTTCTCACGGCTGTGGGGAGGAAGGTGTGGGGAGGTCTTCCCTAATAGGTACAGAGCTCCCACCTCACAACATCTCCACCTCACAATGTCTCCACCTCACAATGTCTCCACCTCACAACATCTCCCACCTCACAACATCTCCCACCTCATAACATCTCCACTTCACGTCTCCACCTCACAATGTCTCCATCTCACATCTCCCACCTCACAATGTCTCCACCTCACAATGTCTCCACCTCACATCTCCCACCTCGCAACGTCTCCACCTCACAACGTCTCCACCTCACATCTCCCACCTCACAACGTCTCCACCTCACAAAGTCTCCCACCTCACAACATCTCTAACTCACAATGTCTCCACCTCACAACGTCTCCACCTCACAACGTCTCCACATCACAACCTCTCCACCTCACATCTCCACCTCACATCTCCACCTCACAACGTCTCCACCTCACAACGTCTCCACCTCACAATGTCTCCACCTCACAACGTCTCCACCTCACAACGTCTCCACATCACAACCTCTCCACCTCACAACATCTCCACTTCACATCTCCACCTCACAACGTTCCACCTCACATCTCCCACCTCACAAGGTCTCCACTTCACATCTGCCACCTCATAACGTCTCCACCTCACAACATCTCCCACCTCACGTCTCCACCTCACAGCATCTCCCACCTCACAACGTCTCCACCTCACAATATCTCCCACATCACAACGTCTCCACATCACAACATCTCCCACCTCATGTCTCCACCTCACAACGTCTCCACCTCACAACATTTCCCACCTCACAATGTCTCCACCTCACAACATCTCCCACCTCACAACGTCTCCACCTCACAACATCTGCCACCTCACAACTGTCTCCACCTCACAACGTCTCCACCTCACAACATCTCCCACCTCACAATGTCTCCACCTCACAACATCTCCCACCTCACAACGTCTCCACCTCACAACATCTGCCACCTCACAACATTTCCCACCTCACAATGTCTCCACCTTACAACATCTCCCACCTCACAAGGTCTCCACCTCACATCTCCCAATTCACAAGGTCTCCACCTCACAACATCTCCCACCTCACGACGTCTCCCACCTCACAATGTCTCCATCTCACAACGTGTCCATTTCACAAGGTCTCCACCTCACAACATCTCCACCTCACAACGTCTCCGTTTCACAGCGTCTCCACGACCGGGCACTCTGATCTTCTCCATTCCATCCACCCAGTCCTCCCTGGTCCAGGACATCTTTCTATGCTTTACTGGTCTCCCTGCTTTCATCCAAGCTCCTGGAATCTGTTCTCAAGAGAGCTCCAAACTGATCCTGTTAAAGCAGAAGTCAGACCATTCCTCTGCCAAAACCCTCCAAGGACCCCACTTCTCTTAGAGTCAGAGCAGAAGGTCCCAGACTGGACTCCGGAGTCCTACAGAGTTGCCCCACCACTCCTCCAACCTCATCTCCCACAGCCCACCCCCACCAAGCCTTTGCATGGACCACCCCTCCTCCCAGAATGCTCCCCCAGAATTCCACCAGGCTCACTCCACACATCCCGACTTCCCCTTCTGCTCAGCCAGCATCTTCTCAAAAGTCCCATCTGGATGCCCCAAGCAGCTTGCACTGTCTCACTGCCCCAAGCATACCCAGTTCCTTACCTGGTTCTATTTTTTCTAAAAATACATATTACCTTTGTTGATTAAAGAAAAAAAATCAGCTTTTAAAGATTTAAAGTTTGTTTTATTAGAAGTTTTACTGAGAACTACAGCCTGCGACCTCGGGTCGGGGAGTCTGGCAGTGGTCTTTTCGATGGGTGTTAGGAGACTACTTGACTCTAGTGTTTTAGTTTGTGGTTCATAAGCAGGTGGTAAAGATTGAGTACAGGTAAAATTATGTTGAAGTTCGGGTGTGAGAGCATATCTAGTTGTAGTCATAGAAGGAAAGTTATTAATTTTGTTGGACATTTTTAAGTATTGAGGGGCAGGGCTGCGGTCCCTGGACAAACGGAGGGTATCAGGGAAAAGAATAGAGAATGTCCGACGAGCTCCACACTGCGTGTGAGGGCAGCTGTTTTGAAATGTGGGAAAATCAGGGGTGCTGGGGAGCTGTGCCCCTAGGTGAGAGTCGGGAGCCTTCGTCCCCAGGGGGCTGGGCTGCCAGGTCTGATAAGAGGTACTGCAGGGCCCGTCGGGCGCCATCATCCTCCTGTGAAAGAGCTGGTCCTGCTGACCAGGAAGGCCGGGCCCACCCCTGGGACCTCACGGTGAAGGACCTGAGCAAGTGGGAGGATCCCTGAGCCCCAGATTCCCACTCACAGAAGAAATCTACTAGTAACGACCAAATAGAGGCGTGGCGAAGACAACTAACCCGTGCAAAGCCATGTGGAATGGCCTTTCCCTTCCCAGGCCTGTGAACTGTGGACAGCCTGCATTTGCTTTCAGGTTTCTAGTGGGGAAAACCCAAAACTGGAAAACCTGGACCCCTGTCTCTCTCCGTGACCGCAGATAGAAATCGGGAGGTGAGGAGGGGAAGTAGGTGTCTGGACCCGGGACCCTCACCTGGCTTAGATGCAGGTGTGCATCTGCCTTACCCAGGAGGGGCTTCCACTGAGGCATGGGCTCCCGATGCTGCCTTGGGGACAGGCAGGGTCCCCCCAGAAAGAAAGGCCTCCAGTTCCAGGGAGAGAGAGTTCCTGCTCAGAGAGCAGGAACCTGACCATTCTGTCCAGGGTTCAGGAGACCCGTATTACCCAAGGGTCTGTCCCAGGGTGTGGGTGGAGAGAGGCCGGGGCATGGGGAGGACGGGCCGCTAGGAGGAGCAGAATGACGACCTCAGCAGGGAAACATTCCCAGTGCCTACAGAGAGACGGGAAAAGGCCCAAACAGGTTCCACGCCTGCGTGGAGCTCGGGGGTGCTGGGATCCCAGCTGCCCGGGATCTTCCGTGGAAACGCATCTGGAGGTTTATGCGAACTCTTGGTGCATGTTCTGAGTCTCTGCTGCTGCCAGGTCCCCAGATCTCAGACACAGACCCATGGTAGGGCAGCTTTGGTTTGGTAACTTCCTCCAGAGATTCTCAGAGTCAGAAAGTGGAGAAACTGGAATTGGGCCCTGCTCATGTTCTTCCAAGCCATGCCGCCTCCCAACGCCCTTCTGGCTCCAGGTCAAGAGCGGGGGAGGGGGACCCGGGAGGGAACACCCAGGAACGCTGTGGTTAATCATTGCCGGTCTCCTGGGGCCGTCCAGAGCTCTTAAGGAAGTGGCCTGAGGACGCCGCCGCTCGAGGGAGGCCCCTAGCTGGACATCAGAGACATTTTTCATCCCTCCCCACGCAAAATAGCCACAGGCGGGCAGCGGGGGTGCAGCCCTCATGCCGGCCAGGGATCAGGACGCAGGGTAAGGAGGGCAAGGCCTACGAGGTGAGGGGGCGATGACCTGCCCGGGACCCCAGCTACACAGGGCCTGGCCTGCCAGAAGCCAGGGCCAGCCACTCTTCATGGAGTCCCCCACCCAGCACCCCAGAAGTCACCTGAGAGTCCCCATAAGGTGGCCAGCACCGCTCAGCAGGGCTAAGCCCGCCACATGAGTGCCAGGCTCACGTCCCCCAGACTTCCTGAGTTGAGGAGTAAGCACTGACCACACGCAGGGGCAGCCCATCCCCCACGTCCTTCTGCGGACCTGACCCCTTGACAGCTGGCCTGGGTGCAGTGTGGGTTGGCTGAGGCCGCTCATCCACACTCTGACCCCAGGGGATGCTTGCCCCATTCTGGATGCTTTCTCTCGTCCTTTCCTGGTCTCCTTTCTTGAGAAAATGTCCAGCAGGTGCTGATGGAGCACATCAGTTGAGTTCATCCTACTCATGTCCCTCCCAGGAACCCCACAGCCCTGGCCTAGGACAGCAGGCCCTGCAGACACCAGGCCCCGTGGACACCAGACCCTGCAGGTGACAGCCTCTCCGTGCCCCCACACCACGGGCCTCAGCTCCACAGACAGTTACTGAGTGGTAAAACTTCCCTAACCTGAAAATCTGAAATCTGAAATGCTCAAAAAGCTGAAACTTTTTGAGCACAGACACAACACCACAAGCAGAAAATTCCATGCACAGCTCAAAACTCAGGCGCATGACACACAGTTGCTGCAGCGTCTCTGAGGGGAAACACAATTCCCTTCAGGCTGTGTAGACAGCGCAGATGAAACAGAAATGAACTTTGTGTTTAGACTTGAGTGCCATCCCCAAGATATCCCACATGCAAATACGCCAAAATCCAAGACAGTCCAAAATCCAAATCACTGCAGGCCCAAGCATTCGGATAAGGGAGAGTCAACCTGTGCTAAGTGGCTGAGTTCTAAGCGTGAGGGCCTTGCCAGGGGTCAGGCCTGGTCTCTGCCCTTGAGAACAGGGGCGTCTTGTAGGTTTACAGTACGTGTGTGTGAAACAGAGCCTGTGCAAAAACAAAACAAAACCACAACTCACAGACACGCCCCTGAACTCTGAGGACACCAAGGTCAGCCGCTGCTCTGCCTTGACCTGCTGTCTGCAGCTCTCAGCTCTGAGACGTGGATGAGGGTGACCTGGGCCCACCCCTTCTTGGGGTCTCCGTGAAGATTTGCTCTGGGGAAGCTAGAGTAGTTTCACTTCAAGGACATCTCATGTGTGTCACTGTCGTCTCCCGGATACGTTTGTAGGCAACGGCTCCATAAGGGACAGAGGGTCCTGGCCTGGCATCCTCGGTCCTCCCTGTTCAGTGAGTCTGGGACGTGTTCATTTGGCCCGTTCTGCATGGAAAGGAGCCCTCTCCTGGGACCCTAAACTCCCTCTTCAATCCCCGCTTCTGGCATCTCCTTCGTCCTGGCCTCCCCCCATCTCAGTGCTGACCACCCTTCCCTGAAGTTCATGTCACAGCCACCGCAGGACGTGGCTCCTTCCACCCTGGGCACCAAAAGCCCTGGCACTTGTTGTGGGGGCTACACAAATCCACATTTGGTGCACGCAGTCTTTACTCCTGAAGGAGGAGGTAAGCTCTGTGTGGGCCAAAGCAAAGACATTACCTTTTTTTTTTGAGACGGAATCTTGCTCTGTCACCCAGGCTGGAATGCAGTGGCACGATCTCGGCTCACTGCAACCTCCGCCTCTCAAGTTCATGCCATTCTCCTGCCTCAGCCTCCCAAGTAGCTGGGACTACAGGCACCCATCACCACACCCGGTTAATTTTTTGTATTTTTAGTAGAGACGGGGTTTCACCATGTTAGCCAGGATGGTCTCGATCTACTGACCTCGTGATCCACCCGCCTCGGCCTCCCAAAGTGCTGGGATTACAGGTGTGAGCCACCATGCCTGGCTAATTTTTGTATTTTTAGTAGAGACGGGTTTCACCATGTTGGTCAGGCTGGTGTCGAACTCCTGACCTTGTGATCTGACCCACCTCAGTTTGCCAAAGTGTTAGGATTACAGGTGTGAGCCACTGCGTCCGGCCCTACTATTTGTTTTTTATATATCCTCCACCTCCATCACCATGACAGTGCAGACACTTGGTAAACACCTGTGGTTGGGGAAGAAGGAAATAGCTCTGAGGGGGAAGGTGCTGGTTTCCTGCTACCCTGACATATCATTGGAGAGAGGAAGGACGCCATTCCGAGACATCTGTAACACGGGAGGATGAGGGAGAAAGGAAAGGTCCACCCACTGTAGCTTCTCCCATCTTACTGCAGATGATTTAATATCAAACGAGGTGGAAACGACGCTAGCAACTGACTTCCAGCCCACTTCCTCACACCCAGGACAGAACATGGTACTGAAGACACAGGTAGGATCTGTGGGCTGTGATCAGAATTCACTCTTCCACTTCCAAGGTGAAGCTGTTCCGAGAATAAAAATGAATGATTTTTCTCAAAAAGTAAAGGGGCTGCAGGGCACGGTGGCTCACGTCCGTAATCCCAGCGCTTTGGGAGGCTGAGGCGGGAGGATCATTTGAGGTCAGGACTTTGAGACCAGCCTGACCAAAATGGCAAAACCCCATCTGTACTAAAAATACAAAAATTAGCTGGGCATGATGGCATGCCCCTGTAGTCCCAGCTACTCAGGAGGCTGACACAGAAGAATCGCTTGAAGCCAGAAGGTGAAGGTTGCAGTGAGCTGAGATCATGCCACCGCACTTCAGCCTGGGCGACAGAGGGAGACTGTCTCAAGAAAAAAAAAAATTGAAGGGGCTGAGGAAGGTACAGGTGAAGACGCATCAGAGGGTGAACACCTGCCAAGCTAACGTCCCAGGAACGTGCCCTCCACCCTCCTGTTTCTCAACCACTACAGCCCTGTGGGCTGCCACTGAACCAAAGGGGTAGCAAAACATCAGCCGTCGGCATTAAGAGACAAAATCGTAAAAACCAGGACAGTTTAACTTCCAGTCCATGCAAACCAAACAGAATGCTGTTCAGTCACAAATTGGTCGCTACTGAAGATGGGCAACAGCACCCAGGGTGCACAGAAATACACGCACACGATGGGTGAGGAATCAAAGCATCAACACAGGGGCGGTCTGTTGTCTGCACATATTGGTCAGTGTGTGGACCTTCACCCTGAGACACATGTGCCCGCGGGATTGCATCGTCCTCCCTTTGGGGCAGGCAAGGAAAGAACGGGACGTCACTCACCTTGCAGAGAGGAATAGGGCCTGGTCCACAAAGCCAAGAACTGGTCTTCGATGAAACCAGGCCAAGCAGGCTGCATTCCAACATCATGTAACCCAGAACCCAGCTTGCCAGAGATGACATAAGAAAACCTAAAAGTGAGATAATTTTTCAACAGTCACTTGTCAAGAAGGGCAGAAAAATCCAACGAAAGCACAGTCCAGAAGGCGCCCAGGTACCTGGAGATGCCTGAGCTGGCTAAGTGACCGTGTGAGTTACATTCCATCTCTGAGGCTCCAGCCCTTTGTATCGATGGGGACAGGTACCCACGTGGAACAAACACACTCAGTTCTGACCACAGCAGAGACTCAGACGTTCTCTACCCAGGCAGCCACTCCTTCTGAACAGGTTTGTCCTTCCAAACAGGCTCCCGTTCGAATCATGCAGCCGACAACACCTGGCTTCAGAATCTGAGGCACGTTTTTCAGATATCCTCAGAAGCGACCAAGATTTGTCCTTTGAGGATGAATTTCATCTTCTGAAGCAACCAAAGATGTCAGAAGCCAAATGCAGTGACTGCAATGGGCTGTCCAGCACGGTCAAACTACAGAAGAGTTCGGCTTCCCAAGGTGAGGACTTCGAAGGAAAAAGCACTCATGAGGATGTGTGTGGCCAAGTGTATTGGATAAAGAAAAATCGGTGTTCTTTCCTTGCTAGGGGTGTGTGTGTGCCTGCTTGCTGGCGCATCTCACACTTTGTTTTGAAGCCTTGGAGAGCTAACAGACTCACAAGTATATGCACTGGGGAACCTACTATTAAAAGGCACCTACTAGCCCATCCCTTTTGAAAGCAAGGATACCTCCAAATAGATATGTTTTGTTTTGATTATATCTCAGATCTGCTTAAAATAAGACCTAGCTGAATTTGGCTGAAATGCACATGCATACAAAATACACTTTGAGAGTCTGTGAACTCTAAGTGGAAAACTGCTCACAAATTCCAATAAACTCTTCCGGTTTTCTGTGACACGAAGGAAAACAGGTGCAGGAAGCTTCCAGGACAGGGAACCGGTGGTAGTGCTAACTTCTGGAAGGAATATCTTCTCAAGACTCCTTGGTCATTTCTACCATCAGACCTCTGATTCTCCTCACCAAAGCCTCTACACCACAAAGGTCCTCCGAGCTGAGAGCAGAGCTTGGTATATGAGCATTAAAGCATGCTGGGAATTAGAAGTTTGGTCTGTCTTTGCACATAGCTGCAAATGAACTTTATCAGAGTTCAGGGGAAAACGGTCTTCAGGTAAACAGGAACATGGGCCAAGTGGAAATCCCAGTCCTTTGTATATTGAGTAATGAGAGAAGATAAGATTTCTTCTTTGACAGCATGACGGACACCATCATAAAACAGTCCTGTGATGGCAGCAGAGAATCTATCTGAAGAAAAAACCCAGTGCTGCGACTGCACACTGAGCAGGTTCTGCCCCTCTGAGATGTGTGGTACCCGAAAGCCAGCCTCCCCCACCAGGAACTGGGTAATAGTCCCCAGAGGTAATGGTTCTGAGATGGCCACAGTCCTCCAGATCACCAACATTAATGACTTGGCTTCACATATTTGCATAGCTTCACCCAGATTACCATCATCAAGAAACAGTAAGTAAAGAACTGCTGACTTCAGAGAAGTCTGATTCACGCTGTTCGCTTGCCACATCTCTGCTCTAACTTTATAATAAACCATCCGCATATGACTTGGAGCTTGGCCTCCAGCGTCCCAGCGAAATGAGCTCATGTGTCTGACCCTAAATCCTTAACCACAGAATAGTAGGAGAGCTCCTGGGCTCCGTGGTGACCCTGGAATCCGGTGCCGAGTCCTCCCACTTTCATGCCCTCCCCACAAAGGAGCTGTCACACACGCGGCAGTTTTTAAGACTATCGTGACAAACGTACTGATCTAATGCAGTTATAGGAGTTAAAATGGTTTACTCATTGAATGTTTGACTTTGTAAGTTTGTATACAATCAGTCACAGTCACAAGGACACGTGTCCACCAAAAATAAGTCACTAACTTAGGTCAAGAACCTAACTTAATTATTTTTGGAAAGATTCTCACCTAGTACTTACCACGCTTCATGTGTTCACTTATTTTTGTGACCTGATAACACTTGATAGGAGATGCCACAGTTTAAGAAGTTTCCATGGGTCATAAGCTTAGCATGGAGGGAATTACATCCATTAATTTTTATTTCTAATTCAGTTCATTGAGCTTGAAACCTTTATTATCACAAATGATTCCAGAAAACAACCAAAGCCACTCTATTTTCTCTAGGAGCCTCTCAGTTCAGTCACTTTCCAGTTGCAGTACTTTCTAGAACCATCATTTTGAGACATCCTGAACCACAATTTTCTGTCTTACCTCCCAAAAATCTGAAGCACTGAACACTGCTTTGAAAGAAGATCCACTCTATCATGAACAACTTAAGAAAGGTCAGGCGTGGTGGCTCATGACTGTAATTCAGCACTTTGGGAGACCGAGGAGGGCAGATCACCTGAGGTCAGGAGTTCAACACCAGCCTGACCAACATGGTAAAACCCCATCTCTACTGAAAAAAAAAAAAATACAAAATTAGCTGGGCATGGTGGTGCATGCCTGTAATCCCAGCTACTTGGGAAGCTGAGGCAGGGAAATCACTTGAACCTGGGAGGCGTAGGTTGCAGAGAGTCGATATCACGCCATTGCACTCCAGCCTGGGCAACAAGATTGAAACTCTGTCAAAAAAGAAAAAAAAAAAAGAAACAAAGAAAAAAGAAAAGAAAAGAGCAAATTCTGGCTGCATTTGTTTGTTTGTGCTCCAAGACAACCTGCGCCAAAAACCAAATAAGCAGGTCCCACAATCATCCACAATACTCATGAGCTTGGCGTTAGTTCTGTGTCTCTGGACTGGTCAATTCTCTTCTCTACTGATTATCTCACTTTTACACCCACTGTACGCATTCCTTGAGCCACATGCAAACCTGTGGGATAGTAAAGGGACACTCTCCCCCTTTACAATAAGAGCATGTAGCTGAGAAGTGGCTTTCCCAAGGCCACTGAGACCAGAGGGGACCACACCGGATCTCCCTCTTGAGCCCCAGCCCAGCATCTCAGGGAAAGAAATGGGAAGGCAATGCAGGGGCCTCAGTGCCCAAGAGGTGAGCATGTTTGAAAGGTCTTGGCCTCTGTCACCCTTTATGAAAAGCAAAGTCGGCCAGGTGTGGTGGCTCATGCCTATAATTCCAGCACTTTGAGAGGCTGAGGCTGGTGGATCACTTGAGGCCAGGAGTTTGAGAACAGCCTGGCCAATATGGTGAAACCCTATCTCTACCAAAAATACAAAATTAGCCAAGTGTGATGCAGGTGCCTATAATCCCAGCTACTCAGGAGGCTGAGGCAGGAGAATCACTTGAACCCTGAAGGTAGAGGTTGCAGTGAGCCGAGATTACACCACTGCACTCCAGTCTGGGAGGACAGAGTAAGACTCCGTCTCAAAAATATAAAAAAATAAACAAAAATAAAATTTTTAAAAAAAAGAAAAGCAAAGTTGAGGAGAGTCATTATTTGAACAATTAGCTGGCAAAGATTTCAACAAAAAGCTGGCTCTGTGATTGGGTTTCTCTTAGTTGAAATGGGTATTGTCACATACACACTGTGACTCAAAGCCCATCCCTGCCAGCAAGGCCCAGGGAGCCAACGTGAAGAAGAAAATATGTACTCCCAGACGAAAGAGTCAGTGCAACCCGGGTGTCCCGGACCATCCTGGCTAAAACCACATAGAGACAGATGAATCGCTCACATTATGTTCCAGCGATGTCTTCATTGGTGAGACTTTGGGACATCACTTAAAATTCGTCAAATACTTGACAAGTATTTATTAAATACCCTTTGTATGCCTACACCAGGGCTAGGAGCTGGGGCTGGGGGACAAGGTGGGATCTGGGAGGCATGTTAGACAGAGGCTCCTCCCCGAGACCCTTCCCATTCCACAGCAGCCTCCACAGGCCTCTCCAGCCTGCTGTGCTGCAGCGTCTCCTCCCTAGATGGAGGAGGAGAGGCAGCCCAGGAGACTGCAGCTTCACACCAGTTCTGAGCTACACAGCCAGAGGCCCGTGTCCAGCTACCAAGGGCCAGAGCCTGCTGGTGTCCCCTGGCCACTGCCTGCCCCTCAGCAGACACCAGACCCTTCAGACAAGAGCCCTGTCACGCTCCTCTACAGCCTGGGCCATGCACCAGTGGGCATCAAGCCTGGCAGGGGGCTCTGCTGGCCAGTCCCCACACACAGGACCTTCACCCTGCCCCGTGTAGCTGAGAGGTGGGTATCAAGCCTGGCAGGGGCTCTGCTGGCCAGTCCCCACACACAGGACCTTCACCATCCCCGTGCAGCTGAAAGGCGTCCGATACAAGCTGAGCCTCCAGCTGGACGATAAGGTGCAAGGACTGTTTTCAGAGGAGGAAACAAGCCCACCAGAGACGTCAGCACCCACCTGAGGTCAGGACCCCAGGCTGGCAGCCCAGGGCCGCCCTGCTCAAGTCACTTCCTGCTGTCTGGGGATGGAGAGGGGCGTGTGTGAGTTCACGCAACGCTGACTTCTGCCCTGACAGATTTCCTCCCTGTCCAAGTTCATCCTGTGCAGCTGCCCTGTGTTTCTGGTGTGTCTGTCTGTGGGGCTCAAGCCCGCCAGGTGACAGTCACCGACAGAGCCGTGTTCACACCTTGTCTCCACCCATTAACGTTCGTGCCGAGTGCCGTGTGTTCATGGATAAACAGGCCTCCCTTACCTGACTCAACCACAAAGAGCAAGAAGAATCTGTCTCCACAACAACAGATCAGAGAGGCCCAGGGCCCGGGCAAGAATAGCCAAGGGAAGGTTATGCAGATGCAATCACCCCAAGCCCCTGCTGTCCAGGAGCAACAAAAGACAAGGAGGGATGTTTAAAGGAATTCTTGTTTCAACTTAGTTTCCTAAGACAAGAATTTCAGAGCAAGCAGTTATAGGGAGGTGACCCCAGGAGTCGATGCAGGGTGACTGACGGGCAGGCCCCTGGGGCAGACAGTGGGGCTGTCCCTCCAGGAGCTCTGGTGTTCAGCACAGGGCACAGCTGAGTCAGCCCATCAGGGGCTGGGGGCAACCGAGGGGCTTATCCTCCAGCAGCCGTCTGCCCTGGGCCCAGGGCTGCTCCCAGAAACTAAGCCCGTGGCCTACCTGCCCACAGGTGCAGTCGCAGGTGCTTGGGGAGGGTGCCCTGGGCGTGGCTGGAACTAGGGATGCTGAGGAGGTGTGGGCAGGTGCTGGTGGTGAGGACCTGAGAGATGTGAAGATACACACTCATCAAATGGCAACGGGTGTGTTGTTTCAAGGCTAGGGAAACTGAGGCCTAGAGACACAAGGAGCATTGGCAGGTTTCCTAGGAGCCCAGACCAGGAGCCTGGACTGGAAGTCACTGGGCCTAGGGGGGCCTGAGCTGGGGGAGGGAGGGCAGCCGCCCAAGTCAGGCCGCATGCCATACCCCTTGGGCCTCGCCTGTGTCTTCACCGTCTACAGGCACCGAGGCCTTCCCTGTGGCTCAGAGGTCTCCTCACAGTACGTTTTTGTCCATCATTTCAGAAGATAAACTAAAGGAGTTACGAGAATTCCAGGAAATTATATATAGGAGTCATTTCCTGCGTATAATCTCTAAACATATTATTTTGTAAATAATTTTTATTACATGTAGGACTTGTAAGAATTACAGGAAGGAGCCAGGTACAGTGGCTCATGCCCATAATCCCAATTCTTTGGGAGGCCAAGGCAGGAGGATCGCTTGAGCCCAGGAGTGCAAGGCCAGCCTAGATAACATAGTGAGACCCCATCTCTACGAAATATAGAAAAAAAAATAGCCAGGCCTGGTGTGTGCACCTGTGCTCCCAGTACTGGCTGAGGTGGGAGGCTGAGGTGGGAGGATCGCTCGAGCCCAGGAGGTTAAGGCTGCCGTAAGCCAGGATTGCACCACTGAACTCCAGCCTGGGCAACAAAGCAAGACCTTGACTGCCCCTTCCCACCAAAAAACGAATTACAGGAAGGAACTCAGAGACCCTTACTAAGGGCAGGGAGCTCAGAGACAGTCACTGCTTGTCTTCAGAGGACAACATGATAAAGGGCTGGCTCTGCAGAGGGAAACCCTGAGGACGGCCACTGGCCGAGGGCCTTCCCCTCTTGCCACCCAGCCCCTGAAGGAGGCCTCACCCCTCACTCAGCCTCCACTGCTGACCTGGCTCCTGCAAAGCGAACGCAGATTCCAGTCGAGGAATACACACTTAGACACACACCCAGGAGAGCTGCACACATCACCAGCCACAGTCGCACGGCTCACAACAGCCGAAAGTGGAGAAAACACAAACGTCCGTCGTGGACAAATGGACACACGAAACGCACCTCCATGCCCTGTGGTGTCGCTCAGCCACAAAGTGACAAGCAGCCATCGCATACCACAACACAGGCGAGCCTGGAAGCATCGTGCTGACTATTCTAAAGAAGCTGCCACGGGGACCTCGCATTGTGCCATTTCACTCATGCCAAATGCCCAGACGAGGGAAATCTGCAGAGCCGGAGAGTGGATCCACAGGGAGAGGCCGGGGAAGGGAGGGTTAGAGCTCAAGGTTACTCTTGGAGGTCATGAAAAGCTCTGAAACTGTGGTGATGGCTGCACGTATCTGTGAATATGCTAAAAACCACTGGATTACACAATTCAAATGGGTCAATGTATGGTGAGCAAATTCCATCTTGAAAAATCTTTTGTTTTCTTAAGTGACAGCTCATGGACCCAGAAAATCACCAACCAATTCCTGCCATGGGCTTAAGGAGTGACCTAGCAGGCTATGAATGGGGCTTGGCCCACTGGGCAGCCCCTGTCCTCCCATCCCGCCAGGTCCCTCTGGAGCACTCTGTCCCCACACACTGAGCCTCATCTAGCAAATGGCACTTTTTTGAGAACCAAGCTCTCCTTAAAGAACAGAGCAGGAAACTCACAGTGTACTTGCAAACCTCTGGCCGTCAGGATGCCAGCTGCCAGAGGCCTCTGTCACCCCAGATGTGTCCCTGGCCCCAGCTGCGTGCTTCCCACTCGGCCCCAAACAGGACAGGGTGAAGGCATGGCTGGACCTCCCAGGCAGCAGAACCAAAGACTGTTTGGTTTTTCAGGAGGAAGCGAGTGTCCCCAGGCTTTGGCACCGTCCATCACAAATGCCACTGCATGTCCGAAGCCACAGGCTGTCTTGGGAGCAGCTTTCCATGATGGGAGGGACAACCCACCAGCTGTCACCACTCAGCGCAGGGACAGGCAGGTTCCCAGGGCACTGCCTGGGAGTTCCGACGCAGGTGGTGCAGACCAGGCCTCAGGTTCCCAGCAGGTGCGGCTGGACAGCCGGTCAAAGAGACCCCACTGGGGCCGTGCCCACAAAGGGTCCCCAGGACACCAAAATGCCACGAGACATCATTGTGCAACTAGCCAAGATTTCAAATGTCTCCAGAGCTTAAGCCAAGTTCCATTTTGCTGTTAGTTTCTGCTGAGACGCACAGACGTTTGTATAAAAGGTTGTTTTCAGGATTTACCGAAGAAATTGTTTGGGGGACTCTAAATGCCTGCAAGATCCAGAACTGGTATTTTTAAAATTTACTGCATAACCTAAACCCGTATGGTCTCTGAGAAGGAGCAAGATGTGGCGGGGGCCGAGGGCATGAGGCCATCAGAGGCCTGCACCACGGCCCCTCCTCCAACTCACTTCCCCACTCTGAGCCACACAGGCTCACAGCTTTGGGATCCGTAAAACTCAACCCTGGCTACACATCAGAGTCACCTGGAAGATAATTCCTGGGCTCCATCCCAGACAAATTAAATCATGGCTTCTGGCAGTGAGGCTAGGCAGAGGCATTTTTCTAGAACTTTCCAGATGATTCTAATGTGCAGCCGAAGTTGAAAACCTGATGAGACTGGCTGGGGCCTCGGTTCCCTCCAGCTCAAACATCCTTTGGCCCTTCTCTGTCACTCTGGAAGATTCTCTTCTCCCGGAAACTGAAGCGAATGCAGGGTCAGGGCAGTGTTTGACCCGAGGACATGCCAAGCCCATCTCAGCAAAGTCCCAGAGCAGGATTTACCTGCTGGGCTGAAGACAGCAGCGTGGGTCACACCAGGGCAGCAACTGCTCTCACTCCTTGTCAGGACCACCTGGGCTGCTCATCCAACAGCAGGGAGCACCGAGGCAGGAGACCTCTGCAGGGAGGTCTCAGGGCCAGGGCCAGGGTTGGGGCTGGAAAGTGAGTAGACGCAGAGAAAATCTCTGGGCCCACACACCAGCAGATCCCAGCTCTCCAGGGTCACCCAAGACTGGCTGAGCCTTCACTCAGTCCCGTTTCTCCTTGACATCTAGAAGCTTTGCCTCACAGGCACCCTCCCTACCCCCAGCTCTCCTCCCAGCCCCAGCTCCTGCAGGGAGGCAAGGGGCAGGCAGCTTCTGGCTCCAGCTCCCTCCGTCTGCCACCTCGGGGTTGGGAAAGGGGCTGGCCGTCACCTCGTGTTCCTGAAGAGCTCTGAGATGTGAGCTCCCGCCGTTCTTAGGAGGATACTGGAAATTTGGGGCTAACCTTCCTCTAAATGTTAAAATGTCTTGTATGTCGACCATTTTGGATGCAAATGTTTCTCAAGAAGCATTACAACATTTCTCTGCATCCCTGAAGCCCACGTTGGACAAAGCCGCCTTCCTCACGTGCCTGTTCCTTGCTTTACACAACTGCGAGGCCTTGCTGGACTGAAGGCAGGAGCGAGCTGAGCACCGTGAGGGGTGGGGTGTCCCCGGCCTCCTGGCCGGGAGTCCCTTCGCTCAGCTCATATCATTTCTCAATCTCTTCCCTTCATGAAGCCAACCTCTAAGAATCCCTCCCCTTTCTGCCGTTTTATTTCTGAAACTGCTGGAGGTTTGCAGCCAGATAACCAAGTTAGAAATGTTACCAGAGTAGGCAGCATCAAGTGGGGGTTACTGGTTTATTCTGAGTACATGGCGCCACTGCAAAGACAGGGTCTGTGGGGGTAAACAGTTTGTAGGTTTGCAGAAGGCCTGACGAAATTTTCCCACCAGAATGTTACGGATTGCAGCAGCCGATTCCAGCCCCCACAGGAGGACAGTCCGTGTGGAACCGGCGCTGAAAAGGCCGGCTCACCACTTTTGGAAACAATCTGCGCTGGTGGCCTTATCTACTTGTCTCTGTGTGTCACTGGCCAGGGCCTTGAAGAGCTGCCCTGGTTTTACATTTGGAAAAACTGAGGCTCCAAGAGGCAAAGAGGTCCCCAGGGACACTCTGGGAAGCAGACCACTCTGACCCTGCGTTCCTCCCACTGGACTCTCTGTCTCTCTCTCCTTGATGAGCACAGGCCTCCTCCACAGCACCCGAGCGGAGGACTCAGCCAGAAGATGCAGAAGACATGTTTGCTGGGAAACCCGCCGGTCTCTACCCAGCTCCACAGGCTTCTGCCCGGCTCCACCGGCTTCCCTCTCCCTCCCCGAGGCTCAGTGTCCTGCTCTATAAAATGGGAACAACCCCGGCTACCCAACCTCCCTTACTAAATTGCCAGGACGAAGGAGGTGCTTTGAGAAGTGACAGGCACTGTGCAAACCTCAGGGACCTCTCCCCTCTTGCTCCCAGGGCACCCGATCCGCAGAGCCTCGCCTCCTCGGGTGCATCGGGGGTGCTGTTCGCGCAATGGCTCAGGCAAACCAGCAGCCAAAGCAGCTCAAGGCAGAGTCCCTGGCCCCCCTGACAGCCCGGCCAGAACTCACTCTCCCTTGGTGCCCAGAACCCAGAGGCGCTTCGGAAACAAGATTTCTAATCTGGGTCATTTCGGGATGACTCCTTGGCCTCAGAATCTGGCTTCACTGCCAGGGTCTGCCTCTTACCCCATCCCTGTCTGCCCCCTGCACGCTCAGCCCATTCCTCCCTCCCAAATGTCCCCAGCTCTCTCAGGTCCTCCACCTTGACTCAGAATTCTGGATTTACAGCCTGGGCAACATAGCAAAACCTCATCTCTACAAAAAATACAAAAATTAGCCTGCCACTTAATTAACGAGGCATGTGCCTGTAGTCCCAGCTACCCGGGAGGCTGAGGTGGGAGGATGACTGGAGCCCAGGAGGTCAGGGTTGCAGTGAACCAAGATCATACCCTGCCCTCCAGCCTGGATGACAGACTAAAACTTTATCTAAAAAAAGAGACAGAGACAGAGAGAGAAGAGGGAGAGAGAGAATTCCAGATTTTGGTCCCACTCGTGTAATTCCCAATTTCACTTGGCAAACATGGCCTCTCCCTGACTATCCTCCAACTTAGCATCAGTGAGGTCCAGACACGGCAGCACAGGACAGCCAGCAGGGCCTGCTCATGGAGCTGTTGCTGTAGGGCACATCGATGCGTTGATGCCAGAGGTCACATCCCCTCGCCACCCCTCCCAAGGAGGATGTGAGGGGTTGGACTGGGTGAGAGCCTCACTGATCCAGGGCCTTGGACTCCTCCCCTGACACGCACAGTGGACGGTGTTTTACTCATCCTCCTACAAGTCGCTCCTTTCCAAGTGCCATATCCCCAGAGTACGTGCCAGGTGCGGCTGCTGACTACGCTGGAGCCCCATTAAGGCATCTGTCTGCCTGACTGCACAGCTTAGGTCATCATTGGACAGCGTAGGGCCCATGGACCCGGCTTCCCTTGCATCTCTCAGCTCTTCTGGGAAAGAGGCCACCTCCAGTACTAGCCCAGGAGACGAGTCAGTTAGTGGCGTCAGAAGGAGAGGCCCACCGGAGAGAAAGAGAGAGCGGGCTCCTTCTCACCAGAAGGAGGGGACAGCCATTGGGCAGCACTGGGGTGTGCACCTGCTGGCACCTGGCCTGGCATGTGCTCCAGGTGCAGGAGTGACTTGGGGTGCAAGGCAAGGCTCTATGCTAAAGGCTTCAGGTGGGCACTCTGTGTTCCAGCTTTATGGAGGAAAGACAAATATAAAAATGGTAGATATTTAGTGTGTGCAACATGTCTTTTGTGTATGTACACACTATGAAATGGCTGTGACAATCAAGCTGAGTAGCACATCCAATACCTCACATGCTTTCCATTTTCTTGTCTAAAGAACACTTGAGATCTACTGTCTTTGCAAATTTCAGATATACATTATTACTGACTATAGTCACCCTGCTGTCCGTTGACCCTCCAATGATAACTGAAGCTTTGTACTTTCTGAACAACAGTGCCCCATTTCCCCCAGCCCCCCTCCCCCAGTCTCTAGTAACCACCATTCTACAGCCCCCAGCCCCCAGTAGCCACCATTCTACAACCCCCAGCCCCCAGTAACCACCATTCTACTCTCTGATACTGTAAGTTCCATGTTTTCTTAGATTCCACATAGAGGTGAAATCACGTATATTTGACTTTCTGTGCCTGACTTATTTATTTCACTTAGTATAATGTTCACCAGTTCCATCCACGTTGCTGCAAAGGAGAGAATTTCACTGACTTTTATGGCTGAAGAGTACTCCATTGTGTACATACACTGCATTTTCTTTTTCCATTCATCCACCAGTGGACACTTAGGGTGATTCCAAACCTTGGCTATTGTGGACAGTGCTGCATGGGCATGGGTGTGGACAGCTCTTGAGGGCACTGATGGCATTTCCTTTGGGTACATGCCCAGGAGTGGAATGACTGCTGATATGATTTCGATCTGTGTCCCTGCCCCAGTCTCATGTCTACTTGCAATTCCTGATGTTGGAAGAAAGGCCTGGTGGGAGCTGATTGGATCATGGGGTGGAGCTCCCTTGCTGTTCTCGTGATAGTGGGTGAGTGCTCACAAGATCTGGTTGCTTAAACGTGCATAGCACCTCCCCCTTTGCTCTCTCGCTCTTTCTCCAGCCATGGAAGACGTGCCTCCTTTCCCTTTGCCTTCTGCCATGATTGTGTTTCCTGAGGCCTCCCCAGCTAGGTTTCCTGTACAGATTGTGGAACCATGAGCCAAATAAACCTCTTTTCTGCATAAATTCCAGCCCAGTTCTCTTTTTTTTTTTTTTTTTTTTTTTTTTTTTTTTTTTTTTTTTTGGTGACTAAGTCTCGCTCTGTCGCCAGACTGGGGTGCAGTGTCACGATCTCAGCTCACGCAACCTCCGCCTCCCAGGTTCAAGCCGTTCTCCTGCCTCAGCCTCCCGAGTAGCTGGGATTACTGGCACGCACCATCACATCCAGCTAATTTTTGTAATTTTTTTAGTAGAGACGGGGTTTCACCATGTTGACCAGGATGGTCTTAATCTCCTGACCTTGTGATCCACCCACCCAAAGTGCTGGAATTACAGGTGTGAGTGGCTGCACCTGGCTCAGGTAGTTCTTCATAGCAATGTTAGAACAGATTAGTACCACTGGATCATATGGTAGATCTATTTTTGGATTTTCAAGAAACCCTATATTGTTCTCCACAGTGGTTATACAGTCTTGGTAAGTCACAATAACCACAATGTTGAATAAATGAAACAAAGCGTGGCAGCCTGTCCACATTATCACCTCCATCTTCTGGTTACAAAGTCTCTCTTTGGACTTTGCGCCCACCTGGCAGGGCTTTCCATGGAAGTCTCCTGGAAAAGCACTCTGTCCCAGCCGGAAGAGTGAGAACCCCACACTGTGCACACACACACAGTAACCTGCCCAGAGGAAGCATGTGAACCAAGAAGGCCAAATCCAAACCTTTAGGGGAATTACTAGGGATGCTAAGGACCCCCAAGCCAGGCACTGCTAAGAGCCATCTTTGCCACTAAATGGAGAGCCGCCTGAAAGTGAAATCAACAGAGACCCAGGTGCAACAATCTGGCAGACTGAGCTAAGCCAGGACCACACCCCTCCTGCACAAACAAGAGATAATGGGTAACATGTCATTTTCTGAAGGGTCTAATATGTACCTGGAAAGGAAATAAAGAGATATCCTCTGGTGACTACAAATTAAAAAAAAAAAAAAATTTAAAGCCAGATCCTTAAGATTGTGAACTGACATTGCAACAACCCAAGGAGTCATCAGACCAGCCATGGTTTCTTGGGAGCTGGGATTTTATGACAGCAGCAGTGGTGGACTTGGCCTTTGCTCATCTGAGGTGGGACCTCACTCTGACCCTCAACATGAAAGGGCTTCTTTCACAGGGAAGGGACTGACAAGGGGATGGGAAAACGCCAATCTTTCACTCACAAAAGCAAAAAAGAAACATGGCTTTGCCCAGGACTCTGCGTCAGAAACAAACAGAAGCCAAAACAGAAAGTCCTCTGCCAGGAGGAACTGGAGATCCCAGCGGTGCCACAGATGGACGTGGTCTCTAGGTTTGTGCTCACTACACGGTGCGTGGCACCCCAGCCAAGAAACGCACACGACCCCTGAGGCACAGAAGCCAGCGTGAAAACTCCATGCTTTCCTCTTCAGGGACTCAGAGCCCCTTTGGTTTGGTTCATTACAGGACTCGCTGCCTTGAGTTACTTCAACCACAGGACTGGGTCCTACGTTTGGACCAAAAGACAGTCTTGGCATGGTCTTAGCACCATAGGAGCTGACTAAATGCTTGTGAAGTAAATGGAAGTAGGAATAAATGATGGTACATGAACCAAAGAACACCCTTCTTCCAGATGTCTCCGGCCTCTCGAAAATACCGGGCTGCATGGTCCCTTGAATTTTAGGGCTGGTTCACGGGCGGGACTTTGAACCCACCAGAGAAGCCCAAGTGGAGTGAGACATCATGCTGTGATCTGAGGGTCGGGGTCTGTTTTCTAGTTCTGCCCACACAACCCCCTCAACCCTTGACATGAGCAAAGCACCTGCATTAGACAAGCTTCGGTTTCCTTCTCTAGAATATTAGAGGGTTGGATCTGATTCCTTGTTTGCGTTTTACTTCTCAATTTCTCTGACGGCCTCCAGAGATGATACCATACATGCTTTCCCGTTTCCTTTTCTGGTTGTTTTTGGGGGTGGTTTTTGGTTGGTTGGTTTCTTTTTTGATGAGTCAGAAACTCCCAGGTTTCCTGGGATGTCTGTAAACTGTGCCCTGCTCAGAGACAAGGAGCATTTTTGAGACCACATTCTGTTCCCTGTTTCATGGTCGGCTTCTGAGCACTTTGTATTTGTTTTGATTTTCATCTCTGCTCTCTGAATGATGATTTATCTGGCTTTCAGAATAGAAGGCTGAAAGGCCTAATTGTGTGTGTGGCTTCTGGGGTGGTTTCAGTTTATAAATATTTTAATAGGACTTTTATTCCTTCATAACAAATATCTTAAAAACCTTTGAGCAAATGCCTTGGTTTTTCCTATTAAAAAAAAAAAAAAGGAAATTTTTTTCTTTCCCTATCTTAAAAGAGAGAAAAACGGAAAAAGTGTCAGGAAAACTGTCACAACGCTAGGCGTCCCTAAGGAACCTGCGGTAGTCATACCTGATTTAAAGCAGCTCTCCAAAGCCCTGATGGCATTAATTCTCCATTATTCCTTATAGAGGTCCCAAACCTAAGACAGCAGTCAAGAACAGATATCCCTCATTTTAATTAAACTTCTTAAGGACTGTATTATTGAGTAAATAAGACATACAAGATATTTTGACCTCCAATTTGAGAAGTCATAAAACCCAGTGAGACCACAGGAACCTCTGTAGTTCAGGAACACAGCAGCCCGGACCTATCCGGATCCGCATAACACACTGAGGTGACAGAAGGACAGACCAGCCCAGTTCTCTTTTTTTTTTTTTTTTTTTTTTTCTCGCTCTGTCGCCAGACTGGGGTGCAGTGTCACGATCTCAGCTCACAACCTCCGCCTCCCAGGTTCAAGCCGTTCTCCTGCCTCAGCCTCCCGAGTAGCTGGGACTACAGACGTGCGCCACCACACCCAGCTAATTTTTGTATTTTTAGTAGAGACGGGGTTTCACCACGTTGGCCAGGATGGTCTCGATCTCTTGCCCTTGTCATCCACCCCCCTCGACCTCCCAAAGTGCTGGGATTACAGGCATGAGCCAGCGCGCCCGGCCCCAGAGCAGCCCAGTTCTAAGAGAGGGCGGAAGCCGAGTGAAGGCAGGGAGGGAAAAGGAGGGACCACATCCTTGCAAAGATTGTCCCTCGCGTCCACGCCGATTTGCACTGGCTTTTTTCCCTTCCGGTGTGCTGCTTAGCCCTGCAGATGCGGGTTTAGGTTTGAAAACTCTGCATAGGATTCTTGGTTCATCTCTGACCTGATCCCTTTTTTTCTCAGTCAATCCTTCCTCTTGTGCTAAATGCAAGACCCTATGAAACATTCCCCCAAAAATCACTTCAATAATCCCAGGTTGTGTCTACCTGCCACCAAACACGTCTCTGAAAACTCAGAAAGAAGACCCGTTTCAGGGACTCGAATGTCTGACATTCTGAAGACACAGACTCCCACGCACATTTCCTTCCTCTACTGGGGGATTGAGAATGCAGTGTGGGAACTGTGTATTAACCTAACGGTTAAGCCCAGGAATAAACACTGTCTGGGCTTGGACAGCGCCACAGTAAAACGTATTATTGCCCTTAGAGCTACTCAGATGATGTGATGATGCTGGAAGCCAAAAGATGACAGCAGGATTGAACTCTTGCCCAAAAGCAATTACTGATTAGAATTGATTATTTCTGCAAAGAAAGGTGACCGATGGATTAGTTGTCACGTCACAGCAGGTTTGGGAAAACCTGTCATAACTGAAAGGGACTAAGCCACGAAGAGACCAGAACGCTTCAAGGATTCCTCTGGGCGCAGCTCTATAAACCTGGAATTAAGAGAACATTGATGCAACCCCTGGGGTTTCCAGGGCTGTCCTTGAAAGATCCCATCCTTGTTCTTCCCCTTTCACCAGATGAAATGATCCCATCACTGTCATAACACCTTGAGGCGTGAGGAAGTTGTGTTTAAAAGCGCACCATGCTTCTGCCATGGCTCTGATTTTTACAGAGGATTATAAAAATGCAGACCTCGTTTAAGCCCACAGTAAATTAATGGGAAATGATATGTGACTAAATATTTGAAAGCTGTTGCTCTGCCTTATTTGATTTGCCTAATTACATGTTTTACTGCCTCCTTTATGGAACTGTTGCCTAAGGTATCTGAAGTCTTTACACTTACTTCTTCCTTAATAGCTGAATCAAAATGCCATGTGATCACGTTGGCATGCAGTTTTGAAATTGTGTCCAAGCCCATTGACGTGTGTGTCCTGGAGGGAGATGGCTCTTGGTGGTAGAATGTTAGGAACCACAGATCAGCCTTCTTAACCAATCTGATACAAAGGCTCTCCCAGCCACTCCATCACCTCCTAACCCCATGGCTCCTCCACTGGGCAAAACAAAACAAAACAAAACTAGGGTATAAATATGTCAGGGTAAGAAAGAAAACATGTACACGACATTCAAACACTGTCTGCCACTGGAAGAGAATCCAGGACAATCGTGCACATACTTGGCCTGCTACCATGGCCCGGCGAATTCAGCGGTTACCATGGCGGGGTGGAGCCTGGAGGAGGACTCCAGAGGGCAGGCTTTGTGTGGGCACTGCTCAAACAGAGAGCTGGGATTCAGTCTGTTGGTTTGTGTACTTTGGTGTGAGCCATCCTCACACTGAAAAGGCCAAGAGGAGAAGTGTTGAGTTTGACTTGATCTCATGCCTTTAGGTTTCTCTTGACATCCCGCCCTCCCCCCAGCCCGACCTCCTTCAGGCCCCTCTGATTCCCCATCTGGGGAGACAAATGACATTGAGCACTGTCCAGGGAAGATGACACTTGGGGGTCTCCCCTCTCTGTGGACAAATTGCTCTAAAAGCAGCCCAGACCCCACCAACAAGGAGTCCGTGCAGAAACCACAGGAACCATCTTCACTAGGACAAAGAAATGTGTTGAGAGTGCACTTTGATGCCCGGGCCCTGAGACACCACTGGCAGCTCGAGCATTAGGGTTAGGAGAGTTGAGTTCAAGGTAACCCCACAGCAGCACACTCAGCTCCTGAGTTGAAAGACAGAGACCTGGAAAGAACCGTGGAGCACGGGTGAGAGACATTGCTCAGTGACTGTAAGCAAAGTCATTTAGTCTCTCTTCAGACCTAAATTTCCTCGTCTGTCAAATGCAGTTGATGATACGTGGTCTGTCTCTCCCCCACAGCATCATGGCGAGGACTAGGCGCCCCCTGAAAACACATCATTATTAGTGGTACCTCACCCTCAGGCCACCTTGCACCCCCGCAAGGAATCCTTACGTGTAAAGAGCCAGAAAGCCGTGGAGAGTTTCCACCCTAAATAAAAGAATTCACGAGGTTATTTTTAAGAGTGTAGACGCTCCGTGTGTGACATGCACACACTAATGGGACAGGTCCCATCAGGATTCCACGTGACGCCTTCCCGGTGGCTCATCCCATTCGCTGCTCGGGAGAGGCAGGGGGAACACAGCCCCAGCAGAAAGAAACATTATTTAAGTTAACTCAGTCCTATTGAATGTCCTCTTTTGTCAGATGAAAGAAGTGATCCCTGTTATTTGGTCTGCTCTGTTTGAAAACAGTTGAATATTTTACGTTGAATTGCCTTTGGCCTTAAGTGCATTTGTGCCAACCTAAGTGGCAAGTCCCAGAAAGAGAATTTGCAAGCAATGTCAGTTTGTCTAGGTGTGAAGCCACTTGCAGAGCACACCCTGGGCTCCAGGCTGTAGCCGTGCACCACACACTCACTGCCACACCTCAGTGGATCCTACAACACCCACGAAGTAAACATTTGTCCCCATTTTGCTGATAGGGAACTAAGTTCAGAGAGGTGACGAGATTGTCCAAAGTCATGCAGATAGTGGACTTCAACGAGGGTTCAGAGACAGTTCAAACACACTAGCTCCAGAGAAATGACCCTGATTCCAGCCCCAGCACATGGTCATGTCCTGAAGCCCTGTGGTTCCTCCGAGCAGTGCTGTGGGCCTGTTGGCCAAAGGTGCAACACATTGAAATAGGAGAACAACAACCTTCCCTCCAGGCCCTCTGATCGACGTTATCCTCAGAACAACTGAAAACCAACTTTGCAGCTTCTGGTTGGGAAGAAAAGAAGCTACGTGGATTCTGAATTTGATATTTCAGTTTCCATAGTTTGTTGTTGTTATTTTTTATTGTTGTTTGCTTGTTTTGGTGTGTTGGTTTACTTTTTAAATAGCAACCACTGAAACGCATTTCACAACATGCCACTAGTTTAACTGGCTAATTAGTAAGAAACTTCTAGTAACTGACAAATATTTGTTGAGCATCTTCTGAGCTGGGAGCTGTGTGACCTGCAGAGATGAGTAAGACGGATACTCTGAAGGCTTTTTTTCTAGAAATTAACAAATATGTTGAGGATACTAATAACTACCCCTAAGTCAAAAGTCGAGCAAGAACCCCCAAAGTAAAATATGAATATAAGCAATGATCCAGAGGTCACATCAGCCAAACGCCCATGACATCATAAGCCAGAAGTCCCCGGGCCACAGGTCGAGAAGATGGGAGAGGCACAGAGGACGGGGAGAGGCTGCCGCTGGACCAGGGGCCAGAAGCGAGACAAAGTCACAAGGCATGGTCTGGACTGAGTCATCAGTTCAAAGACACGGGGATCTGCAGGCTTGAAACGGGAGATCTGAGTTCAAGGGACAGAAATGCAGGGAGAGGAATGCGTCTGAGCTCTCCCCTCTCTGGGTTCATGAAGAGTTTATGAATAAAGATCCCGGCACCGTGGGCTGCAGTTACACCTCTGCTCCCCGCTCTCCCCAGCAGGGCGTCCCATGGGAGACCACTTAGCCCTCTGAGCCTGCATCTTCCAGTCTGTGAATATAGAGGTGCCCCCACCACCTCACTGACCGCACAGGGATGCTGGGGGTCCCGTGAGATCATGGGTGGAAATGAGCTTTGCCAACTTTCATGTCCTGCCCAATTATAAAATGTTCCTCCTACACCTCAGACTCAGAGTTGAGCACCCTCTCAGCCACCCTGGAAGACACAAAAGAAATCAGGCACACGGCCTTCACCCTTCAAACACACAACAACAATAACAAAAGAGGGACTTCTAAGCTCCTGAAATGGTGAGAGAGGAACGTTCTGCTGTTTTCAGCCCCCATCTGTGGCAGGTTGTCACAGCAGACCTAGACAACACACATACACTGAGCAGTGAGACGCCCAAGGCAGGAGGGACGTGGGTACTAACCTCCCCACACTCGAGGCTAAAGGCTGCAAGACAGTCAGCCAGACTTCATGGTGGTCCCTCCCATCTGAAATGATGAAGAGGGGGCTTCCTGACAGCCAGGCATTGTGGCTCACGCCTGTAATCCCAGCACTTTGGGAGACCAAGGTGGGTGGGTCACCTGAGGTCAGGAGTTCAAGATCACCCTGGCTAACACGGTGAAATCCCATCTCTACTATAAACACAAAAATTAGCCAGGCACAGTGCTGGGCACCTATAGCCCCAAGTACCCAAGTACTCTGGAGGCTGAGGCAGGAGAATCGTTTGAAACTGGGAGGCAGAGGCTGCAGTGAGCTGAGATCACGCCACTGCACTCCAGCCTGGATAACAGAGTGAGCCTGTGTCTCAATTTAATAAAAAAAAAAAAGAAAAA
>NW_012115154.1:23900221-23911327 GCF_000951035.1 Colobus angolensis palliatus | reverse complement strand
GAAAAGAAAAGAAAAGAAAAAGAAAAAGGGCCTTCCGGGAGGTAGGGGCAAATGGAAGACCCGAGGCTGGAGTGAGCCCTGGGAATCATGTTGTCTGCTTAGATTCCTGTATCACAGCCACTGCTTGCACCAATCATCTGTCAGGAAAATAAAATCAAAACCAGCAAAAGCAGCTCTGCCCAGAGGAGAGAACAGGCATCTCAGCCTCTGTAAGTGGCAGGTAGTGTGCCCACCACCTCTGTTCTCCCATGAGAACACATATGCTTCACGTGACACGTGAAGGCTTGAGATGCGCTAATCACGGGCATGGTGCTGTGCACAGAGATTGCTGAGTAACGGCAGCAGAGGACCTGAGGGGGAGGCAGCTATGTCACACAAGCTCCATCCTTTCTGAAGCTGCGGTGCCCCATGTAGGCCTCCGCTGTGGGAGCGTCCCAAGCTGCAAAACAGGGCCTCTTGCCGAGGGCGGCCGGGAAAAGGTTGTTCTGCATAGAAGGTCCTTGCCCACCGGGCCTTGTTCCTTCCCACGGTGATGTGAGGAACCCAAATGGCTAGAAGTCCATGACCTTGACCATAACTAACACTGAGGCCTGCGTTTGTGTCCGCTGCCTGGTGACACCACAGCTTGCCTGGAAACGTGGCCCTGCTGGGCTGGAGTGTGGTGCTTGCAGCTTGGAGCCTGCGGTCAGCCCTGGCCCCGCACCGCCGGCGCCTTCTCTGACACACTCCCTGACACTGCACACTCCTCCACGGCCGGCGCCTCCCTGACACGCTCCTGGGACGTCTTCCGCAGGTCCCCAGGGGAGTCATGGACCACCGAGGAGCATCTGTGGAACCGGATGGCTCCTCCCATGTGTGCCGTGCTTCTCTGGGCCTGTTTCCTCCCAGTGCCCCTGTGAGTGGATAGCAAGGTCTCAGCAGGAGCCTCAGCCTCCTCCTCTGGAAAGTGGGGAAAGGGTGGATGTCGGCTGCTCTGCAACAAGGGGAGCATGGGCACTAAGGCCCTGCACAAACTCAGCCCCTCTTGGCGGTGCAGGGTGCTGCTGTCCAGGGGATGGGGCCTCTAAACTGTGCAAAGAGTCATGGGGCAGGGCAGGGCAGGGCAGGAGCACCACCCTCAGGCACTCCCGATCCTCCCTCTTCCCAGAACCACCCTCAGGCACTCCCGATCCTCCCTCTTCCCAGAACCTCGGGGCTACTTTCTGCCTGGTCCAAAATGCACGGCCCTGGATACTGCGGTGTCTCTCTTCCAGGTCATCTCCTATTTCCGTATGTCCAGGTGGGGCTCCCTACTCTGTGTTCCTGGTGGAGGGGGCCCTTTTTCTACCTTCCTCCTTCCCCTTACCCATGACAAACCCAAACAGAAAAGTGCTGAGCACCACATGGAAGCTTCCAGAAGCATCACTGCCTATGGAGAGAGTCAGAGGGCAAGCTGTCAGCCAGGTCATCTGGGTTTGATTTAAGGCCCTGCCACAAATCAGATGTGTGATCCCAGAGGAGGTATTTAACCTCCCTGGGCCTCAGTTTTCCCATCTGTGCAATGGTCCCTCCTTATAGGGTTGCTTGTATTAACAGATTGAAATTTAATCCAAGAGCAATTCCAAGACATGACCAACATGAATAGGTATTACTATTACCCGAAGTTACGAGTCCGACTTCCCTTCTCGCTAAGTGTAGCTGCCTGGTGAGATGGTCGTTACGTAAAGCCTGCCCGTCCGCCTGCCAGAGAAAGCTGGGATCTCTTTGCTGTGTTCCTTGACTGCAAGTCAGTGGTGTGACTGGGAGAGAAGCCCCGGAGCCGCCCTGATAGAACCATCACCACTTCGAGTGCACATCTCACAGCGCTGTGCTGCTGCCAGGCCAGGCCCCTGGAACCCAGAGCCCCGTATGGTCTGTGGACTCCGCTCCCGCTGGGGTTCTGTATGTGATCCCAGAAGTGCCCTGCACAGCCTCTCTCTAGAATGCTGCTTCTATCCTTGTATCGGGGATTCTTCCTCAGAAAACACAGGTCCTTCTCTATGTACCCCACAACCCCAGAGAAAGAAACAAGCCACCAGCAACATAGTCAGGCGTGCCTGTCAAAAAGTCCCTAAACATGAGAATAATGTCAAAATTGCAAGCACAAAGCCTGTCGAATTATTCTGGTTCTAGCAGCTTTTTTCGAAGCCTAAATGTGTGTTCGACCCTCAATTTCCCTTTCTGTGCCCTTCTCCCACCTCTTGATGGACACAACCCCTGCCCCACACATTTTCCCTGCACCTGCGGTGCCCAGGCTTCGACCCCTAAATCTGTCTTTGTGCATCTGCTACCAAAACAGCCTTGGCCACTGATGCCCCTGGCTCTTAATTGTGCACACGAAGAGGGAAGTGGGCTGGATCCCCTCTCGAGAAAGCAGAGAAGGGAAATGCTCCTTGGAGAGATGAGGTTGGGGCTTCCATACCCCTCAAGCCCCAGGGGCAGCATCGCCCTGTCCCCAGCTCCCCATCCGCCGGGAAGCCGACAGAGCAGGTCCCTGTGGTGACACCTGGGTCCTCCCAGGGTCCCCAGCTCCCCATCCGCCGGGAAGCCGACAGAGCAGGTCCCTGTGGTGATACCTGAGTCCTCCCAGGGTCCCCAGCTCCCCATCCGCCGGGAAGCTGACAGAGCAGGTCCCTGTGGTGATACCTGGGTCCTCCCAGGGTCCCCAGCTCCCCATCCGCCGGGAAGCCGGCAGAGCAGGTCCCTGTGGTGACACCTGGGTCCTCCCAGGGTCCCCAGCTCCCCATCCGCCGGGAAGCCGACAGAGCAGGTCCCTGTGGTGATACCTGGGTCCTCCCAGGGAGCACACCGGCTGGCACTCACTCAAGCAAAGGACAGAGCCAAGGCCCCAGGACAGGAACGGCTGCTGGAACCAGGCTGACCCCCAGTGTGGGTGGGGCCACAACCCAATGGACGCCTCGGGAAGAGGCAAGGAGGTGATCAATCACTCTTGGGTCCTGTCTTGTATACACAGCACGAACCGGGGTGGGATGGGGGTTGACTCTTAGTTTTCTTCACTCTAAAGAGGAACTGATGCATGAGTTCTCCTGAGGCCAAGACCAGGGACTCATAGAACCCAGGGCTGGAAGGGCTTCTGGCGTTGACACTATTGATTCTGGCACCACTGATTTCGGTCTTCCACGTTGCAGATAAAGAAACAGAAGTCTCAAGGGGCTGCGTGGCTTGCCCGGGAGCTTGGGGGTGAAGCCCTGAGGATCTCGTTAGTCCACACAGACCGCAACCCTCCTTCACCACAGCCCAGTGCAGGGGGACGTCTCCAGATAATCTCTGACCCTACTGCGATGTTCAAGTCTCTAGAAAATACGACTCTGAAGGGCCCTGGGGACCAGTGCTCTGACTGTGGAGATCCCAGGCGACACAGGAGCCCACTGCTCTCAGGCGGAGTCATGACAGTTCCATGGTCCAAGGGAGCGTGGAAGTGGACAGAGCAGAAGCTGGGAGGGGTTCGTGGCACAGAGCCCAGGAGCGGCCTCGGTGACACTGGTTCTCTCAGTGGAACTTGTGGCATCAGCTGCCGAATCTGCCTGGTGGATCTCGGCTTAATTCTGCTCCTGTAAGGAAACCGCCTTCGTGCAAGAGGTGGGTAAGAACAGGCTCTGTGGCTTCACTCATCGAAGAAGAGCAGTTATGGAGCCAGCCAGGGAGCCTTCCTCCAGTGGGAGTGAGCTGAGCCCAGGTTCAGGCGGTTCTGGGAAAAAGCTGCTCGTGGCAGTACCACCCCAGCACCCCCCGACACACAGCTTCGTCCTCACTCCTCCGAGGCGCCCCAGCCTCCAGGCACTGCATGTGTCCCAGTCACATTGACCCCTCACCATACCACCTCCACGTGCTCTGCAGGAAGAATCTAAAGCTCACCCCACAGGCCTCTGACCACTGCTGTCTGAAGCTCTGCGTGCAGCTCCATGCCAGGCCCAGCTGGGCGGACGGGGCCCAAGGCACACAGGCATCAAGCAGGACTGGGGAGCGTCCAGGGGCTGGGGGAGCAGCAGATGCAGCATCCAGAGGCTGGGGAGTGTCCAGGGCCTGGGGGAGCAGCAGGGGCTTGGAGTTGGCAGTTGCACCCACTTCTCCCCTCCCACACTTGCTCCTGGGTTTTGAGGATTCCCATCAGGGAAATCAGCAAAGCAGAAATTTTGACTTGAGTGCTCAGGAGTGAGGCCCCAGCACTGCCTGTTGGCTTTTCTTCAGTCCCCAGGTGTTTCTCCTGTGCACAAGGGTTTAATACATTAACTGTCTACGGCATCTGTGTCTTAACTAGGCTCCAAGATGGAAGGAATGATGGTCTCGTGGAAGGATCTCTAGGTAGCTGGGGTGCAAGGAGCAGCATGCAGACTCAGCAGGGTCCCTTCCTCCCTGGGCACAAGGCCACCTGCCCACACTGTGCCTCCGTTCCAGCTCCTAAATGTAGCTTCAGGCTCCCCAGACAACGGTGCTAGACCACTTTGAAACTGTACAGAGGCACACACCTGAGGCATTATTTAGACCTAAGAAGAAAGGCCCATTACTTCAAATGAAGACGAAGTGACTCAACAAAGGTAAGCAATGGTCTAAAGAGAGAAAATCAACTCAAAGTCACACAGCAACATAGTTCAGGCTGCACGTTCACATCTGAGCTGACTGGCTGCCTTAGGATGTCTACTTTGACAGAGCTGGCTGTGTGATCTTTCCAGCATCCCCAGAAACTGCAGGGTCCTCATCTCTCAGAGCCTGCAGCCCTCATGCATGTGAGCTGGGTCTCCACAGGGCTTCACCGGGCTCCATGGGGCTTGTTGTGCAGGCAAGCAGGCATGAGGGTGGGAATCCCAGTCACCAAAGGGTTTCCTGCACCCTGCTTCACAGAGTAGCCCAGGCCGGGAAGAAACAGGGCTGCAGCCACAGTCATGGGGCCTGTGGGCGGCTTGAGGGTGGCCCGGTGCCCGCTGCACGGCACTGCTGAGAAACGCTGCACAGTGGGCACCCAGCAGAGCTGGCTCCACATGCCGGTACGGTCCCCTGAGGCCTTGTGTGTCTTGGCAGCTGCCTCCCAGCTGGCCCGCCCTCAGCGCTGGCGCCATGAGGATGTGATTGCAGGAGTCCAGAGAGCCCTGCAGCCACCCCAAAGCTCCTGGGCTTTGGCACGGAGAGGAGAGTGTTGCCTCAATCCGCCTGCAGCCAGGCCACTGTCAGGGTGCTGTGCAGAGTGTGGCTGGGTTTCCTGGGCTATCCAGAGCCTGAGCCCTCCAGGAAGCTGGAGACTCACATCCCCGGGGCCCAGGGATGGGGAGGACCCTGGAGTTAGGGAAAGGCGGCTAAGGTGCAGCATCCCTCCCAAATCCAAAGAGCGCTGGGTGCAGTCACAAGAGAACTGGAGTGCAGAAGTACCACTGGCCAAAACCAGGAAAATCCAGAAAGAAGTGGAGACTGGATGGCTGGATGGAAAGAGATTGCGTGGAATTACTATAAGGAAGAAAAATCAAAGTGGAGAAGGACATGAAAGATTAGAGGCCAACCCCAGAGACTAGAAACAGAGGCAGCACCTGGAGATGCTAGGCAGGCGGGCTCCATAACTGCAGGGCCCAGCGGGTACAAACCTGGGGAAGGGAAGGGGAGATGAGGGGGACGCAGAAACTGCTGATGGGACCAGGGGAGGATGAACCAGGAGGCTGCCTGGCTTCCAGGCCTCCCAACCTGGGACTGCGGGGATTTCCCAAACTGGCCAAGGCTGAGCTGAAGGCAGAGTGAGGAGGCCATCTAGCGGCAGGGGCCGGAAGGAGGGGCAGGGGCAGTGCCCAGGAGGGAGCCTGGGGCTGGGGCAGAAGAGGAGGCAGCTTCTGTCCTCAGCAGAGATGCTGGGCAGGGGTGGAGGTGGGGGAGGGTGGGGAAGGGAAAGCTGGAGGAAGGAGCGAGGGAGGGATGCGCACGACCCCAAGGAAGAGAGGCAGAGCCCAGGTAGATGAATAATGGAGCCCCAGCATGTCTGGATGTCTGGCCTTGTCAGGGAGGCTGGGGTTTGGAGCCTCTGCTGGTGCGGGGAGGGGGCCAAATGGACTTACGGGGGGAAAGGCAAAGAGATAGAACTGTCTGGCGTCTGGTGGGGAAGGCAGTGCTGGGCTGTGGGGAGCGGGTGGGATGGAAGAACGGGGAGTGAGGGGCGGGAGGGCAGAGCAGCAGCTTCTCTGGGGGGCTCAGTCAGCAGCCTGGTTCTAACACAATACACATAACTGGGATTGCTTTCTGTGCCGCGCTTCCCGCAACCCACGCGGAGGGGCAGGCCCTCTGAACTTAGGCGTGGGGGCAGGCTTTCCGGCCTATCATTATTTCACTCTGGAGGATTGGTCAGTCCACAAGGGGGGCGGCCCCTGATGTGCTCTCCAGGGTGTCCAGAGCTGTCTGGAGATGGAAGGGAGGGAGGGGGCCTCACGCCCTCCCTTGGGGCAGGGAAGTTTCAGGAAATGCCCTGAGTCACCCAAGCTCAATGCCAAGCCATATCTTCTCCCTGCACTCTGCCAAGAGGGAGCTGACCGCACCTGGGGGCACCCCACGTCCAGTTGTGCCCACGCAGAACTCTGTGCAGCTCAGGCTTTTGCTTCCAAAGCACACCCCGCCCACCTGCCCTTTGCAGAGGTGAGCTGTGTGCACATGCCACCTCCTGGCGGGCCTGTGCACCCTATCTCTCAGGCCCCAGGGTGGCAACCCCTGTGGCAGGCCTTCTGCACTCAACTGCATCTGTAAGGGGGTAGGTAGCGGGAAAGACGGGGGGAGGAGGAGGGACTGGGGCAAGAGGAGATGCCAAGGGTGGAGGGCAGGGTGGTGAAAAGGTTTGCAAGTGTCCCACTGGGTCAGGTTGCTGGTCCAGCCCAGGCACCACCCAGTGATGTGACATCCACATGCTGTGCAGGGAGACACATCAAACAGGTCGGCCTCCTCTGGAGAGGACACGGGTCCTGTTTTTCCTGGGAATAGGATAGGCAGCGCAGACACACCACCTGGAGATCCCCTGTGCTCAGCTGAGCTCCGGCTCCACTCAGTGGAGACTGCCAGGGCCTGGTCAAGTGGACGCTGCTCCTCCGGGGATGACGATTCTTCACAAACCATGGAAAAGAACAAGAAAGAGAGGTGGGATGGGGAGCCTGGGTCAACCTCCCCGAAGGGACCCAGACCACCAAGTGTTGTTAACGCTCAGCCTCTTATGCCCAAGACACGTATCTTAAGATGCTCCTCTCCTTCTCTCCCCCACCACACACACACACACGAAGTTGATCTGCAAAGGAAACTTCTGGAAACTTCCATTGTTTGAGGGCTGAGCTTCACAAGGGGCCTCTCCCCCTCCACTCCAACAGCCTGGGGTCAAGCGAGAGTGTTTAACTTCACAGGGCCCCATTCGCAGCATCTGATGACTCCTCAGGGTCAGGATTTCCCCTCCACGTAAATAACCCTCACTCCCTCATCCTATGCTAGAGGAATTATTGTACATGAGTGGGATGGGGGATGAGGAGGGGAGGGCATGATCTGTCAAAAAAAAAAAAAAAAGCAGGGTTGGGGGGCCTTCAAATTTTGTTTTCCTGGTTTAATTAGGACTTTTGAGATTTTTTTTTTCACTTTTTCTGTAAAAAGTGAGGTGATTATAGACTCAAAGATTGCCGACTCCTAGGCACTGTGCCCTCTTTCTAGGAAGCCCCTCATTAACCAGAACACTGTTCCCCCAGGGCCCCTGACCCCTTGGGCTGCAGCCCCTAGGACCTGGTGGCTCCTGTGCCTGAAGGCTGGTGGCCTGCTGAGCCCCCACACAAGGCCAGCTTTGCAAGGAGCCTGAATTCCACATTCAGCTCATCCCTGGCTCTGCACTTTGCTCTGATCGATCGTGGGGGTTGTGTGAGTACAGCTTCGCCCACTCGCCTGCCCCCCCACACACCCTGCAATGGCCTCCACACACCCAGCGCACACACTGACCCCCACTCTCTCCTCTGTGCTGGGGTGCAGCCCCCAGACCTACTTTGCCCATCCACCCTGACGCCCGCAGTTCACTCTGTACCTGTCCTTGAGCACGCCTCCATCCCATTTGCAGAGCTCTACAAAAAAAAAAAAGTATTAATTGAAGCACAATAAAAGAGCACTATTTTTACATTTTTCTAAGGCGCTTAAAGCATTTCAAATACCGGTGCTTTAAGTTATGGTCACTCATAATTATCCTCGGTCCACAGAGGCTGAGTCTTTAGGAGGGGCTCAGTCCTCTTTCTTCAAAATGCAGGGAGAAGGAGCCTGCACTCTAAAGTCCCTGGGGAAGAAAAATTAAATAACAGCTGGGCAGCTGTGCCCCTCAAATGTGTGAACGACTCTGTGCTGATGACTGAAGCTTGGGGGGGGGGCGTTAAACTGTCCTTTAAAAACTTAAGTTGGTTTAAACTGAAGCACCTACCATTGCAGGGAAAGTCAGGGGGAAACACAAGGGTGTACACAAAGCCGGGAGTAACTGCTGTTTCCACAAGACATGCGCTCCTCCCTCCCGCCCACCTTTATCTCAGGAAAGATTTTTTTTTTTAAACTCGAAGCCTTCAGGTGAAAATAAAGCAACAGCAGCAACAGAAAAAAAAAAAATGTAGTCTTCTTCAGGGTTAACATCAGAAGACAAGCTTGTGCGGCTTTGGCCAATCAGATGCGCCCCTGGCAGCTATAATATAGTGCTAAAGGCAGCCTCTCTCACAAGCTCTCCAGGCTTGCTACCATTTAAAATCAGACTCTTTTTGTCTTTTGATTGCTGTCTCGCGACCCAACTCCGATGTGTTCCGTTATCAGCGGCCGGCAGCCTGCCATTCCAGCCCCTGTCTGGGTGGGGAGCGGTGGAGAGTGCCCCGCAGCCGCGGCGGGCAAGGTTATATAGGAAGAGAAAGAGCGAGGCAGCCAGCGAGGGAGCGAGCGAGCGGGCGAGCCGGAGCGAGGAAGGGAGAGCGCAAGAGAGAGCGCACACGCACACACCCGCCGCGCGCACTCGCGCACGGACCCGCACGGGGACAGCTCGGAAGTCATCAGTTCCATGGGCGAGATGCTGCTGCTGGCGAGATGTCTGCTGCTAGTCCTCGTCTCCTCGCTGCTGGTGTGCTCGGGACTGGCGTGCGGACCGGGCAGGGGGTTCGGGAAGAGGCGGCACCCCAAAAAGCTGACCCCTTTAGCCTACAAGCAGTTTATCCCCAATGTGGCTGAGAAGACCCTAGGCGCCAGCGGAAGATATGAAGGGAAGATCTCCAGAAACTCCGAGAGATTTAAGGAACTCACCCCCAATTACAACCCCGACATCATATTTAAGGATGAAGAAAACACCGGAGCGGATAGGCTGATGACTCAGGTAGGAACCCAGCGCCGGGCGTGGAATGTGTGGCTTTCCTGGGGGTTAGGAGAAGCCCAACACTTCCAGACTAAACTCTGTTTGCTCTTCGGGCAGATAGGAAGGTGATTTCACCCACTTCTTCCCCACCCACCTGCCCGCCCCCCATCTCTTCCTCTTCCTGGAGGAGAATGGAGGTCAAGGGTCCAGCTGGAGAAGTTTAGGGTGTGGTGGGGGTGAGGACGGTAACAGACGTGGTTCATTATGGCCCTGATTTGATGAATCTTGTTACAACGGCCTTCCCCATCCTACTTCTGCCCTGGCTTGTAACTTGGGGAGACCTTCACTTGGGGGGTGTCGGCCCTTTCCAAGTCAGGAGTGGAAATGGAAGGGGAGGGTGGGAATCCCCCTCCCACAAACACGGAGTGGCCTCTGGGCACTGTGCAACGAACGTAGCCTTGGGCATTGGAGCTCAGGGCCCCCACGTTTCCCGTCGCCTCTGTGGTTTTCTTTCCCACAACAACCCCCACCCTACACCTCCCCACCAAAGAATTCTCAACTGGAAAAGCCAGGAGGCAGTTCTGACAAAAGGCAGGGGCTCCAGCGGCGACTCCGCCCGTCCCTGGGTCCCTGGCTGTATCGCAGAGCTGGCTTTGCGATTGCATGTCCGCAATTGTGCCCATCAGAGTGTGAACGTATTGATATTTCTTTAAGGATGCTCTTTCCTTCTTCCAAGCCCGAGGTACCCGAGGGGAGGGACTTAGAACTTATTGGCACTGCATCACTTTAGTTTTCAACCTGCTTGCATAGGAATTAAGAGAGAATAAATATTAGTGTGGGGGGAGGGGAAGCTAAGCAAAATACGAATTCCTCTCTCTCTCTCGCCACCTCCTCTGAGATTTCTGAGCTGCCAATCTCCCAGCCAATTCTAGACTTTCTGAAACTCCATGCACGTATAACTGAAGCCAGAAATGGGTTTCCTTGCAAATATAGGTCAACATCCTTTTTATTGCCCTATTAAAATATTCAAGTCCTACCTTTAGGGCTAGGTGCGCACAGCGGCTGATGGAGTGGCGCTGGTGGGGCGCAAGTGCAGGGGGAGGGTACGGACGGCAGGGAGAGAGGAGCTACCTCCGGGCCGCCCCGCTTCCCCGACCCGATTCCCAGGCTTGCTTGGGGCGGAGAAAGGCGAGGAGCAGGCGAGGTAGCCTGCTCCAGCTGTCGGAAAGGAGAAGAATGGGAAATGGTTCTGATTTCCTTGTTCTCCCGCATCTGCTTCCGACCACCTTAAATCTGGACCGCGAGTGTGGACGCGCGCGCCAGTGCCAGAGAGCAGCGCGATCCACAATTAACTCTGCACGGGCCACGGGGTGCCCGGTGTGTGCAGCTGGCTAGAGGGAGTTCTTCGGCTAGCCTGGGGCGCCCATCCTCTCGTCACCCTCGCTCCCTACGGAGGAGGGGACTTGCCAGGGTCCCTCGGAACCCGATAGGAGGGAGGCGCTGCGGAGAGAGCGGCGGGGGCGTGGACACCCGAGGTCCCAGAGCCAGAGTGGGTCAGCTTCTGCCCTGGTCTGCGGGAGGTCAATACCGCAGAAGGGGTCCTGGGCTCGCACGCCTTCCCAGGACTCGGGCCTTGCCGCCCTGCTGCAAAGCTGCAAGCGCGCAGAGCCGCGCAGCGAGGCAGACGCATGCAGCCCCACTTACTCCCGGGTTATCGATCCCCCGCGGCTAGGGTTTCAGTGCGCGCGCGGGGCTGGGCTGGAGCCGCC
>NW_012115154.1:23894379-23899909 GCF_000951035.1 Colobus angolensis palliatus | reverse complement strand
GCCCCGCGCCCGGCCACTCTCGCCGCCGCGCGTACAGGCAGCATTTGAACTTCTGACCTTCTGTCAACTTCCCTCAGACGAACGAAACGAAAACAAATACTTTTTTCCTTGGGCAGTGGCTATTCCCGTTCCCAACACAAAAGGAGGGGGAAGGACGGCCCAAGTGGGGGTTGGGTGGGGAGAGCCAGGCCGGGATTATCAGGCAGACCCCACAAAGGTCCCCTAAAACCGAGGGGGTAGGGGCTGGCAGTCTGTGAGGTACCCCTAGTTGATCACTCCCCTACCTTCCTTCTCCCGATTCCAGGAGTTAAGGGTGGGGGAGGAAGGGATGGGGAAGGCGGAGGCTCGGGTGCTGAGGGCAGGGGCGGGGTGAAGGAGGAGGCAGGGGAGCCCCAGGCCCGCGGGAGGTTTGGGGAGCCTGCTCGGACGCCCTCATTTTAAATAACCACCTAGGCTCTGCCCCAGCTGCGTGGCCCTCCTCGTCTGTCTCCCTCCCTGTCTCTGGCTCTCTAATGTGACTGCCGCCCAAGTCCCTCAACCATGGCGAGATCGTCCCCAGTGGAACTTTCAGAGCAGTTCTGGAACGCAGGAGCTGCCGGTTAATATTAACCCGGGAGAGGAAAGCGCAGACAGACACGCTCTCCCCGCGCTGGCCTAGGGTGCCAGGCGAGGGTGCTGGTGGCCAGGGGGGTCCTAGGGGGCAGGAGGCCCGAGGGCCAGATCTGAAGCCTGGAGTAGGGTCCCGAGCTGCCACACTAAACAGATTTCCTGTGCGCTCTGGGGCCGCCAGGAAAGACGCTCAGGTGTGGGTTTGGGGAGGGGCTGTTCCACCAAGCGTGGGGAAAGGACGGTGGAGAGAGGTGCGTTTTGGGGGCTGGGGCTGTTTCGAAGTTGGGACGCCCCCACCCCCGCGCTGGGGGAAGCCCACCGGCTGCTGGCGGTGACAGTCGGCGCGGCTCGCAGATCAGGGAGGTGGGCAGGAGCTCAGGCGTGGGGAACAACTTGGCCTCAGCCGACACAAAGCCCGGCCCCGGCGGCCCTGCTGGGCTTCACGGTGGCTGCACAGAGTCGGGCTTGATTCGCGGCACACGACCCAATGAATTAATAACCGGCCTGGGCTTCCCGGCTTTGCCTGCGACAATCCCGCCCAGCGCGGGCGGAGGAGAGGCCGCCAGCCGAGGCCGCACGGAGCCCGGCCGGGGGAGGGCTCGAGGGGCGGGGGCGCCAACTCCGGCAACCCTCGGCCTCCGCCCCTCACCCGCGCAGCCACCTCCCGTCGCGGCCCGGCTAGGCCCGGGTCTCCCTGCCCAGGGTCCTCCATGCCTGCCCAAGTGGCGCAGTTCCCAGAGCTGGGGGCCGGGTCCTCCTCACCCTGCCGCCCTTTCCCTGGCTGCCCTCCTGGGAAGCTGTTTAAAGCTTCATCGGCGCAGCCCCAGGGGAGGGAGCTGCGGTGGGGTGGGGGGCTTGCATGGGGGGTCCGTGTGCGTGTTGGTGGTGTGCGCCTGCGCGCAACGGGCCTCACATCACAGCTCTAAACTGACCCTGGTTTACTGATTGATTTTCATGTAAAACGCGTTCAATCCTCAAGATGACCTCACTCAAATTCTGCCCTTCCGACTTTTTTTTCTTTAACTGCTGGCAGGCCCAGAAACCTGCAGGCACTGACCTGTTACCAGGGCGGCCCCCAGCCCTACCCCACCCCCAGTTGTTGTATGTTTAACTCTACAACCATATTACTGGTTTTTATTGCTGCCAGATACACAGGACTTTTCCTGTTGCGCAATTTGTCACGTCCCCTTAAAGCGCGGCAGCAGTGGGGCCAGCGTCCTCGCCCCACCCTCTCGAAAGAGTCCCCCCACCCACGCTACAGTTAGGGCCCTGGACAGAAGCTGTCCTTCCATCGCGACAACCAGACTCCAAGCAGAGCATCCTTCCAGACTGGAGGAGGTTAGAGGTCAGCCCCGCCCTCTGCAGCAGTCACCTTGAAATTGCCTCTCTGCCTCCACTTGGCGCAGCTTCTTGGGGGATGCCACCATCGTCATCTGTGCTAGTTCCCCTTCTTTAAATCCCGTGTCCCACCAGCAGCAGCAGGATAAACATCCAGGAAGCAAGTCAGTGCCCCCACAAACACACACAGCGGATTCAACTGCTTTCTGTCGCATCCTTATCTGAAAGTGACCCAAGGGAACCCCCACAATCTGAGTGTCAGGTAACCCCGTCTGCATCTGCCTAGTCAGTGCTTCCTGATTCCTACCAGGCAACTTCCTGGGAGACTCCCCAGGCGGAGGACTCCCAGACCTCAGGCCTTCCTGGCTCCCCTCCCCCTCCTCTCAAACCCCTCCCCCTCCCTCCACCTCTTCAGTTTGCTCTTCAAACTTGCTGGACACCATTCTATGCTGGGGCCAAGAAAACAAGAGGGGAGGAAGGGAACAGGTTAAAGAAAACAAGAAACACAATCAGACCACAGAAAAGCCAGGCAGAAAAGAGTTCCACGGGCAAAAAGAATGTGGCTGTCCAGATAAAGAATGTCTGTCCCGGCCCCAGCCTGTGCTGCAAGTGGTAACTCACCTAGCCGCCTTCCACCTAGGCTCCCGACCACCCTGCAGCCCCGCCAGCGGCTTCTGGCCTCCCCTCTGCCTCGGATAGGGTTAGGGCCTGAGACAAATAAATGCAAGGCCTTCAATTCTCCAAGAAACGCGCAGTGCATTTTTCTTTATTTCTGGGAACTTGCACCCAGGTATCTGTCAGGCCTGCTGTGAGGGATTCTACGCGGAGAGAAGGTGGAGCCTTCGCAGGTGGAGAAAGGGGCTGCAGAAGGGGGGACTGGAAGTGGAGGGCAACATGGGGGCGTGGCGGGTATCCCAGAGGGTGCCCCTGGAGGGTCCCGGAGTTGATGTCTGAAACTTGCAGGTCACTTGTTTCAGAGAACTTTATTTGCTTCTTAGGCCCCTCTAGGAGCATCGGCTGTTTCAGGACCTGGAGAAAGGCCCTCAGCTCTACTCTGAGAGGACGTGCTCCTCCATGCTCCTCCGCAAATGCTGCCCCTTCTTCCCCAGCCCGGGGCTCAGCTCTTCCGTGTGTTTGGGCCGTTCCAACCCCCGTCTCCCCACCTCTCCGCATGGCCCTCGCGCCTTGAGACTGGGCAGGGCAGGCTGACGGAGGGGCTGGGAGGGGTGGCGGCCGCCCAGGCTAATGTGTCCGTCGGTGGGGGTCCCCTTGTCTTCGCAGAGGTGTAAGGACAAGTTGAACGCTTTGGCCATTTCGGTGATGAACCAGTGGCCAGGAGTGAAACTGCGGGTGACCGAGGGCTGGGACGAGGATGGCCACCACTCAGAGGAGTCTCTGCACTACGAGGGCCGCGCAGTGGACATCACCACGTCCGACCGCGACCGCAGCAAGTACGGCATGCTGGCCCGCCTGGCGGTGGAGGCCGGCTTCGACTGGGTGTACTACGAGTCCAAGGCGCACATCCACTGCTCGGTGAAAGCAGGTAAGCTGGCCCTGGACCCCGGATCCGCCCCTACGGAAGGCCACTGGCAGACCCCCGGCTTAATAGCTTAATTCAAGGGAAAAAGAAACGTGGGGGGAGGCTGAGGGCCAGGAGCAGGGGCACTGGGCGATGACTGCGTTTCCGCGGTGGGAACCTGCCCTGTGAGGTGCCGGCCCCTCGAACTCACCCCTACCTTTGAGGCCACAGAGCCCAAAGTTCTCCATGACCCGAGGTGGGGTTCTGTGACTTCCTGCCCGCTTCTGCAGGGGGTGGGAAAGCGTGACTGGGGGAGGGGCGCTAGGCGCTTCCAGGCGAGGGAAGGCAGCCCTGCGCGGTTAGCCAGGTCTGGGCGAGCTCCTTCCTCTCGTTTAGGGTTCAAGAACCAACTGCCCTCACCGGCTGTCCCAAGCGCAGGGGCGTCTGTCCTGCCCCGGAGCCCGCGTCCTGGCTCCTCCCCGCCGGGCGCCCGTGGATCCTAAGCTGCCTTCGCTCACTCGCTGAGCCTTTGGGGAGAGGCCTGGTGGGCGGCAGTAAACCCAGGGGTAACCACCTCCAGCAGCTGGAGGCCGCGCGCCGGAAGCCTGCGTTCCTATTGGGAGCCGGGCCGGGACGCCCTGGGCGGCGGGCAAATCCCGGAAAGCCGGCCCGAGTCGGCGTGAGGCTGCCTTCTCTGGGCCTGCAACGCCACACGCTGTTGCTGGCGAGGAACAGCCGTAGAGGAGGCGCCATCGCGCGCACGCGAACCTCAGGCCTGGGGCTGTGTGCACAACGCTCTCCGCCGCCCGCATAAATTGGCACGTTTAGCAAAGCCGTTCACGGTGAATTTCGGGGAAACTCTGCCTTCCTCACCCCCCTTCCAGGTTGCCCTGCTTGTCTCCTAAATTCCAAGTTAATGGCAATATGTTAGTAGGAAAACACTTTAAAGGTGTCAAGGCACACTTGTAGGTAAAGGCAAGCGTGGCTTCTCGTCCCCACAGAAAGCAAAGGCGTGGAGCGGGGGCGGCAGGGGCGGGTGTGCGGCCCAGAGAGCTCCGCGCCGCAGGGAGGCAGGAGGCGGCACCCCCACTTCGCGGCCTCGGCAGCGGCCCCTGGGCCCAGGGCGCTCCCTGCGCAAAACCTCCTCCCCGGCTCCCTGCCCTCGGGGTCCCCCTAGCGGGGGTCTCCGGAGGCCTCCTCCCAAGTGAGCAGCGCTAATCCATCCGCCGGATCGCGCCGGGAGAGCAGAGCCGCGGCGCGGGAGCCGCTCATTGGCATTCTGCGCACACGGGCGGGGGCGCGGGGCGCAGTGTGTCAAGCCGGGCCGTGCGACTCGACGACTCGGGCTAGTCAGCGCCTGGGGTCGCATTCCGGGGGGCTACGGAGGGCCTCCAATGGCCAGCCCCGCACTTCATGTCGGAGAAACCGATGAGAAGATTAAAAGCCTCCTGTAATTCCAGCAGGAAGATTCTTTCTGGCAATCTCTATTTGCAAAAAGCATGATCCCAGAGATTGGAATGCAAAGAAGACGGCCCTCCCCGCCCTCCTCCCCGGCCCCCTGCGCTCCGCCCCAACTTCAATTATTGTCCTCGGGACAGTGAGCCTCAGAGAGCGACAGAGGGCTCGAGAAAGCGGGTAGCCAAGGGGCCTTGAGACTCGGAGCTTCCAGCGCTCCGAACAGGCCCCGCCATTTAAAATTCAAATACACATCTTGAGTGCTTGGAAGAGAGGCCTGGCTGTGCAAATAGTGCTTGTGAATTGCACACGGGGGGGGGTTGCACCTGAGCAAATAGGGAGGGGGAGGCCCGCGAGCTGGGGAGAGAGTGAGCTGAGAAAAGGGAGGGGAGAAAATGGAAGTGTCCGCTTCCAAGAGTGTCTCCTGTTTATCCCAGAAATCACAATGACAATGCTGGGCCCTTTATTGGATTTTAATTAGAAAATCCACACAAGCCTCGGATTTTCACACCTCGGCCAATCTCTGGAATGTTTGTCCAGTTGCTACAACTACTGCAGCTATTTTTCACTCCCCGCCCCCGCCCCTCCGCAGGCCTACGCCGAGACGCG
>NW_012115154.1:23893223-23894282 GCF_000951035.1 Colobus angolensis palliatus | reverse complement strand
CGCCGGGGCGGGAGGGAAGGAGGGTGCGCCCGGCGCCCGCGGGAGCTCAAGGAGGCTTCCAGAGGAATCCAAGTGCAGAGCAAACACCCTCTGGATGGATTCGCGGCGAGGCGGGGTGTGTGCGGAGCTGGGGGTGGGGTTGGAGGAAGGCGGAAGGAAGGAGTGTCACCGGCCTCTGCAGGAAACGCCAGCCAACCTCTGTCACCGCCAGCTCAGACTTAGAGAGTCGTTAAGGAATGTGCCTGCGTCGGAATCCTGTCCCTGGGGCGGTGGGGTTGGGGGAGGGAGGTCTGTGCGGGACTCACCTGGAATCAATCGCCCCGCCCAGCGCTGAGCGCATCCCTAGCCTAGGCGCGCGGGCACCAAGTGTGCGCCCTCCTCCCCAAGACGCGCCTCCCTCTCGGAACTCAATGCCCTGTCCTCTCTTCTCTCCCTTCTCCTCACCCGCAGAGAACTCGGTGGCGGCCAAATCGGGCGGCTGCTTCCCGGGCTCGGCCACCGTGCACCTGGAGCAGGGCGGCACCAAGCTGGTAAAGGACCTGCGCCCCGGGGACCGCGTGCTGGCGGCGGACGACCAGGGCCGGCTACTCTACAGCGACTTCCTCACTTTCCTGGACCGCGACGACGGCGCCAAGAAGGTCTTCTACGTGATCGAGACGCGGGAGCCGCGCGAGCGCCTGCTGCTCACCGCCGCGCACCTGCTCTTCGTGGCGCCGCACAACGACTCTGCCGCCGCGGAGCCCGAGGCGTTCTCAGGCGCGGGGCCGCCTTCCGAGGGCGCACTGGGGCATCGGGCGCTGTTCGCCAGCCGCGTGCGCCCGGGCCAGCGCGTGTATGTGGTGGCCGAGCGCGACGGGGACCGCCGGCTCCTGCCCGCCGCTGTACACAGCGTGACCCTACGTGAGGAGGCCGCGGGCGCCTACGCGCCGCTCACGGCCCAGGGCACCATCCTCATCAACCGGGTGCTGGCCTCGTGCTACGCCGTCATCGAGGAGCACGGCTGGGCGCACCGGGCCTTCGCGCCTTTCCGCCTGGCGCACGCGCTCCTGGCTGCACTGG
>NW_012115154.1:23885270-23892878 GCF_000951035.1 Colobus angolensis palliatus | reverse complement strand
ATAATAATAATAATAATAATAATAATAAAGTAGGACAGTCCAAAGTAGACTCTAAGGAAACAAGGACCCCGGGAAGTTTTGTTGTTGTGTTTAGTTGATATATATTTTTTGAATTTTTTGGTTATTGTTTTATTTTGGTTATTTTTTCCTCCTCTCCTGGCTATTTATTTGGTATGAATAGATGTTTTAAATAATATGAACCGGACCTTCAAGAGCCTTAAATAGTTTGTTTCTTGGATAATTTATTATGATCATGTGAACTGTACTCACGGGGGAAAGATTATTTTGTGAGGCCAAGCAACCTGCTCAGAGTCTATTTTTCTACATGTACCTCGTCCCGGCTGTCAGAAAGCAAACCTCTGTCCCCGCCATCCCTCCCTTCCATCTCCTGCTTCTCAGCAAGTGCAAACTCAAACGTGCTTCATGGGGGTCCACAAATTATATTTTTATACACAGAATTGTAAATTAGATTTTTTGAGAGATCAATACTTAACTGAATTACATTTCATTTTTGAAATAGTGTAAAATATGAAAATATATTATTTTAATTTAACTAGTTTCCGATGTAACAGCCATCTCCTCTGTTGTCTTTATGGTTTCATATTCCCTTTGTATTCACCGTTTTGCCACATTCTTGGAAGCCAAGACTGTTACACACACACAACACACACTTTCTTTGCTTTGCTTTTTTTTTTTTTTTTCTGACAAACTGGAAGAACTCTGTTATTTTTAACTTCAAAGAATTTATTAGAAAATAATATTTTTTAAAAGCGCACATAGTGATGAGCCCACGAGGATGGAGCCTGCAGTTTGTACAGAGAAAACAAAAGGATGTTTTTGCATTAATAAATTGAGAAATAACTGCTGTAAATTTACTAAAATGTATTTTTGAATATTTTGTAATAGTTTTATAGAAATAAAATGTGCCATGCACAGACCGCTTAGTATCTAATAACTAAGAATCCCTGTTGCAGCCCTTTTTCTTTTTCTTTCTTTTTTTTTTTTTTTTTTTGGCTTCTTTGTTTGGGAAACCTAGTGCTGACAGGCACTCCCAATATTCTATTTAGATGTGTTGCTTATACTGTGAACTCAGACTGACTGACTTAGGTAACCAAAGTAGGCACACAAACCAACTTCTTCTCATGGCTGGAGAAACCTCAGCTCTGTTTGTATTTATTGTGTGATGCTCTTCCTACGCTCCCAAAGGTTGGGGGTGCCACCCGTAGGGACTGTGCTATCCCCCTAACCCCACCCCTTATCTAGCAAAGCCTAATGTGTAAGCCCAGAGGAGGTGGCCTGGGGACGGCCACCGAGAACCTTCTCCTAGGACTCCTGTGTGTGGTTGCTGGGCAGACCGCTGGCCTGACCCTGTTCGTGCTGTCTGTGATCTGTAGGGAAGAGGCTCATTGCTGCTTTCTGAGGTCCTGTTGTGCCCCTTCCAGAAAGCATCCTTAGAAGAGAGGACCAGGTTTGATCTTCTCTGAAGCTCTATCCTCTTTTCTTGAGGGTCCCCTTAAATCCGAGCGGCAAGCCCACAGTGGCATGGGCCAGTCGCTGGAATGTCGGGGCTGCTGTTGAGGTCCTCAGGCTATGCTGGTTGTCTGTGTGACATGGCAGTCAGGCGTGGACTTTGATCCCTGTTGAGTGAGCATGCTGCTGTGGGTGCTGGGCTGGGGAAGGTCCTTCCATGCTTCATGCTGCCTTGGAGGCCAAGAGGGTCTCTGCCCTTGGCGGTTGTCAGGGTCCCAGGTGGAAGACTACTACCAGTTCTTTGGCTTACGGAAGATGTGTGCCATGCTTTGTGCTTTGGGCTAAATTATCCAAGCAGGCTGAGCTTTGGAAGGGTCGCGCTGTGTGAGCTCAGGGCCTCCTAGCAGCTGGAGCCTGTGTGGAAGGTGGTCCAGGCTTAGGGAGCGGGAGTGAACAGACTTCAGCCCCACCTGGCAGGGGCTCACTCCTGAGGCTGGGACCAGTCCCTGAAGGTTTGCTCTGCTGAGGGTCTGCCCTTGAGTGACCTTCCGGGGAGGGCGTGTGCCCAGGTGGATGGCGCAGGGTCTCTGAAGCCTCCACAGGGCCGGGCCCTTTGCGCAGGAGCAGTCCTCAGCCATTTTCTGTAAAAGACTTTTCTTTAGTGTTCTAGGTGGTCAGCAGGTTCCAGGCTGATGTTTACAATCTCGGAGGAAGTGTGATGGTTTCTGTTCTTTTGGCGGTTCAGTATAATTTCAAGTCAGTCAAAAGTGAACCCAGAAGCACTGGGCACAGCAGCTCCTCTGGCTGTGCTGACAGACCTGGCGATGTGACCGTGTGGCCCAGATGGTCAGAGAGAAGCTGGTCATTGACCAAGCCCCAAGGTGCCTGAGGCCGTGGTGCAGCTCTGCTGGTGACTGGGGTACCTTGGAGCAGAGCCTCACCCAGATGGGAAATCCTGACTCCTGGGTGGCACTGCCTCCTGGACAGGCCCGGTGGCAGTGTCCGTGCTGCTGGGTGCTGTCCCCAGCCCTCCTGGTCCGTCTTCTTAAGATCCGTCCACTGCTTTATATTTAAAATTATTTTTCACAGGCAAGGAAAGGAAACCACTGCTTAGAGAAACTAGGCAGAGGGCATCAAGAGGGTGCAGCCCAGCCCCGCCAGGACGAGGGGCCGACTTCTCATTCAGGGTTGACGGAGCCAAGAGTTTGTGCAAAATGTACGCTTGGTGGTTGCTGCCAGCCTCCCTCATGACTAAATGCATATCTATTCCTGTCAAAACGTGTATCAGAATGTACTTGAAACTGTTATCTTTGTGCTCTATTGTTTGAATAATTAAAGAAATTACAGAGACTCTCTTCAGTGTCTGTGATGTGGCAGAACCCGCTCCCAAACTGTCATCTGTGTTTCTCATCGTCTTCCACAAGGTAGTGCTGGGAATGTGAAGGAAATTCTCATTGAGCGTGTAGACTCCGTTCTCTCAGTGGGTGGGTTTGGTCAGGCTTTGGGACTTTTTACTGGTGCAAGGAGGCAGGCACGTGACTCCACTGTCTGAGGGAGTTGACAGAGCTGTGAGCATCACACCCACTGGGAAACATGGGGCAGACATGCAGGGAATGCTGGTCAGTTGCAAGATTTGGCAAGAAAGCAGCAGAGCGCCTGCCGGGGAGGCAAGCGGGCCTGCAGGGAGCCAGCTCTTCCTCAGTGCAGCTGCTCTGGCTTTCCGGATGGTGATCCACTCCAGGAGGCTGAGAAGCCCAGGAAGTGACTCCGTGTGACTTCTTGAAAAGGAGTCACAAAACCCTTCGTAAACCCTGCCGTTTCTGGGCACTCCCTGGGATTGATGTTCCAGGACAGAGCTAGGCAAATTTTGGCCTCTGGGACAAATCTGGTCTGAGGTCTGTTTTCACATAGCCCCTGGGCTGAGACTGTTTTTACGTGTTTTAATGTTTAAAAACAAAAAATCTAACGAAGTCTGCTATTCCTCGACGTGACAATTCCGTGAAACTCAAATTTCAGTGTCCATCCGTAAAGTTTTATTGAAACACGTCCACACTCACTCACATATTGTCTGAAGAAGCTTCTCCACTAGCCCAGAGGAAAGCAACAGAAACCACCCATCCTGCACAGCCTGGTGTTTACTCTCTGGCTCTCTGCCGAAGTTTGCCAACCCTCTTTCTAGGATTTTGGATTGAAATCAAGCTTGGCATTAGGGGCTGGGGGCTGAGGACAGGAGTTGGAACACAGTGACCTGTCTACCATCGCAGCGTACTTCTCAATTAGAATTCAATTAGAATTGCCCACCCACTCCTGCTTCTTCTTGAGAGCCATAGGGGCCTCAGGAGGTTAACAAGTCCAGGAAGACCCCGGAGGCAGCCACGTCTGCCTGGTAGGGCCACAGCACCCTTCGATGCTGATCAAGTGTGTGCGAGGCACACCCTGTGCAGGAGACGCGGGGCCCAGACACAGCCCGCGGAGTCCCCAGAGCAGTAGCGGAAGCCGCAAGGTGTCACTCTTCTCATCTGTGCGGATCACACCATAGTGAGAAAACAGTAAGTCTGGATTTGGAGATGCTTTCTTTTTTTTTTTTTTTTTTTTGGCTGAGCTCAATTTTCTCAAATTAAGAACAAAATTTTTTTCACATTTCACTCTATAAACAAGCACTGGGTCCTCTTAATGAAGAGGGAGGCATGAAAGTGGTATGGAGGGTTGCATTTTAATGGCTATCTTTGGTTTGGAAATGAGGGTAGCTGTGTTTTCAGATGGCGTAAAGAGGTTGAAACAAGAGGGTTGAACATCCGAAAACTGAAGATAGAGTAGAAGACAGATTACGCCAGGAATCAAAGGAAAAAACTCTCCCCACACAGAATTGATGCCTGGATGGAATCCTCCATCCCAGGTGAGGGCCCAAGCGTTTGCTTCCGGGTGAAGTGGACAGCAAAGCCCATTGCACCTGGGAAAGTTCCTTCCTCCAGATCTGAGGTTAATGTAAGGATTTGCCTTAGAACCCTGCAACCTAAAGACAGCAAAATAAACCCACTGCCTCTGCGAGGGACGTGAAGGCCCCATCCCTTGAGCGTCTGTTCACCCCATGGCTTAGGTCTCAGAATCCCAGCTGAAGGCCTCTGGCCAGAACTCTGCGGCTCTCATGGCGCAGGCGGCCCTCTAGCGGGCAGGGCCCACCGGCCAGGAGCCTCCACAGAGGAATGGGACTGTGGAGAGGACAATGTGGTCCCTACCACTTCAGAAAGAGGGTCCGAGTCTCTGCGCAGCCTGGGAAGCCAAGGCACGGTTGAGCCTGCCCGTGTTTACTCCACTGCGCGCCATTCTTAGGGCTGCTGTTCTTCTTACTATTCTGTGAGTGGCAAGGGACAGCACAATCTTCCCTCCCGTGCCTGGGGCCTCAGAGGGTGAGCCTTGGCCCAGTGTCCAGGTCCCACCTCCCAAAGATTCCGACTGGGGCACTGACCTGGGCCTGGCTCCCCCAGGGCCGAGCTGCAGAGCAACCAGCACCACCCGGGAGAGAAGCAGCCGCCCCTCCCGGGCGTGCCCTGGAGCTCATCCACGGTTTGGACCTGCACCGAACACCAGCAGACTGCAGCAGGAGGCCCCTTCTACAGTTCCAGCTCGGCTTTGGAGGACGCAGGCCGGTGCTCTCCTCCTCTCCAGCTCTGGTCAAGCCAGGACTCCCGGTCGTCTTTCAGCCCCCACAGCCTCCGCGTGTAAAAGGCACTAGCAGCACCGCGTGAGTGTCTGGGGACCTACTCATGTCCGGGCTCTCTCCTCTCCCTGCAACTCCATGCTCTCTCCAGAATTGCGGGATGCCGGGTGCAGATGGCACCTGCCATTGGACCAGCTCCTGGCTTCTTCTCCAGAAGTGTCCCGGGTCTGTGGGGAGCCGTGGGCCCTGGCCTTGGGGGAGCTAGGGTCCCAGGGCTGTGAGGAGCCGCTGACTGCAGGCCTGGGGCTATGGGGAGTCGTGGGTCCCGGAGCTGTGGGGAGCTGAGGACTTGGAGCCCAGGAGTGGCGGAAGCCGGGGTCCCGGGGCTAGGGACAGCTGGGGTCCCGGGCTGGAAGGAGCCGTGGACTTGGGGCCCGGGCTGAAGGGAGCCGTGGACCCGGGGCTGGGGGGATCTGGGGTTCCGGGGTTGGAGGGAGCCGTGAACTTGGGGCTTGAGGCTGAGGGGAGCCACGGGTCGGAGGCTGGGGGGAGCCGAGGTCTGCGGGCTGGGGGAATCTGGGGTCCCGGGGCTGGAGGGAGCCGTCCCCGCGCTGCCCTGGTGGAGTCTGGGCGCCCTCTGGTGCTCGCGTCGGGGAAGCGCAGGCGGTGGCCGCGGGGCCGTCGCCCTGGGCCGAGGTCGGACAGCGCCGGTGAGCCCTTAAGGATTCAAGCGTCAAAGTCCCTTCAAACCGAGGGCAGATGACTACAGGCCACCTCCACCCACGGGAGCGTCAAGGAGGGGCAGCGAGATGAGAGCCAGGGGGGTCACACGCCTTCCTCTCCAGAGGGGTCAGTCCAGCTTCGGGGTGCTGGGGCCGGCCCGGAGAGGCCGCCCTGAGTCCGGGACCCACAGGAGGCATCAGCCAAAGACACGGAGGAAGGGGCGTGGGACATGTGAGGGGATGGTGCCGGCCGTCGGCACAAGAGAGGAAATAAACAGAAAAATCTGGAGATCAGGAAGAGTATTGGCTGAGGGCAGAGGGCAAAGGCCACCTCTGACATCTGACCCTGAGAGCGACCGAGTCCGGAGCGCCCAGAGCCGTCCTAAAGGTTCCACGGGAAACCTCATCCTGTCACCACGACTCCCTCTGTGCAGATGGAAGAGCGGGTCTCAGAGGTGGCGCAAGGTCTCGTGGGGAGCAGAGGCGGCGCAGACTCGGCCGGGGCCACCCACCCACTGCAGCAGCCCCTTGCCTCCAGCCCATCCTCTCTAGCTCCAGAAGCAGGTCTCAGGCTGAACTAACATATGTGCCAGACGGGGAAGGCCAGGGCTCTGGGCGTGCGGAGGAGGGGATGGGACAGCCAGGCCGAGGGGCGCCCACCCCCGGACAGAGGTGCGTGGACAGAAACAGTGTTCGCTCTGAAACGGGGACGGGTGGTGTCCTCTTGTAGTCAAAGCCTGGGTGGAAAGCGTTCTAGAGCATACGAGAACCCAGGTGAAGAGATGGAGTGTTTCTGCTGACCCTAAGGAACACTCTTCTGGAATCCAGGCTGGTGAAACACAAAGGCTGCCTCACCACTAGCAAGTGCTTGGAGCTGGGTTAGGGTTAGCCCAACCCAGGCAGGCGGCGACGCAGGGCCAGCATCAGGAGGACCCAGGGGCCTGGCCAAGGCTGGCTGTCCTGGGATAGGAGGCCCTCCCCAGCGCCACAGACAGCCGCACTCTCTGGGTGGTGACCAGCTGCCCCAGGGATGCCCTGCCTTGAGGTTGTGTCTGAAAGAAAAACTACCTCTTTCAGCTTTTTCTCCTTTGTCACAAAAAAAATTTCAGAAATAAAAACCTACTGGAAGATTGCTTATAACATGTACAGAAACCGTGTCAGGCTGAGTGTGCAGTAACCGTACGGGATGACGGGCCACACACACCCGGGAGCACACCGTCACCGCAGCACCTGCACACGTGTGTCACACCAAAGCCAGAGTTTGCCAAGAATATTTACCCTACACCACAGTATCATCTCTTTATTCAAGCCGGCGACTCATTGATTTCAGGACCCACTAGTGGGTTGTGGGAGCAATTTTAAAGTCCCTGCTCTGTGTCCAGGGCCACATCAAGAATGAAAGAAGGGAGTGGTGAGGGAGCCCCAGTCCTAGATGTCCCTCAGTGGGGAGCACCTGCCCTGGACACCCGGCCAGCCAGGCAGAGTGGGGCAGAGGCGCAGCCTACCCTTCCAGGGCAGGTGAGCCACAGGCACCTCTCCCAAGACCCCTCAGCGAATGTACCAACCCTGCCAACCTCTCCTCTGGTCACAGCTCACTCTCTGTTCTAGACACTGGAACCTTCCTTGCTCCACTGGGAGGGCTGTGAGCATACATGAGGCTGGGGCTTCAGGAGGCAGGAAATATGGTAAAAGAGAGAAGGAAGGTGAGTTCTGGGGCTGAGAGCCAAAAAGGGAAAGACCCCAGGAGAAGAGAAAAGA
>NW_012115154.1:23882397-23884557 GCF_000951035.1 Colobus angolensis palliatus | reverse complement strand
GTCTGGTCTCGAACTCCTGACCTCAGGTGATCCACCCGCCTCGGCCTCCCAAAGTGCTGGGATTACAGGTGTGAGTCACTGTGCCTGGCTGGATTTCAGTTAACTTAAAAACAATACAGGCAGATTTGTTCTATTTGCTATATTTTCCTAGTTTAATATAAGGAACACACTTCCAAAACACAAGATGATGAACTAATTTTAAAATGCACAGACCCAGGATCCCATCCAAGGCATCATAGGCCACTGTGGCTCTCTGGTCCTGCCCACATCCCACTCCCGAGTCCCTCTCTCTCACACAGCCCCTCACATCCCTGTGCTAAGGTGCCCAGGCCGCCTTGGTGAACAGCAATCAGGGCGAGGGCAAGGAGGCAGCTGTGAGATGGGGGACCTCAGCCACCTGCCTGGGCATGGTCGACGGAATGCCAGCTGACAACGTGCCCCAACCCTGGCACCTCTTCCCAGTTCTGTAATTTAAAATAACTCCATGTGATCCCCCATGCTGGGGCCATAGGCAGGAGGTGACCCTAGGTCCCCAGACACCTGCAAAGGCCCAAGCTCTCCCTGAACACCACAGCAGCCACAGCGACCCTCCTGGCAGGCGATCAAAGCTATTTATAGGCAGAGTGCTGGTGTCAGTTCTCAAAGACTAGGTGTTCAGTCAAAAAAGACCCTTTTTAGGTCAGGGAAATGAGTTTAAAAATACTTCTGTCTGCAAGTGTGCCAGACGGAGGGTGGAGGCTTTCATTGTCTTAAGCAGCCCGGGGGACCTTCCTCCAGTGGGACCTGCTAGACCAGGACAGGCCTGCCTACCTCCCACACCTGCCCCGGCCCCTGGCTGGGCACACCCAGCAGCTCTCCCTGTCATGTCGTGTCCCTCTGCCCAGCCCTACCAGCCTCTGGGGTGGGCTTTCACCACTGCTCCTCCTGCCCCTCCTGCAGCCTGTGACCTTGGCCCCTACCAAGGAGCAGGTGGGGCCCTGGGGCCTCCTAAGAGAGATGGGCTCTGGCCACTCTCTGTCCATGCCACAGAGACACAGATCCACTGGCTGCCACTGGGGCCACTGGGGTGTCCAAGGGGATGACTGTGTATGAGTGTGGGTGAATGTGTCCATGTATGTGAGTTTGAGTGTGTCTGTGTCTGTGTATGTGTGTCTGTGTGTGCATGCATGTGTGTGTGAATGTGCATATGTGTGTCTGAGTGAGCGTGTGAATGGTGTATATATGTGTGAATGTGTATATGTCGGTGTATGAGTGTGTGTGTGGTGTATGTATCTGTGTATGTGTGTGAATGTGCATATGTGTCTGTGAGTGTGCATGAGTGTGTCTGAATGTATGAATGTGCACGTGTGTGTATGTGCATTTGTATGTATGTGAATGTGCACATGTGTGTGAATGTGCATGTGTATCTGTCTGCAAATGTGCATTTGTATGTGAATGTGCGTGTGTGTGCATGTGCGTATGTGTGAATGTGCGTGTGTGAATGTGCATGTGTGTGAATGTATGTGAATGTGCATGTGTATCTGTGTCTGCGAATGTGCATTTGTGTGTGAATGTGCATATGTGTGAGTGTGAATGTGCGTGAGTGCGTGTGTGTGAATGTGCATTTGTGTGTGTATGAGTGTGAATGTGCATATGTGAGTGTGAATGTGCATGTGTGAATGTGAATGCGAGTGTGCACATGTGTATGAATGTGCATTTGTGTGTGTGTGAATGTGCATGAATGTGCGTATGTGTGAATGTGCATTTGTGAGTGTGTATGAGTGTGAATGTGCATTGTGTGAATATGCGTGAGTGTGCACATGAGTGTGAATGTGAATGTGCATTTGTGAGTGTGTGTGAATGTGCATTGTGAATGTGAATGTGCATGAGTGTGCACGTGTGTGTGCATGTGTGAATGTGCATGAGCGTGCACATGTGTGTGAATGTGCATTTGTGTGTATGAGTGTGTGAATGTGCATGTGCGCATGTGTGTGAATGTGCATTTGTGAGTGTGTATGAATGTGTGAATGTGCATTGTGAGTGTGAATGTGCGTGTGCACATGTGAGTGTGTGAATGTGCATTTGTGAATGTGTATAAGTGTGTAAATGTTCATAGTAGTGAATGTGCGTGTGTGAGTGTGCATGAGTGTGAATGTGAATGTGCATTTGTGAGTGTGTATG
>NW_012115154.1:23863694-23881275 GCF_000951035.1 Colobus angolensis palliatus | reverse complement strand
GGAGGGATTATGGAGAGAGGGAGGGATTATGGAGAGAGGGAGGGATTATGGAGTGAGGGAGGGATTACGGAGAGAGGGAGGGATTATGGAGTGAGGGAGGGATTATGGAGGGAGGGAGGGATTATGGAGAGGGAGGGATCATGGAGTGAGGGAGGGATTACAGAGGGAGGGAGGGAATATGGAGGGAGGGAGGGATTATGGAGAGGGGGAGGGAGAGTGGCCCATCTTCTTCAGTGGCTCAGTCATGGTTGAGCCTATCTGTGAAGAAACTTTTGATTCAAGCCGGACCTATACCAGGGGCTAAAGAAGATCTTAAATAATTCCTCCACTCTTCCCTGAAATTGCATAGGATCGCGTGTGTGGGTGGGGGAAGACAGATTCTTAACATGAAACACTTAGGGGGTGGGCTCTGTCTTTCCTTCCAGTTGTTCTGCCTCTCCACCCATCCTGTCATTGATGAAAGTAACAGTGGTTCTGAGCCTGTCTTCGCCTTTGACTTCCGGATCGTGCTGATGCGGGTCTCCTCAGGTCACAGACAAGGAAACTTAACTTTGAGAAGGTAAATGGTTTTCCACACTGCGCAGTTAAGGGAAGGAGCCAGGAAATGCTCTGCTGTGGTGCTCACCGTCTACTTGGTTCCTTGCACCGGGCGGGGGGCGCTGCCCTGGGCAAACCCAGACCCTCCACCCCTGTCATTCTTCCCAAACACCCTCCCTTTTGCGGGGCTCGTTCCAGCTTCCACCTTTGCGCTTAGCCTTTCTCCCAAACAGCAGTGCCTGCCTCTTCTTTCCAGGTGGCTACATTCCACCTGACAGACACAGAGTTCAGGGCCAGCCCGGCGGTTCCAGGGGGATGAATGCCGGGAGGAAGAAGTCCTTAGGACATGAATGTATTTAGAGTTGCCATGCCTTGGGAGATGCTCCTTCTCCTAACCTGGGGTTCCAATGGGGGCGGAAGTCAATGTATCTTTTTTAAAACTTGGCCATAAGTTACCAAAGCCTTAGCATTTGTATGTATTCACTGGCTCAGTAATTTTAATTAATTAGAATTTACACCAAGGAAATGATTATGGATTTGCACATGACATAGCCACTAGTATGTTTTCTGCAGTGGTATTTATAGTAGAACAAATTTGGGCAGCAGCCTAAATTGCCATCACTAGGGGTTAAGGAAAGTAAGGCCCATCCATGTAAGGGATTGCTACTCAGTTATGTAAGGTGACACTGGGGAAGAATATTTAACCTCCTGAGCAAATAGTTACATACATTACGTGGTGACAAAAGCTGGTTCCATAATGCGGTGTGCAGCCTTGCCCACTTGGGTGCGTGTGTGTGTGTGTGTGTGTGTGTGTGTGTAGGAACCCACTCTCTGGGCGACGCAATTATAAGTGACTTTATTTTCTCCCTTTCCTCCTCTATATTTTCCAAATTTGTCTCAATGACAACTTAGTTCTTTGTAAGCAAACATAAAATATTTCAATTTAAAAATATTTAAGAAATGATTTGTTTTTGTTTCTCCTTTCCTCTCTAAATCCATGCTGGTTTTTACCTGGTCACGAGAACATCCTGGAACAGCCGCCAGGAAGCTGGTTGGGTGCACATTTGAGAGATTTGGGGCCTCTGCTTTTGCTCTTGCTTCCAAAATCAATGGTGTAGTTTTGTTTGTTTGTTTGTTTTTTGTAAGGAATATCTGAAACGATAGTCAGTCTTCAACCTTTGATGGTGATTTTCACTTTTTAAGTAATCAGAGCCATTCAGAGAAGGATCTTGAGGAGTGTGGGGTGAAAAAAGAACTAGGTGGGCTGGCCACGAAGCCATGAGGTTTGCCTTCACGCCAGGCTCAACACTGGTACCCCAAAAGGCCTTTCTCAAATATACTCATCCATGGAAAAAGTGTACATTTTCCCACGATGGCTCCATAGGGAGCCAGATCTGCTACAAGACCCGTGATGTCTCGGGCAAGCCAGGGCAGCTCTGCCAGCTCGGGGCACACAAAGGTCAAGTGCCGGTGTCTTTGGGCATGTTTTTACCCCTGCCATGGAGCCAGCCCTTTGCCACCAGAATTGTCTGCTTCACGCGGACAGGGCTGGACTGTGCCGTCCGCTGCCGCGCCCCACTGTGTCCATCACCGCAGGAGACCCACTGTGTCCACTGCAGAAGCCCCACTGTGTCCATCACCGCAGAAATGCCACACATTGGCACTCAGTAAATATCAAGTTCATGAATGAGTGAGTGAGTAAGCAACCGATGAACGAATGTGGGCAGCACCAGTATCTCCGAGCAGGTTAAACACGTACCGCCCGGGCATCGGCGCACAGCCACATCAGGAAGCAGAGGCCGCCCAACAGGTGTGAGAGCCCTGACCTGGACTGAGTCCTGCAGGCTCCTGCGCAGCTTCTCCTCATGGGGTCTGGCCCAGCCGGGGGTGTCTCCAGACCCCACATCCACTTACACAAGAATGCAGCCAGGAGCAGGCTCAGGGAGGGGCTGGAAGGACTTCTCGGGGTCATGGGAGGGGAGGCTGGCTGGCATCCATCACATACCTCAGCTGCCACAAGGCAAGCAGGACAGGCCCCAGAAAGGCCTGTTGGAACAGGAGAGGCTCAGTTTTCTCTTGTCCTGAAAGGAAGCTGGTGGCCACGTGTGGACCCATACGGCCTGGATGGGATGCTGGGCAGGGTTATGGACATGGCCAGTGTGGCAGGTAGGGAGAAGGACGGGCTCCTCCCCGGGGCTGGGCTGCCCGTGGGGGGTTTGGGGCCTGTTGGTGCTCAGGGGGTTCACTGTGTTCTCTTCCTGGTGCAAGCATGGCCTCGGGAAGACGGGTTCACCCAGCGTTGATCTGCCTCAGCCCCTTCCCTGGCTGTGACTCAGCCCCAATGGAATCGGGGCAAGAGCCAGTCGTGGACCAGAGAACCTGGGGGCTGGAGAGGGAGATGGCCCCCAGGCTGCGCGGCCGGCTGCGGTTGCTCATTGCCCAAGCGTGGACGGGGCTCCTCCTGGCCGACGGTGTCACTCAAAGCTCGCGGGGCCCGGTCCCTGTACTGGAGCCCCACGGCCGTCCTTGCGCCTCCGGCTGAGCAGCTCCCTGCGCTCGCAGACCCAAGGCCGATGGTCGCCGTGTTACTTCGCTGGTTGTGGTTTTGGTTGGGTTTTTAGCTGTCGATATGCTAACGGCTCTGCCTGGGGAAACCTGAATACACTGAGAGGTTAAGAACAGAAGTGCGGGCCAGACACGCGCTGTTCCCACGGCCGGACCCTCTGGGTGGACGCAGATGGTGTGAGCAGAGCAGGCACTGACCGTCCAGGCCCGGGGGTGGGGGGAGCAGAGGGGACCCAGGCGGCTTCAATGTCCTGGCTATCAGGAGCGTAAGCAAACTTTTCATATGAAACTGGAATGTGTGAAAACTTACTGTTTAGAAACACTAGTTGCTAACTTGTTCTTTCTTAACAAATTGTAATCCTCAAAGGGCCAGAGAGGAGTGGGCAGGCCCCGGGGACAGATCTCCGCGGGGTTCTGGGCGTGTCCAGGAATAGGTAGAGCTGCTGTGGGGGAATGAGGAGGGGAGAAGAGGGAAGAGAGAGTAGGGTCAGAGAGAAAGAGAGGGACAGAGGCAGAGAAGGGGGCACGAGGCCCCTCCAGCCGGCAGGAAAGTCTGTGGCGCACCCCTCACCCGCTCCTGGTGCTCGCTCCCAGCAGGGACAGGCATCCCAGCCCCTTCGGATGTCCAGGCAGCACTGAGGAAAGGTCCCCAGAGTCTGTGCCCGGCGGGGACCGTGGGCAGACAGAGCGCAGTCCTGGTCTGCAGCGGGCGGCGCGGCGAGGCCCGAGACAGGGGCGGCCCGGAGGTTCCCGGGGCTGCCGAGATGCGCGCGCGGAGCCTGGCGGTCCGGGGAAGGAGTGCGGGGGTGCGCGGCGGCCCGGCCTGCTTTAGCCACGGGCTCAGCCGGGCTGTCCCTGCGCTGCCTTCTGGGACTCTCCGGGCAGCCAGGCGGGCCCGGGCTCCCTGCTGTGACGCAGCCAGCTGGAGGCCGCACGGGGCTGCTGCGGGGACGCTGGCGGCGCAGGGCCTGGGCGCCTCGGGGCTCACCCCGGGGCACGGACAGAAGGACCGCCTGACCAGGTAAGCTCCGCAAAAAGAAAAAACAGCAAAAGTTAACTGGAGAATCGCCCAGGTCCTGAAATTCCTGATGCAGCCCCAAAGCGTGGCCGTCAGGGAGGCTGTCTGGGGTCCTCGGGGAATGTAATATCCCTCCACAAATGGGGGCTTCGAGACAGGGAATTCACTGCGAATTGCTTTTGTGTCTTCATAAAACTTTTCCCCCCCTTTTTTTGAGACAGGGTCTCACTGCTGCCCAGGCTGGAGTGAAGAGACAGGATCTCTGCTCACTGCAACCTCCACCTCCTCAGCTCAAGCGATCCTCCCACCTCGGCCTTCTCAGTAGCTGGGATTACAGGTGCCTGCCACCACACCCGGCTAATTTTTTTTTTTTTTAGTAGAGACAGGGTTTCCCCACGTTGGCCAAGCTGGTCTTAAACTCCTGACCTCAAGTGATCCGCCTGCCTCAGCCTCTCAAAGTGTTGGGATTACAGACAAGAACCCTCCTATCACCCAGCTTCCTGTTTCTTAATGTAGTATTTGCTTCACCAGTATTTTATTTAGGATTTTTTTGCATCAATATTTATAAACATTATTAGTTGGTCATCTTTTTTGTGCTACCTCTTCCAGGTTTAGATATAACTGATATATTTGCTTCATTAAAAAGACATGGAAATTTTCTATTTAAATGCTTTGGAACAATTTATGCAGCATAAGTTATATCTAGTCTCTAAACATTTAGAATTCCTCTGTAACATGTAGGCCTTTCTGTGTGCCTAGTTTTTTGTTTTTGTTTTTTTTTTGTTGTTGTTCGTTTTGTTTTGTTTTTACCATTTTCTTTATTTTTTCTGTGGAGATTGGCTGGTATGAGCTTTAGTTCTCCACAGCAGTTGAAACTGATACACTGTTTATCCTACGAAATTATCCATATCACATAGGTTTTGAAATGATCTGCAAAAAGATCTACAAAGTAGTCTTTTATTGCTTACAAAATCTCTTTTATGGGCAAAGCACTTGAATAGGTGTTTCTCCACAGAAGAGACACAAACAACCCACAAGCATGTGAGAAGATGCCCAACCTCACTAGCCCTTAGGGAAATGCAACTCCAAACCACAATGAGACTCCCCCCTCACACCCATTAGGGCGGCTATGACACAAAAAAACAGAGAAACATAAAACGGCACGTTGGTGAAGATGTGGCGAAATGGAAGGGACCCTTGAGCGCTGTTGGTGGGGATGTCAAATGTGGTGGCTGCGGTGGAGAAGAGGATGCCAGCTTCTCAAAAATTAAACATAGAACTGCCATGTGACCCAGCATTTCCACACCCCCATACAGCCACAGGAGAATTGGAAGTAGGGCCTTCAAAAGACGTGTGCACACTCATGTTCATAACAGCCTTCGTCATTGTCAAGCGTCCCAAGCGTCCACTGATGGGTGAATGGGTAACAGATGCGCTCTGTGTTTATAAAGGAATATGACTCTGACTTGAAAAGGAAGGGAATCCTGATGCGGCTGTTACATGACGGACCTCGAGGATATCGTGCCAAGTGAAATAGGCCAGTCACAAAAGGGTAAGTGCCATAGGATCCCACCCACGTGAGGCACTTAGAGTCGTCAACTTCAGAGGCAGGAAGTGGAGTGGGGGGTGCTGGGGGCTCAGGGAAAGGGGATGAGAGTTTGTGTTTCATGCGGACAGAGTGTCAGTTCTGTAAGATGAAAAGGTTCTGGAGATGGATAGTGGGGACAGCTGTGCAGCAATGTGAACGTATGTCATACAACAGAACTGGACACTGACAGTTAAAATCATACATATTGGTGTATAATTTTGATGTTACATGCTTCACATAATTTGATGTTACATGTTTTACAATTTAAAAAACTCCTTTTTATCAATAGTAATTCCTTCCTTGTGTTTCTTTTTACTTGTACATTCTTTTTTCTTACTGAGTTAGCGGTTTGTCTATTTCATTGATTTTTTTTCTAAGAACTGGGGTTTTAATCTATTAATTTTGTTAAATAAGTGTTTTCCTCTGATTAATCCAAAGACTAATGGAAGCGAAAATTTCAGGACGCTTCACATGACATCATCTGAATGGTTGTCATCAGTGGCTCCCTGGCCAGGATGGTGCCATCTTCTTGGGGGCACAGCCTGCCTTTGGTGACAGAGGTGCACACTGGCAGTGTAAGGGCCAGGGAAGAACCCTAAGCCAGGGGCAGCACTGAAAGGCTCACGCCTGTCATCCCAGAACTTTAGGAGGCCAAGGCAGGTGGATCACTTGAGCTCAGGAGTTCAAGACCAGCCTGGGCAACATGGTGAAACCCCATCTCTACAAAAAATACAAAAATTAACCAGCTGTGGTGGTGCACGCCTGTAATCCCAGATACTCGGGAGGCTGAGAGGGGAGGGTCTCTTGAGCCCAGGAGGTCAAGGCTGCAGTGAGTTGAGACTGCACCACTGCACTCCAGCCTGGGTGACAAAGCCCCTGTCTCAAAAAAAAATAAAATAAAATAAAACAAAACATGGTATTCTTCAGACACCATCCACAGGTGCTCTCCTTTGGTGGCGAGAAAAAATTATCTCCATTGTCAATTTTAGGGAAAAAAACAGACTAGCATCTGAGATTGAAAACATCCAGGCTTGCTTTCGAAGCTGGGTAAAGAGCTTAGGTGTGGGTTTTCATTACGCCTCCTCTTCTCCAACAGCAGCTGTTACTCGGAATCAGAGAAGTACTCCTCTCCATCTGCCGTCCTCTAGTCACCTGCGGTAGGGCCGGGAGGTGCGGCTTGCTTTCCGGAGGGGTTTCCTCAGTGTCCAGCTCTGCAGCCTGGTGCGATGACACGTCCAGAACGCCCCACTGACTTTCCTGTCTGGATCGGCGTCGGACCCTAGAGAACAGCTGCAAGGACCTCTGCCCTCTCGCTGTAGCCTACAGGCAACACCAAAGGTCAGCAAGAAAGCTTCATTTTTGAGCGTGAAGCTTCAGAACTGCTGTGCTTGTCATTTCTTTTAAGCACACAGCAATGAGCTGCACCTCGAGGTGTACAAAATGCATGGTTCTGTGCTTCTGTTCCTAGAGCCACCAATTGTCAGTACTGTGGGTTTCCTACACAACTATCACTTAGTTTTCCCTTCAGATGTGACTGTAAGTCACTCTTTCAAAACATGCAAATACATGTTTGAATAAGAAAAGGACCTGGCTGCACATGGTGGCTCACAACTGTAATCCAAGCACTTCGGGTGGCGAAGGCAGGCAGATCCTTTGGGGCCAGGAGTTCAAGACCAAACCGGACAACATGGTGAAACCTTGTCTCTAAAAATATTAAAACTTAGCTGGGTACGGTGGTGCACGCCTGTGGTCCCAGCTACTGGGGAAGCTGAGGTGGGATCAGCTGAGCCCAGGAAGTCAGGGCTACACTGAGCGGTGGTTACACCACTGCACTCCAGGTGAGACAGGCAGAAACCGCCAAGGGTGAGATTTCAGGACTCAGCTGCCATGTTTCAACAGGAGTTATCAGTGCCACACACCTAAACCGCTTCCAAACCTCCGAAGGCCCTTGCCCAGGGCCACCCCTGGGCCTGCCACAAATCCACTGCCTCACGGAATTGGTTGCACTAAATAAAGACACACCAAGACCCCCAGCATGCCAGGCACTGCTCGGGGAGCAATGATGGGAAATAACAATACCTTCTTCAAAGGAACTACCACTCTGGGTGTCCCCTTAATTCAAAGCAAGCCCCTTTTCTCCCTGAAATGTCAAGTCATTTTTTGCCCGTATTCTGTAGAGATCCCATTACCCAAAGTCCAGGTTTTAAAAATAAGGAATGACTTATTCTTGGACTATGGATTGAAGTGGAAGAAAACTGCTTTGGGTTCTAATCACATGGCATTCTTAGATTATGACTTAGGCTTAATAATTAAATCTGATTTGAGAAATTCACCCAACACATTTCACTTTTGTTACCTATCGCTTCCTCCTCCATTTCAATTTCCCAAATTTGCCTCTTCTTCTCTTGCTTTCTTCCTCCCTTACTTGGGTCCAAACTAAGGCACTTTCCTTTTCATCCTTACGAGAACGGGGAAAACAGGGTGATAAAATGTTACCTTTGAAAGCAGCCACCGTCTGCCCACTGCAGGCCACCCTGCTTGTGGAACGCACCCATTTGCGTTACGGAACCAGAGTGGAAACTGCAAGGTTTTATTAACATGACTTCCAAATTACATACAATATAGTTCAAACACATTTTTTGATATGAAATCACACAAATGAAACAACAGTCCCTTTTCTTTTCAAATACGTCACTCGAATTCACATGTGCATTACACAGAGGTGAAGAGCATGAAGAACGGCTGTGTGGCCCTCCCGCACCTGCCTGGACGGCCTGCTTCCAGCCCTGGCAGTGAGCCTATGAAACCTGCTCTCAGGGGTGAACGCAGCCGGAACCTCGCATGTGCCTTCTTCCCACATACCCAACAGTGCTTCCACGGCCACTGTGCTCTTCCCCAGGGTCCTGCTGGGTGGCTCTGTCAGGCCCTGCAAACCGGCCTGGACCAGAGGGATGACAGAAAGGGTGCCACCATGTCCCAATCTGCTTCGGCTCTCACAGCCACTGACCCATAGGCTGTCCCACAAAGGAAGGGAGAGGCCTGTGAATGGAGCCTCATGTCTTCCATCAAACTCAAGGGGACCAAAGGAAATGGCACTGACTGAGACAGGTGGTCCTGTTTCTACGTAAGAAAGGAGAAGGTGCTGCAAGTGGAGAGTGGGCTGGAGCTGGTCACCAGCGCCCCTGAACCCCAGCACAGACACCAACACCAGCATCCGGGTGAGAGGGGAAACAGGCCCATCACAGGGCAGAGCAGGGGGTGTGATGGCAACATCTTCTTGTTTCCTTTAACAGCGGTTTCTGGAAACAGAGCTGCCTTCTTTTTAAAGACTTCATTTTCAAAATAGATCATAAATTATGAGCAATTTCTAACAACATGAAAAACGCGTGGGATACGTGAAATGAAAAATATGCATGATGGTATATGCACTGTGATCACAACCTCCAGCGAGGCCTGCACATGGCAAGAACACGCCACCGTGGAAGAACGGTGTCACGGGAGACTGAGCTTCCCATCTTTGGTCTTTTATTGTCATGCTGGAATACAAGTCTCTTCTGAAGACTTCTAAAAATTATCTGTAATGCTTTAAAAAATTAAAAAGACTAACTCCTCCACCCTCAACCAAAAGCAGCATAATTCGATGGCATCTGCCTGGTCAGTTCGGAGTCATGCAACACCCAGAATGCAGGCAAGGAGGCGGCCGTTGCCCTTGACCTTCGAGGCCCACTAATGAGAGAGCTGCCTGAAAGCTGCGGGCTGCAACCCAGCAGCCAATCTGGGGAGCGCGAGGGCAGCCCCCGAGCCTGGCCCCTTGCAGAGGTGCGGAAGTAATGTCTTGGGCACACAGGTAAGATGAGCTGTGGCCCGACCTGAGCCCCGAGATAAAATGAAGGCTACGGAACCAGAGTGGAAACTGCAAGGTTTTATTAACATGACTTCCAAATTACACACAATATAGTTCAAACACATTTTTTGGTATGAAATCACACAAATGAAACACACAACAGTACATTTTCTTTTCAACTATGTCATTACCATTCTTCACACAGATCCTGAAAAAGTTACCACAGCCGTTAACGCAAAGTGAACAAAGGGGTAGAACAGGCAATGGCATTCCCACAAGTTTAGCGCAGTGTCTGGGAGAAAACAGGATGGAGATCAAACCCAGAGAAACGCACTCCCGTCATCTCTCGACGTCTCAATTTCCAACGCTCTCCCAGTCAACACAGCTTCGCCCCCAACCAGAGCCACCCGGGGTGCAGCCCGCAGAGTGTACACGCCTCAGGGCTGGGAGGCCCCGTCGGCAAAGCGGTAACACACGGTCAGACGGCCGCCACCTCCAAGTGGAGTGAGCCGCGCTACCACTAACACTGAACTCAAGCACAAGAGCTCCTGCGAAAGCAGAGGGGCGGGAAACAAAGAAGCGGGTGGTTAAGGGCACGAACCGCACACTGCGGGACGCTGGCATCTGAATCGCCACTCACTCCTACAGAGCCAAACTGCAAAACAACAGAATTAAAAAGTTACTCTCTCCAATCAAAGACCTGGAGGAATAAATCGTGAGTAAAGACCTGTCAAAGCAAAGGTTGAGAGGTGAGGGAGTTGTAAACACAGTGTGAGAAAGGTCAGCACCTTCCCTCCCAGCCCACGTGGAGTTCTCAAGGCTGAGGCGGAGCAGAGTGGCAGGAATACAGCCAGCCCTCACCCGGTGTGGAGCCAGGAGGCAGGGGAGAGGAGCATGGAAAGCGAGGGAGATGGGAAAGTCTGAGAGAGTGAGTCTCGGAATGGGACAGGAGCTACCAGTGTTAAGAATGGTAGATGATTTAGCCAGGAAAGCAAAATAGAAATGGACAGAGAGGGAGAGCCCAGAGCACGGAATGGCCAGGTGATCCCATTACTAAATGAACAGTAGAGCAAGAAGAAGACACGTCCAGCAAACAGAATCACCTCAGACATGAAAAAGGTCACACTCTGTGCTTTGTCGTTGTGGTACCTGAAAATTAAACAGTGGAATTAAAGCCCAAGAGTTCAAGTCCTCATAGAGGACACCAGCCTGGATCCCACGCCTGTGGAAAGCAAAGCTCGATTATAGAAATGAGTGACGGCTTTTTTTGCTCCTTTGGTTCAGGGCACCACTGTGTTCTGTGCGTGCATGTTATTAAAACTGTTACACACCTAAGAAAACACTACAGAATGCATACAACTTAAATAGTCCTTGAAAAATCAGCTTCTGCTGCGGGTGCCCTTAAAATGAAAAGTAGTTTAAAAGAAAATCATGCTGAAAGAATGCATGAGGTCTATTTTCTAGAGTATATTAAATTATTAAATACAGAATACATTACCATAGTACCTGTCTGCCTATCCACTCTATGGAACATATTAAAATAAACTACATGCTGTTTCTTTTCAAAGGCCTACATTTTTCTACATACCTTTTAAAATCAGCAAAATAAAACCAAGCAAAATACCAACATGAGGACCTCCTTATCTTTTAGTTGGTTAGAAGTAAAAGGAAAAAGCAAGTACTCAAGAAATGTCTCACTAAAATACCTGTTCCGTCCGCCAATCTTAAAGATTTCCTACCAAAACATGACACAGAAAAGAGAGAGTTGAGACATTTAAAACATTTGCCAGCCAAGGCAGGTTACAATGTGTGAGGCAAACGGCCTTTTCCAGCCATATGCTACCAGCAGGAGGTATACCTGGGGATCCAATATGAATCAGTGAGTTCCACTTTGGCTCCAGTACACAAACCACGGGCTTGTGCACCTCAGAAGTTAGGCATTTAAAAAAATTAAACAGGTTGCAAAAAAACCTTACATAAAATCCTTAGGATTCAATATTAAGTCAAGGCTAAATGCCTTTGGAGAATTCATATTTAAGAATGTCCAAAATAACCTCCATTCACAAACTTTAAAAATAGTTGAAAATGTTAACGGAAATGCTCTTTAAATACACTAAAGTGTCTAAGCCTTTCCCTAGTCGATCTGGACTCGGGGCTTTCCGAGTGGGGGTAGCGGGGTGTCTCGGATCCTTTCCTGTCCTGCACCCACTCCTATCAGTCAATTCCCTGGTATAATCGTCACCTATAATTTTTTGAAGAACCAATGATACCTTTCAAGTTTTCTCTCACCCACCCCGTTCCCTCCCTCCCCAAATTAAAAAAAAAAAAAAAAAAAAATGGGGTGGAGGGTCACAGCTTAATGAAGGGAAGCCAAACTGGGTCTAAAAGCGATTATGTGAAGCCAGAGCTGGGCCTACAAGTAGGGAAGAAGGGAAATAAAAAAATGAATCCCAGGAAGAGCAACACCAAAGCGGGAAGCCTGAAGTCACCCACAACGGGCACCGCAGACACCGACCCGAGTGTTCCTTGAGAGCTGGCAGTCCCTCCAGGGAGAGAGCAGAGGAGGGGGACCGCCTTCAGGCACTCAAGAGTTTCTAGGACTCCATGATGTGCCGGCACAGCACGCTGCCATCACACACGCTGACCTCCTTGTCCTGTGCAATTACGTGACTAGGATCTGCCTTCGACAAGCGTCAGTCTGATGGTCTATGAGCACATTCCGCTTACCTTCCCAATGAAATAACAAAGAAATACAAAACAAAACAAACAGAACAAAACAAAAAAAACAAAAGCCAAAAGAAAACAAAAGTGATGAGTTCTTAAAACCCATCCCAGGACAAAGGCTCCAGGGCCTGGGGTGCCCTTCACCTGCCCTACCTGTCCTGTCCCAGCTGGTCACCACCCAGTGAAGACGCTCCCCTCCCCTACTCCTCCAGGCCATCCAGTGGACGCCCGTGTGCCACCAAGCACCCTGGCCCAAGGGCTCTCAACTTGACTGGCCTGGATGACCTCCCCTGATGAGCCAGTGTGTTAGAAGCAAGTAGATTATTAACACTGAGATGACAGCTTCCCCCATCGCCAGGCCTCTCCTCACCTGGGTCTGTCCATCCCTTCCTCCTCTTCACCCTAAACTCCTCTTCCACCTCCTTCAGTAACAAGGCCTTCTGTTCACAGAACTGAGCAAGGTGCTGTTTGAAAAACAGAGCCCTGGGTGCAGGATCTAAGCTCTGCCACAATTCAGAAATGCCACAGAAGCAAGCTTCAACAACTGTTTGTCTGAGACCTTTACAAATCATGCTAAGAATGACCCATATCAAAAATAGTCACGGTGAGGCCACCTCCCGCCCATCCCATCTCCTCCAGCAAGGCGGGGTGTGGGTGCCTACGGAGGCTGCTGCCTGTCCAGAAAGCAGAGAAACCCCTCAAAATGTGTCTGGAAAAACGAGATTTACTCTTTAGAAGAATATCAGTATAAGGATTTAACAATCGTGGCCAGACCAGTGGTAATGCAAGGTTATCTTAAAGTAAGCAGCTAAGTGAACTTCTATTACAGCACAAAATCAAAACGAGATAACGCAAAAAGAAAAGAAGTAACTTGGCTCCACATAATCAGCTACTGGTTTACCTTACGAGATACACTGATATTTACGGCCTTTAAGCTTCTTCAGTTTGTGAACAAATAATACACAGATCAGGATAAATGTATTGACTTACTACCATCTTTATAAAAATCGAATATACACACAAACACATCAACAACTGTGGTACTGTATCCATTAAACTTTGATAAGACAACACGAAGAAACTAATAGCTAAGATGTGGCTGAGTTGAAAGCACTTCCAATCCAATAATATTTTAATTTTAAAAGGTCCATATTTACATGGTATGCTAAATGCTCTTGCATCTCATTTTAAATGCATGATGAATCAAGAACAAAGATAATGGTTGCAGCAGATCTTCCACGAGGGTTTGGCTGGTGTGGGCTGACTGCACGTGAGCAGCACACCAAACATGTAAGTACCACTCCTTTCTAATTCTGCTTCTTTCCTTTTCTGTAGTTTCCTTCGAGGAAACTCAACCTTCATTACTGGGATTGTCTGGTACTAAGAATCCATTTTCGACGGTCGTGGGTATTGAGAGGTCGGCCTGTGTTGGGCTGTTTTAATCAGTGCTTTAAGGCAGGCCCGCATGACTTTGCCAATCACCTTTCAAGAATATTCTATGAGAAAGTCTGCCTATGTGCATGTGTGGACAGTTAGAGAAACATGCACACCCCAGTGCCTGTGTCACACTCAGGTGACACCAAAACAGACCTTCCAGTGGCCATGAAGTCTATCTTCACAATGAGGGCCCAAACAGGATCCGTTTTATTAACACCGACTACAAAAAAGTCTGTTTCAATGCCTACTTTTCAGAGACAACATGCAGATTTTTGGTTTTAAACACAGCACACTCAGACTATTTCAAAAAGTGTTTTTTTAAAAAAAAAGTCACGAAACTCATTTCATTTCATCAGAAAGCCCTCAATGATAAAGTGAGTCGGTAGGCCTTCCCACTGCCCAGTGGGTACTGAGTGGTTTGGATCTCTCTTAATTAGAGCTCAAGGGCTACCAAAGTCACTACTCTAACGCAGCTGTGCACTGAGCCAAATAAACTAGACCAAATATGTCAACACATCCGTATCTAACTGTGGAAATGAGTGGGCAGTGACAGCCGTGGGAACCCGCTGATGGGCACACAGACCTGCTGCCTGGACAGCCTCCTGCAGGCATGGTGAGGCAGGGCTGACTGACAATCCCATCTTCTGAGGGTTGGCTGGGACACTCTGGAGCAGAGGTGGCAGCAGCACAGCTGCAGGGTCCTAGCAGATCCTACAAGCACTGTGGCTTCCTGGGACTGACTGCCGCAACAGCCCCTGCAGCGTGCGGTGTTACTCTCGAGCACACAGCAAACGCTGCTTTAGAATCACTGCTACAGAAAGGATCGCAGGGTCTGGAAGACCCACTTCAGCTCTTCAGTTTGTTGTGGTAACTTAATCTGAGAAAGTAATATAAAACATCAACTGTGGAAATGAGATGACGCAAGTCTGTGACCGTCTCCTTAGTCCCTTCCTTCCAGGAGGCTGACAGCCCTAGCGCCATGCTCCCTCCAGCGGCAGTAAGAAAGAATGGGCTTCTACTTCCCTTAATTCTATTAACAAATGTGACATGAAATCGTAGGTAGAAAAGGTAGCTAAGATGTCTGAGTATGCCCTAGCATTATTTGCTCAAATAGCTCAGGTCCACTTTAGAATATATCCAAAATAGTGAAACTCTTTCGTAAGCAGAAATACAGTAAGGCACTTTTTTCAGTGTTTGCCCAGAATGAATTCTACTACAGTAGCTTTATAGAAAGTATGTCTCACCTACAGGAACCTGCCCGCAATTATGAAAAGCAGTTTCAACGATGACACTGACTCGTCTCATTTGGGGTGATGTTGTCCCTAGAAGAAAGCCACCCTCACCCCACATCCCACAGGGAATGGCAGGCCAGAGTGAACATCCGCTGATGGACAGGGCAGCCCTGCTGGAACAGCCTTCAGAAAAACAGAGGTGACTGAAGCAAGGCCACCAAATTCCCAAGGAATGTCATGTATCACAGAGCCAGTGACAAACAGGCCACCTTGCTGCATTTAAAAAGGAAAAAACTAGACAGGTCTGTTCCACCTTCAGGCTGTTCCACCACCTCATGTGGTGGGAACTAGGCCAGAGGGCTGCCAGGTGAGGCCACCATAGACCCTTGCTCTAGCCGAGGGCCATGCTATGTGCCTGTCCAACATGCTGCCTTATCTGGGAAGTGTGTTAAAAATGAAAGGGGAGTTCATCGAAACTAGGAACGCAGAGTTGACGCTTTTGAAACAGTGACAAGAAGCAGAATCTGCTGTTCAATTGGCACCATTCCCAACCACCCCACTCACACCCTGGCTTTCCAGGGTATGCAAAGGTCAATCAATAATCACCCAAATTTTAATCTACGTTTTTACAAGAGCCTTCTGAGGGCTGAGAAGACAACTCGAGTTAAGCTCGGTTGAGAAGACTCTTCTAACCTGCACTGAAGATAAGTGCAACCATTATCAAATATTCTTTGCTGTGAAAACTACTTAGAACTTGTGACGTTAATGTTCTTTCCTGAATCTAAGTCACTGTGATCGATCATAGAGTCAGATCACGAAGAACAATGTCTACATGCATTGTAAGCACTTTGAAAACAAAACAAAACGAAAAACTTGGAGTTCTTGGTGGTGACAACAGAATGTGAAGCAATCTAACACCAACTCCAGCCTGCTGTGTTCTGTCAGTTCAGCTCCTCTGGAATCAGGCCCGTGGCTGGCTGGCGCTCTGGACAACAGTTACGCAGGACTGCAGCTCGGAGAGACCTGTGCTCCTGGGGGTTCTGCGCTGGCCGGCAGCTCCCTTGAAGAAATTCCACAGTGTGTGTACAGCCTAAGGTCAGGCTGTCTTGTTAGGAATCACTCCACGATCAGGGCCACATTTATGTGGGACAAATCTATCATATGCCTGTGAAAATGTAAAGAAATGATCGACATTAACTCTGCACATCAGCAATCAACCTACCAAGGTGGGAGGAAACTAAAGGAGCCTGGTGGGTCCTGTTTAATAAAAACCCATCATATAAAAAGGCAGATTGCCTGGGAAGATCTATTAAAACACAAGGGGCAATTCTCCACCAGACAAAAGGACGCACACCTCATGACAGGATAACTGTCTGCACTTTGTGCCCTGGTGTCCTTCTACAGGAACAGGTGGGGACACACGCTTGCTACTGTGATGGATGGCAGGGCACAGGAAGGAGGCCCTTGCTTCCACCCCCTCATCACCACAAGCACAGAACACACTGGTCACCTGTGGAATTTCTGCTGAAATGCTAATGCGTGGGCTGGCTCCTTGAACTTAGCTATGGCTTTCCGTTGCTGAGGAAGCATTTGTAAACTCTAGAGGAAGAAAACAAACACTTTAATGTCAGTTGTAAATGACAATAAAAAATATGAATATATGTATTTAAACATTATTAGCTTTAACACAAAATGAGTCCAGCGGACACTTGGAACAAACTAATTGATTTTCCTTTCTCCCTGGCAATTTTTCTTACTTATCCAGATAATCTATTCCAAAACAGTGCTTTAATAAATCATTACCAAGAGCAACAGTTACGTCTTCCAAGTCTAGTGTTAAGACCTCCCATCATCTGGCCACATCAGCTGCCCCAGCCTGCTCTGTGAGACCTGGTGGCAGGTACCCTTGGATGGAGACATCTCCTCTTCTCACACCTTCTTATCAGGTGATTTTTAATAGGGGCCCCCACAAATCTTTTTAGGAACAGGACTCATCACACCAGAGGAAGCTGTTTAGTATGGGGGCCCCACAGTCCACAGCAGGTGATGGCCTAGTCTACCATCTCGTGCATCCAGCTGAGTGATGGTGAGGGCAGCGGTGCCTGGGGCAGCCATCAGCATAACGTGGTCACATTGTGTACTTTAGAGTTTGTGAACACCAGTCTAAGAGGGTGGTATCTGAAATGAAGTCGCCACCCACTGGCCTAAAACAATGCCAGTGAAAAAGAAATGAATTTATGAAGATTGGCTGAAAGAATTGATGAATCCAGTGAAGATTTACAAAGGAAATGTCTGAAAAGCGTAACTTACATCTAGTCCTCAAACCTGCTGCCTGAGGAAGAGAGGAGCTGCCTTCTTAAACCCGATTCAGGATCTAGGGCTGGGAGGGGCAGGCAGGAGGAGAGCACAGCGATCTGCGGATCTGTTAGGTGGCGTTCTGTGAACTCTCAAGCAACTCAGAGCTCCAGAGTCTGGTTCTTCTCAATTACTTCAGGACACAGTCAACTTACTGCCTGCTGTCTGCAGCACGCACAGGCGCCCCTGACTCTTCGTCTCGCACTGTCGCCCAGGCTGGTGTGCAGTGGCACGATCTCGGCTTACTGCAACCTCTGCCTCCTGGGTTCAAGCAATTCTGC
>NW_012115154.1:23854805-23862199 GCF_000951035.1 Colobus angolensis palliatus | reverse complement strand
TAGTATCAGGTTTTACTTGTAATCTATGTAGTTTAAAAACCTCGATTTGATTGAGGAGCTATCCGCCAAGAAAACATTAACTTCCAGTGACATTCTTCAATCAGGGGAATGACTTGGTTTTCAGACACTCGACACAATTAACAAGCGTGCTGTCCTAATATTGGCTTCCTGTCTACCCTATTTACATTTTTGTACCTCCTTTCAGAAATAAACCCTGTTTTCTAGATACAAAATCAAACTATAGAAATTGTCAATATTCAACCATTTTTGACCTACCAAAATGACAAGTATTTACAATTTATTAGCAGCAGAGGAAAAGAAACTTTCCAGTGAAAGCTTAAAGACATGGTCGCCAGCTTCCATTGTGAAAATATACACGTCTACACAACTCGGCAACACACTACCATAGAGTTAAAACTTTTCTTCACCCAGAACAAACCAAAAGCTAGAATTTGCCTCAAGTCTACATACTGACCTATGTAAGGACCTCCTTCTTCACCCCCAGCCCCCACATAACATACTGGCAGGGAGAGGGGAAAGGCTGGCACACCAGCTCTCATCCTGATTGGCTTTTCATTTTTCAGAGACATCTTCAGACAACTTCTGAGGAAAGCTCACTGGGCTACTATAAATAAGCAGCAAATGCAAGTTAAAAGAATATACTTCAGCTGGTAGCTTCCTGCATCTGTACCCAGCAATTCCACCCAGAACCATATGATCAAATCAACGGCCACGCCACCTGGCAGCAAAAAGCTTCCACGATGTTCAGAACCCTAGCCTCTTTTCCCCATGATGTTCAGAACCCTCTTTTCCCCATGAAAAGTTCCTCCTCTTTTGAGGAAGAGTCTGCGTATAGCTGTGGTTGTGTACATGTCTGTGCACAGCTGTGGTTGTGTGTGTGCATGCATGTATAAAGATAACTCAAATGTTACAGGAGTACAACTGATTCTGCAATCCTAAAAACCAAGCTCTTTTTCTCCCTCTGGCCAACAATTCTAGCACCTTAAGGAATCATTTAAAGGAAAAATATGTATCAGCTGCTTTTAAACACAAGTCAAGCTGCTTAAAATAAGCCCAATTTATAAATCACGAGAGATGTAAATTCTTGAGCCCCACCCTAGAACAGACACTAGAGGCGGTGGGGGAGGCACTCCCTGGCAGGAAGGGCAGAGAGCCCCTGCAGAGCCCTCGGTGAGCCCGCTAAGCATTTCTGTATGGAACAGCATGCAGGACTGGTCCATGGGGCTCTCCTCTATACACAGGTCACTGTGCGACCAACCTCCTGTTGGAAATAGGGCGCCTGAAGCCTGCACACGATTCCAGTGGTAGGCTGAGTGGTAAAGAAAGATTCACATCAGTGCTCTGGGCAGCTCCAGCCCACACCGAGTTTTCTGTCCCATTTCATGTTCTCATCTATTATCATATAACACGCTGGGTCTTCGTGGACACCAATTCTGGCACTTCTCCTGAATGTCAACGCTTGGGCTCTCTTGCACATCCATGTGATCACTACGGGCGCCCTGGCGCGTTGCTCCTTTTGCTCTGGTATAATTTGAAAACATCTCCTGACCTCTCCTCTTCCCTTTTCATCCCTGGTTGTCCCGTCTTCCCCGTCTTCTCCTCTAAAGCTTACACATGCTTATCCTCTAAAGCGCAGACAAGCCCTGTGTTCTCACACGGTCTCCTCAATCCTCCTCCTCCTCTCAGAATGACTGACCACCGTGCTCTCAGAACGCTGTGGGAGAGCCTCCAGTTAACCGGCTTTCCCGCTGTGGCTTCACTGTGGCTTCCCATCACGCGCCCACACGCGTCTGTTCTTTAAGCCTGTGGCATGGGCTTTTCTGGAACCCGTGTCTGACACTTCTTCGTGTTTTCCTTCTCAATGGTCCCAACTTCAAAACGACTCAACTGCTCACTCAAGATCCCAACATTTTCTACTTCAACAACCAGGACTTCCTGCAGTCAGAACCAGATGTAAAGGGGCTGTCTTCCTGGCGATCCACTTTACCTTCGAAGCAGAAGCATAATCAGTCAGACGCCAAGATGATCCCACCTTCTGCCAGGTTCACAGGGCCTCCACGTTGGGCTGAAATCCGCTCTGCAAAGGGCAGATTCTTCTCTGAGCAGTACCTTCTACATTTCTATGCCTACCCCCAAATCGGCAGTGTCATGCGGAGGCTCCTGCGCTGCATCTCCGAGGGCTCTCCCCAGCAGCCTCTGGGGGATGACAGCCCCCCTGGCCTTGGGAGCACAGCTGACTCGGGAGAAGGTGGTCACCGCAGCCCAGCCTGGGAGGCCGCGCACCCACTCCCCTTCTTCCCGCTGCTTTAACACAGATGACGGTTTCTTGCCTCTTTCACTTCCTTCCAGATGAACCCAGGAAGAACGAAAGAGTTCATATGTGGTTTATGAGTAGAGAGAAAAAAAAATATCTAGTCTTCGAGGAATCAAGTTCTTATCAAGTTACAATTTCTGAAACGTGGTTATAGTTCGAAACTTTTTGGAAGACCATCTTCTGGTTTTGATATTTCTATAAAATCTTCTCATTCTTCCTCACTCTTTGAGTCTATAGATAAATGTCTTTGAAATGGACTTTCTGGATTTGCTTATTAATGTAGTTTAAGGAAGTAAAACACTAATCTGATAACAAAACTGGGTACCACATCACTGCTACACTGAGAAAAGTTCTCAGATTCCATGGGTTTAAAAGTATAGTTAACATGCAGTTACAGCCGGGCGCGGTGGCTCACGCCTGTAATCCCAGCACTTTCGGAGGCCAAGGCGGGTGGATCACGAAGTCAGGAGATCGAGACCATCCTGGGTAACACAGTGAAACCCCATCTCTACTAAAAATACAAAAAAATTAGCCGGGCGTGGTGGCACGTGTCTGTAGTCCCAGCTACTCAGGAGGCTGAGGCAGGAGAATCGCTTGAACCCAGGAGGCGGAGGTTGCGGTGAGCTGAGATCACGCCACTGCATTCCAGCCTGGGCAACAGAGCAAGACTCCATCTCCAAAAACAAAAACAAAAAATAATATGCAGTTACTAGAATTTTCTACAACTAAAAGGCCCAAAGGAATGAATACAGGTCCTCCTGGTGTAGACACCACCTGGCATTACACCAGTGAACACTAGGTGGTGCCATATCCCAAAGAGACAGAGACTCAACACTATTCCAAAACGTTTAGGATAAAAAATATTTGTGGCTCATGCCTGTAATCCCAGCATTCAAAAGAAATGGAAGCAAATGGAAGGGAAAAAAGGCCATTTAAGAGATCTATACAAATCCACAGTACAAAACACAAAATTCAATTTAAAAGACAAGACAGAAGTTAGCTGGTTTGGCAATGGTTCCAAGCATATTCTCACAACATAGGCTGAGCCTCACTCAATGCTCTGAGAAGCAAACGGTACTTGCTGTTCAGGTATGGATCTTGACAACTCGATCAGACTCAAAAATAGTCAAGAAAATGATCACGACTACACACGATGAAGCAAAGTCCACAAAAGTAGCAGGTGACATATGAAAACAACAGTGCAACCCTTCCACTCACAGGGAAGTGCAGAACGCCCCAAAGACAGGAGGACCAGCAGGACACTGGGCCACACACGTGAGGCCTTGCCAAGCGCACTGGTCTGTGGCTCACAACAGACTAGGCTCGGGGTTTTTTCATCTGGACTCACTGCTACACAGTTATTGGACCAGAATTGTCCATCGCCATTTATTTTGAGAATCTCAGATTAGGATAACCACATTTTAATGCATCTAAAATGCTCTAGTGTCTATCGTGCTCCTGCAAATTAATCCAGATTATGATCAATTGTTTTGAAATATCCTTGAACATAAACTGTACGCCTCTAATAGCTGATAAAGTTATCCTAATTGTACCACCAGTGAGCCCGCTCTATCACAAACAGAAGCAAAGGCTTTGGGGTAACTCTCCATTACTACACACCAATAAGAATGAAACCTATCTCCCCAGGAATCCAATAATGAAGATGGTAGTAATTAAACCCAAGTAATATGTATGTTTCTGGAAGGGCTTTCATCTCCTCATTTTTAGGAACTGTCAACAGCAGATGGAGATCTAAAACATGTACATTAATTACTCGTATCAACCCTAGTGTGAACACGTTTCCAAATTCACCCAAGAAGCTAGAGGCTGGAAGAGATTCTTGAAAGCAAGCACTTTGGACTAAGCACTTTGGACTCCTCAGAACTCTGACACGTACTCTGTGCATCCAAAAATGTCTTATTTCCAAAGTCCTCTGCCCTCAGACACACCAGATCCCGCCACGGGACACAGGGTGCATGGCAATGGCAACAATGGGCACCGCAGGCGACAACTGACAGGGAAGGCCAGAAATCAGACTCAACAAGCAGGTGGCTTCTTCGCTGGGTCAGCTACAGGGCTCTGGGCCTACAGAGACCAGGAGTTGCCGTGGAAAACCCTGTTACCAACGGACCTGGAACTGTGTTCCCTTTCATGCATCTCATTGGCAGCCAGCTCAGCAGGCATGTTTCAGCATTAGAATTAGCCAATTTTAAGAGATGAAGATACAGTCCAAGATACTGTCATATTTGTAAAATCTAAACCAAGTCACAGCTATTTAGCACGTGAAGCTATTTCTGGAAAGCAACGAAAAGAAGGCTAAATACTTTAAAATGTAATGTCATTACAAATAAAACAAGTCATTTGATAGAACAAAAAATTTTGTATGTATGTGTGCAAGTGTGAACTTTCTATGACAATATGAGGATCTCAAAGGATAATCTGTTCAGTTGGAGTATTTCTTAAAATTTATAACTAAGAATCTGAAAATTTCAAAATAGACATTTGAGGCAAATGTTCTGATATTAAGTATGCAAAACAGGTATTTGTCTTATTTCCCAAGTATTATTTTAATATGAAGTAGCCAACACAATGGGCACTGTGTTTGAAATCACGAAATGACTGTCTTGGGACACAACCACCCGTGGCACAGATGCCACCCCCAGGCGGCTACCTGAATGGGTCCCACTGACATCAGCAGGCTCTTCAGCTGGGCATCCGTGGTGGACGAGGATAGCCCCTCCACAGACACCACGCAGGGCTGGGGCTTGCACTCCACCACCCGCAGGTTCTGCTTGTTTGGCATCAGGCGCCCCCGGCCCATGGGACCGGCCACTCCTCGACCTCGTCCGTGCATGATGGCCTGGTGACAACAAAGAAAATACATTCAGAGTTTCAAGCTTAAGCTTCTTCCATAGTCACTAAGATATAAAAGTGAACAAATAACTTAGAATCCATTAAAATATACCATGAGCTACAGGATTTTCTGTAGTTTTTTTTTTTTTTTTTTTTTTTTTTGAGATGGAGTCTCGCTCTGTCGCCCAGGCTGGAGTGCAGTGGCACGATCTCGGCTTACTGCAACCTCTGCCTCCTGGGTTCAAGCAATTCTGCTGCCTCAGCCTCCCAAGTAGCTGGGATTATAGGCACCTGCCACTACGCCCAGCTAATTTTTTGTATTTTTAGTAGAGACCGGGTTTCACTGTGTTGGCCAGGCTGATCTCAAACTTCTGACCTCATGATCTGCCTCTGCCTTGGCCTCCCAAAGTGTTGGGATTACAGGCGTGAGCCACCGCACCCACTGCCCAACTCTTCTAAGAGCAGGGGTCGCTGGGCAGCTCCTGGCATGGGCATCAGCAAACACTGTCCTGAAGGACTGCACTCAACAGGCACTTTTGGTGGCCAGAAATTATTTGCTGTGTCTGAGTTTCTGTTCAGTGTAATAGAATAGCTAGAGAAAATAGCTACCAGCACAGGATCCCTTGAAAATACTGAGGCACATGTGGCCACTTCATTTGAAAGCATGTCAAAGAGCTACAGTGGAAGCAAACAGCTATAAACATCAATGACTTGGAAAGTGTTTAAGAAGTTACACTGTATATGAAATAACTGCTCTCCATTTTAATAACTGCAGAATGTCCATCAGTAAACAAGACCAGCGGAGCTCTAAAGGAATACTCCAACGCTCCGAAAAACGTGTCTTCCAGGGCTTCTGTAACAGTGTTTACACAGAAATACAAAGGTCCAAGTCTCCAAATTCAAGGACGTCAAGAAGGCCTGCACGCAGGCTACCCCAGAAACAGCAGCACTGGTCTGGGGACATCACTGAGACAGGCCAGCAATGAGGCAGCCCACGAGGCAGCAACGGAATTGGTCTTTTCTCTGAAACAAGTTCAGTAAAATATTAGACTTTCTCCCTTCTTTCTGAAATAAAAAATGAATACAAAAGAAATTTCTTGATAGTTTCACTTGTCATTAACAGGAAAAGTAAAGCCCTAAAACGTAGTCTCCTGGATACATTCTCAGCAATATGGCTTGCAATATGGCTTTCTGGACTTTGAAATTCCGCCTGTATTTCTTGACAGAGACCTGTTTTCTCTGCCAATCTGCCAGACTCGTATTTCAGCATGCACCCCTTTTGTGTATTAGCCTGTGAATGATACTCAGTCACTGAAACAACAGAGCAACTTCCAGAGAGAAAATGCGTCTGTTCTGTTCCCAGGTAAGGGGCTGTGTTGTGTGAGTGTCACTTGTCCATCCCAGCCTAACCCTAACCCTAACATAACCCAAACCTGACCCCTAACCCCAACCCTAACCTAGGTTAGAGCTGCTACAGCCATGCCTTTGGGGTTCTCTCCGTTCTTCCGGCAACAGCGCTAGCATGCTCAGTGCTCCAGGATCCTGGGGGGTTTAAGCAATGCCCAAAAGTGACTGAAACAGTTTCACACAACAGCTGCCAATACTGTGGCAGAGCTTACTGCGAGAACTACAATAATGGACCTTCTCTAAACTTATCTTGTCTAAAAATATAAAAATTCCTTCATTAGGAATGGATAAGGAAAACTAATTTCATATATCACAAAACAGTGATCAACATTCTGCAATTCACAGATAGAATCTGGATTTTGGAAATACTATACTCAAGCGAGATCCTATCTCTATAAAAAAGAATTTAAAAATTCGCCAGGCGCAGTGGTGGGCACCTCTAGTGCTAGGTACTCAGGAGGCTGAGGCAGAAGGATCCCTTGAGTCCAGGAGGTAGAGGTTGCAGTCAATCATGATCACAGGATCACACCACTGCCCTCCAGCCTGGGTGACAGAGTGAGATTCCGTCTTCAAAAAACAATAAAAATAAAGAAAAAAGAAAATATGTTGTTCTTTTTGGGAAATAACACTTCTAGATATATGTGGTGACTTCCTTTGGGCAATTTCACAATGTGAAATTAGGGCATCAGGCTGCCAATCATACAATATTTAGTATCAGGTTTTACTTGTAATCTATGTAGTTTAAAAACCTCGATTTGATTGAGGAGCTATCCGCCAAGAAAACATTAACTTCCAGTGA
>NW_012115154.1:23828706-23854755 GCF_000951035.1 Colobus angolensis palliatus | reverse complement strand
AAAAAAAAAAAAAAAAAAGAGGAGACTGCTGAACTTTCCCATACTGTCTCCAGATTAGAAAGTCAGAGAGAACATATGTGCCCAATGTCTCCCAGCCTAGAACAGCGGTGAAGCGCAGAAGGCAGGGTGGAGATGGGTGGCACCTGGTTTCCGGATGGCCTACCCGAATTGTGTCCTGGAGTTTGGACAGAATGCAAAAGTGGCCTCCCAGTCCATCACAGAAAAAGGCAGAAAGTTAGGTGGAAGCCGGAATAGAACCTCAGGACATGAGTGTGCACACACACAAAAGGAAATGAAGAGAAAACTTCCACAATGCTTAGAACTCTGCAGAAGGCAGCAAAACTATACCTGTGAAGTAAGTTTTAAAACAGTTGCAAGGGGTTATTTCAAGAGAAACTACACTGGAAAATGTACATGAAAAGTTGCAAGTTACCCTGACTGGAAACCAGTAGGAACTAACTAGTCTTCTATTCTAACCAGAGTAAGTTATGATATTAACAATAATATCCCCAACAAATGCCTACTTATATACACCAAGCACCAGGTTTTTTTAAATGCACCTTCTTATAAGATCCTCACAATTGCCTAAATAAGATAGGATGCATCACGATCCTCATTGACAGGAGTGTCTACGTTTAAGTTGAAGAAACTCAAGTGTGCTGTGTGTCATCGTGTATGGGGTTGTGCTTCTACTCAAGTGTGCTGTTTGTGTGCATGTATGGGGGGTGTGCTTCTAAGGCTTTTCTCATATATTCAGGGATGACACCTGAAGGAAGAAAATCCAGACCACAGCAATCTTTCAAGAGTCCCCCACTTTAACACGGGCGTTACTGCTGAGTCTGTCTGCACGGCTGTTTTCCAGTACAAAATAGAACTTTGTCTGCTCTCATACCATGAAGCGTTTATGAGATGAGACGAACTTAGACTTCAAAAGGAGCCAGAACCGTCTTAATAGTAACATTACTTCTAAGTGACGAGATGACGAGGAGGGGATGAGCGGCTGACCTGCTGTCCTCCAGAGTGCAAAGCAGGGCTGCGTCCAGGTCTCCCTCTGCATAGCTCCACCCAACAGGGGCTACTGGCTTCTGCACCAAGAGAAACCATCAAGACTCTGGGGAGCCGGGCAGATGCCTCGCTAGCAGGGGAGGGGAAGGGCGCTCCGTCACTTGTGTACAGGACAGGATGTGCTCCTAGTGCACAGAGGGTCACTCCAACAGAAAAGGGGAGGGTGAGCACCCTTGCTTCTTGCCTGACAGCCTGAACTCAGAAAAGCCCCTTCCAATCCCCAGAGTTAAGGGAAGGATTAAGGAGCTGGGAACTGTGGCCTAGAGCAAGTTACTTCATCTCCAAAGACCTGGGTTTCCTCTGTCTGAACTGGGGCCATGAGCACGCACTTGATTTCACATTTGTGAAATGTCTGGTGAGTCAGTGAACAGAGGAAGGAAAGCGTGTGACACGCAGCGGCACGCGCTGTCCCGAGAGCACAGCAGATGCTGCTGGGTCGACGGCTCAGGGCTGCGGGAAGCAATCACACTCCTGGCTGACTGCGGGTGCTCCTCTGGCTTTGCTCTGTGAAGTAAGTCAGGAGACGAAAGGGCTTTGGTGAAAATGTTAATGCATTTTCAAAGCCAGAACAAAGGAAATGATGGTTCATTTATGAATGTGAGTACTATCGGGTGCCACGCGCTACAAATCAGAGTGTGTCTGAACACTGCCTCACACCGACCTTTGCACTTCCAGGGCTGTGCGCGAGGCAACAAGCAGTACCTTCTTTGCAGGGTGAATTCCTTGGATGCTTTTGATCCCTGGAGGGACAGGCGAGTGTGCGTGGGGCCCCGCTGGCGGATGTGGGGGCTGCTGGAGGCCGCCCCTGGTCAGCGTCACCTTGCGGGCAGGCTGCGGACCCACTTCCGGAGGCTGGGGAAGCCGCTGGGGCTGGCCTTCTGGGTGAAAAAAGCCATCGCTGTCTCCTCCCTGCTGAAACCAAGAAGGCAGCACACTGTTCAGTGTCTGCTCCACCAAACGCTCCTCCCCAGCATTAGGAAGCCCACCTCAGCCAGTGTTCACCCACGAAGCAACACCATTCCAAGTAAGTGTGACTCAAGACTTGTCATTTCAGTAGAGCCAGTAAGGACAATTCTCATTGGAAAATGGTCAGGTTCTAAAAAGACATTTGAAATTTCAAACACTAAGATCCCCTTTAATTACTGTATTCATGTAAGAGGTCTGCGATTAAAATAAATGCTGTTGAATTCCGTGAAACACTGGTTACCTTCAAAAGACTTCATATCCAACATGCATTTTCACTTTCAGCATGCGTTATTCATTTTCAAGAGCATTCTTGTTAAAATGTACAGTGTGCATAAGCAGTGGTTTTCAACTCTTAACTCCTATTCCAACCTACCCTAAGAAGCCAACGAGCCCAACTCCTGCTGGCTGTGGCTCTGAGTCTTCCAAATCCATCACAGCGCCTTCCGCTCCCTCTGGATACAGAACTTCAAATACTCTGACCTCTCCAATACAGTGTTCTGAAGCCGGAGAGCATCCCACAATACTGGCTAGAAACTTCCCTTCCTTCTGCTGAGAGTTACAATTGCCATGAGCAACTACAGAGTACATGGATTTCCAAGAAGCACACTTACTCTATGAAGAACCTTAGAAATACCAGGAATCTTATCTTTTGTGTTTTATTAACAGTCTGTTCATCGATGAAGAAGCAAGTACACCCTGGAACTGCACCACCGATGTTGTTCATACCTCCAGGCAGCATAAAAATGTCTTACAGTGGTGCCTATCAGCTACTTTCAATACTGAGTAGTGTTTCTCCCAAAGAACAGCTGGAGGCTGGGAAAGAACGGGGGCAAGGACGGCAGACACTGCCCTGGTTAATTATGTCAGAATGGATGCTTGGACTCGAAAAGGAAGACGGAGACTTTTATTAGCACCAGGCCCACTCTCAACATCGATAGGGATGGAGTGTCAGTCACGGGATAGTAAATCCTCCCCAGAGTGCTTAGCGGTGCCAGGGTCTCCAGGGCAACCTGGTCAACCAGCTCAGAAGCAGCCCACATATCCTTGTCCCACTTTTCCTACCAAATGTATCTTGTGGAGACCAAATGGAACAAAGGGATCTGCCAAGAGAAGGAACACTGATTGGGGCAAGATGGATGTAGCTAAGATTTCTGCTAAGACTGTACAAAGTAACAGGGACTCAAGAAAAGATGAGATGAAAAATGTCACACAGGAACAGGTGGCATGAAAAAGCCTGCAAATCTCCTCTCTCCAAAACAAGTATAACCTGGACAAAATTTCCCAACACATGTGAGGCCTCTGGGAATCAAAGAAAATGAAACAAACGGAGAAGCACTTATTCCTGAGCTGTGAGGACAGTGCAGGGTGTGGCAGCTCCATCAGCACAGGGCCGAAACCCAGAAAGGCCTTAGGTCCCTCAGCAGCACTGGCCATACGTGCAGCACCCTCGGAGGGGAAGGCACAGGGAAGCCCATGGGTCTGTGGGCCTCCGGTCATGGTTCAGTTTGGAACAAGCAGCACACCAGCCAGAAATCTGAGAAACCTAATGAGGAAATTCCAGAACGGAAAGTGCTAGAGAACGCCTAGATGGGCTCTCCCCACATGGCTGCCTGGGAAGCCCCAACCCACACACAGATAACTGGCCACAGGGGGCCGTGCAGGGTGCAGAGACGTGAGCACAGGCTCCTCCCAGTTGCTGGCTGGCCACTAAGCTACGCAGCAGTAGGGTCAACCCCTAGGAAGCTAGGCTAAGAAATAAAAATAACAATACAAACACTGAACAAAAAATATTTAAACTGAATGAAAACAAAAACACAACACATCAAAATTCAGGGAGTGCAACTTAAGCAATTACATCAAAAAGGAAAAACATCTAAAATCAATAATTTGAGTTTCTACCTCAAGAAGCTAGTCCCCCTTCCTCAAAACAGGAAATCAAACCCAAGTAGAAGGAAGGAAAATGATAAAGATCACAGCAAAAAGCAATAGCATGGTAAAAAGAAAAAGAAAATCTGTGAAACCAAAAGCTGGTATTTTGAGATCAGCAAAAAACTGTTGCTCCTTTAAGGATACTGACCAAGAAAAAAGAAGAGAAGATAAATTACCAAAATAAGAAAACAGAGGGATCACCGCAAGGGACCCTAAGAAATTAAAAGGACATTACAAGCAACTTTACATCAACACACTAGACAATTTACATGAAATGAGCAAATTCCATGAGACACAAGCACCAAAACTGACTGAAAAAGAGAAAATATGAATAGAACTCTAAGAAGTAAAGACAATGAATTATTAAAAACCATTCACAGAGAAAAAGACCCAAATAGCTTCACCAGTAAGTTTTACCAAATATTTAAGGAAGAAAGACTACCAAGCTTACGCAATCTCTTTCAGAAAACAGAAGAGGCAGAAGCACTTTCCCACTCATTCTTTGGGCCTGGTATTACCCTAATACAAGGCCAAAGGCATCAAAAGAAAAGACACCTGCGAAAGAATATTCCTCATAAACATACGTGAGAAAAGATCCCCAACAGAATATTAGCAGACTCAATCTAGCAACAGAGAAAAGGGATCACACCTCATGACCAGGTAAGATTCATCCCGGAAGCGCAGGGCTGGTTTAACACCCCCTAATTAACCAAGGGAACATACTATACAAAGGAAAGGACCCTGTGTACATCTGCTATCGTCCAGCTAGGGCTGTGGGTGACTGAGCCAGATGGATTCTCCCACCTAACGCTCTAAGACGCTATCATGTGAATTACCATCTCCTGAAACGTGCTGATCTTACTGGAAGTCATTCCTATCTTACAGGGGCTACCCCCAACCCCCACATAAAAAGGGAAGCACTGTGAAAAGGCAGACCACTAGCAGAATCCAAAGTCAGGCTGGTAGTCTGTGTTTCTTAAACCTTCTCCATGAGGTCTTCTACCCAAGGTGTGAGCAGGTATCCCACCAGGCAGGGAGGGCCTATCTTAAGTACACAATTTTTCAGTCTGTATCTTAAACAGCTATGTGAATTCTCTCTAGTTTTATACATGCTTGAAATTTTCTATACTAAAAAGTTTTAAAATCTAAAAATATATACCACATACCCTCATCTTTCATGAGAACCAGTGACCATTTATTAATTTATCCAAAATCCTATTGCAACAGTGTTGCCTGACAGTACAATCTTAGTGTGAGATTCATAAATTCACTATGCACGTGTTCAGCTGAGTACAGTGTTCATAATTCACTATGCACGTGTTCAGCTGAGTACACTGAGAACATTTTCAGTGGCTACTGTTGCAGTGGCTACTTCCTCCTCTTTACAAGCGTGAACACTTCACACCAGCCTCCAGGTCCCATGAGGGCCCATGTGAGGTGGAGGGGACATCAGACCATGCAGTTCTCCACACAACTCAGCAGCACAACAGTCTAACTGACTGTGGTTCTCCAACTTCTACCCTTTCCACTAAGGCGGACAAATGCATGGACTGTGGAAGGTGTGCTCTCTAAGAAGGACTTCCGTCGTATGAACTTAAGTAATCCAAATCAGCTCCCTGGTAGCTTAACCAACCAGGTCTCCAAGGATGCCGACTGCATTTGCTGTCCTGTACGTGCTTGAGAGAAGCCAGTGGTTTAGATTCCAGTGAATCTCTTCTGTTCACCATACCAGAATGTCTCATGCACACAGAAGGCACTGAAATACTTACTGAATAAATCAGTAAATACTAGATTGTACTTTTTAAAGCTAAGTCATTCTGAATGTGCTAAAAAGAGATTATGGTATCAGAATACTAGGTTATAGACACTGTCAATCAGTACACACATATTTACTACATGTCACTAAGATAATAAAAGGCCAACTTTCAGACCAGCACCATGAAGTGTCACATGGCAGAGAGGAGACAGTACCTTTGGCCTAAAGGTAACGATGTTCATAGATCATGATGGACGGCAAGATGAATGCTCTGGCCGCTGTTTCCCTGGCAACCCAAAGCTAGAAACAAGATGGTCTAGAGAGGAAACTTTAACAACAACAGCTGGCACCAGAAGTAGGATGCTATTATCTGCGTGTTGTAAGGTATACAGTGCGTATGTGTATTTGGGTGATAAACAATAACACTGTAGTAATCTGATAATTTTTACACTGTGAATTAAGAACATAAACATTGAATCAATAAATACCCCGAATAAGAAAAAGTTCTCTTCATTGTTATTTTGGGAAAGACACTGGAGAAAATTTATGTCTGGTGATATTAAGGTCAGATAAGAACTCTGAAAAATAAAGTTCTAAACTTTTATTTTCCATTGAAGGAAAGTTTATTTTTTAAGTAGGCTTGATCTCTATTTAAAGTTCAGAAATACGGGTATTACAAAAAGCCTTTCCTTTCCTCATCTGTTTCAAAAAAACTAAAATTTCCTTATGTAGATCTTGTAACATAATGAAAGGGTCCTAATGTGATGGTGTCATACTTTGTTGATGACTTTCTAAGAAATGGCCTGAAAAGACAGGAATAAGGCCTGTGATGAGACAGTCCCTGCAGACAGAGACCTCACCTCCTACTGCCACCTCTGCTCATTCCGTTGGGCCGTGTGGGCCTTCCTGGGCCTGCCGCTGCATCCCTCCCTACTTGGGAAACTCTTGGCCCCTGACTGACAGAGTCTTCGGTCCCAATGGCAGGCTGGGATGCAGCTACTTGGGTTTTCTTCCCAGTGGATGTGGCTCTCGATGGTCTCTTGCTTCCTGGAGGCATGTGCACCACAGTGTCCTCAGTGCAGGCAGATATCACAAGACACAGAAAGTGGGTGCTTCAGACAGAGTCTTGTGATGCCAACCACCCAACTTTCAAGAAAAGACTCTTCCTACAAAACTGCTCACCAGAGAGAAGGCCTGCCTGGGTAAGCTCTGGAGTTGCTTATATCCAAGACAAGTTTTTGTACCTTATACAGCAGGGGTCCCCAACCCTCACTACCTTACTACTGTATCCTGTTAGGACTGGGCTGCATGCACCGCAGGAGGTAAGCAGCAGGCAGGCAAGCATTACCACCTAAACTCCACCTCCTGTCGGATCAGCAGAGGCATTCCATCCTCATGGGAGCGCAAATCCTACTGTGAACTGCACATGTGAGGGACCCAGGCTGACAGCTGCTTATAAGACTCTAATGTCTGATGATCTGAGGTGCAACAATTTCATCCTGAAACCATTCCCCACCGCTGACCCCAGCCCGTGGAAAAACTGTCTTCCAAGAAACCAGTCCCTGGTGCCAGGAAGGTTGTGGCCCCTGTTATATAGCAACAAATGATATCATAAAACTTTATAACGGAAATTTCTAAGGCACTCCTGGGATCTTAATCATCAAGAGTTTTGGTATTATTCAACATATTCACCTAGTACTGGCAGTGAAATAATCCACAGCTCATATCCGTTGACTGTCTACAACAGGACGAGAAATGTACTAGGGTCAGTACAGACACTGTTTTCCTTCAGTCCCACGGATGTAGCTTTGGTATTTTGTCCCTCCCCAAACCTTCTGCTGAAGTTATCCCCAGTGCTGGAGGTGGGGGTTAGTGGGAGGTGTTTGGATCAAGGGGCAGATGACTGTGAATGGCTTAGGCCATCCCCTTGGTGATAAGCAAGCTCTGAGTTCACAAGAGATCTAGCCATTCCGAGTGCGTGGCGCACGCCCCCCGCCACACCACCTTGCTCCTGCTTTCGCCGTGAAATGCGCCTGCTCCCCACTCTGCATTCCACCATGATTGGAAGCTTCCTGATGCCTCCCAAGAAGCCAAGCAGATGCCAGCACCATGCTTCCTGTCAAGCCTGCAGAACTCTGAGCCAATTAAACCTCTTCTCTTTATAAATTATCCAGTCTCAGGTATTTCTTTATAGCAGTGCAAGCACTGCCTAATACACCTCCCTGAGAGGTAAGTAGTATTATCCTCACTGTGCCCATTAAACAAACTTCAGTCACCCAGTAGGCGCTGGAACATCTTTGTGGCTCCAAAACCAGGGGAGTTACGCTAACATAATTTGAAACTATATTCAGCGAGAGTTGAAACAAACGGGATCAACAATTAAATCACTTTTTTTATTTTTATTTTTTTTCTCTTAAATCACTTTAATTAAACGAAGAGTTACTATAATGCTGTGCTTCTGAATTTTTCTGAAGATCATGCTAAGCACTGAAGGCTTGAATATAAGTAAAAGGTTGTTTCATTTTGTAAGAAAAAAATGAGTTGTTTTTTTTCTAATTAAAAGAACAATTATTCTCTTTTGACTTAGCATGAGGAAAAGCTAATTCTACAGAACAATTTCAAGTTTCTGGGTTTTACTCCAGTTCATACTAGGATGTAAATTAGCATACACATCCCTAGGTTGTGGCCAGGAGTGTGGTTTGGATCAGGTGAACAACTTCTACCCGCGGGGCAAATTCTCCCATTGACTCTTCGATTCAACAACTTGTCCCTTTGGATTCTGTGGATCACATTCAAATTTTACTTTACTGGTGGTTTTGTTTTTGAGGAAATTTTCATTTCACCTTTCCCAATGGACAGATGTTTATTTCAAGGTACACTTCAGCCCATATTGTAGTTGATACCTACAATCTCTGTCAAGAAGTAGGCAAGCCTTACTCTGAATGGCATCCGACACAGCTTGGTGGTCCTGATCATTACTTGCAAATTGACAAGTCCTGTTTTAGCCACAAAATCAGGTATTACATGCTGGGGAGAGGAAAATACCGGTTTTGATACTACCCAGATACCGCAGATGCTACCCACCACCGAGCTACCTGGCTATCTGGAAATTGCTGGTGACGTTTCTGCCCAAACTTTGCTGCCTACTTTGCAACTTGTGCTTTCGCCTGGGGTTTTACCATTCACTCCAACTCACGGGCAGCACACAAGTCACATTCAGCCTCTCCTGGGTTCCCAACATGCTCAGATTAAACATCACGATCCCAGCTGCCATTTCATGTCACCTCTTAGAACAAATAGCAAGCAGAGTGCACCACCACGAGAGGAGTTAACTGCAACGCACTAGACTCACACTTGGCTCAATTTATATGGCATGAACAATTTGGAAACAATGCTTTCAATTCCTTTTACTGCATATACCAAAACAATTTCCTGATTTTGACTTTTGATTTCAGTATATTGTAGTACAAATAACCAGGAACAAATTCTTCAACTGATTACATCTGAGAAACAAATTGATTACATATTTTTATACCTATACTCACACACATAGACAAGATTTGACTAAGAACCAATTCAAATTAAATCTACCCATTTATTTATAAGTCTTCTATAAGGTTATAATTATGCATATAATTATAGCATTGAAAGAGATCCTAAAATTACTAGTACTTAAGTAAATTTTAAAATACTGCTGATTCAAATTGAATTTTAGAAAGCTGTTATCTTAATGTCCGCATATAAGTGTTGTATGTGGGTGACAGACTACATTCTGTTCGTACAAAGTATGTTTGCTTTGAAACTGAATTTCTCCAGGGTGGTGTTCGCTTTTTAACTCTTTAAGCAACATTAGGTTCGGACAACATTTTAAATATCTTCTACTTCTTCCAAAGCACAGGAGAGAAAAAAGAAGTTTTGTTATCTCAGGTCAAACCAGAAACATTTTTTTCCCACAAATGATTATCTTTTAATACTATAAAAATCGCTTTTTAGATGAGGTTTTTCTTTTTTTTTTTTAAATATATAAAAGGCACTATTTGAATTAAGTAAGCTTAGGGAATACTTTTTATCAGCTTAATCATTACCAAAAAAAGAGGTCTGTAGCCCCCAACATTAGCAGGACAAATTTACTTATAACAAATGGTTTAAACGCATAGATAAAAACACCTATTGATATTGTCAGGGCTTCTTGCAATTTGACAGATCAAATCTTATTTTCATTCTTAAACCCCATGAAGAAGTGCTATCACTGATGTGCATTCACTAGCGAGCAAATTGATTAACCCCCTCTATAGAAATCTCAACTCTTGATTATACCTATCAGACGTTAAGCAGCATTATTCTAGAGTGACAACACTTGACAAATTCCCCAACCATTTTTCTCAGCCTTTGTGGCCCTGCTAACTTGTATTAACCCTGATGAAAAATTAATTTTCCTTATCTTCTTCTAAACCCCAAAATCCAAATCCGCCAAACTGGCAACTCTTTCTGTAAAGGTATTATGAAAACCTCTAAAAGATTAATTGCATGTCTTCAGGTGACATTAAATTAATTTCTGTACTCATGACAGACATTTGATACTCCGTACTGAGAGGACAGATAACATTGTCAGCACACACAGAAGGACAGGGGTGTAGTGTCCCAGGGCAGCCTCTTATGAATTCTCCTTTCGATAAGGCCATACTTCACTGTCACCGCTAGTGTTGCTGATCTTACAGTCCAGAGACCTCACTGGACAGGTTTCTATTAACCACAACAATGCTGGGCCTATCCCTGTAATCTTTATTATAAAGCTCACTCAAAATGTGGACAATAAATGATATGCATGCTATATGAAGTTTCTAAATATAAATACATTTAGGGCTCCACTATTTTTTTCTCTGAAGATTACTGGATTAAACAAGGTACAAGAAAATATTAATAAACAGGCTCACATTCTCTTCCTTCTCTGTGATAAATTATCCTTATGAAATACCAAGCATGCAAAACATGGGGAGCACTTACATCTAAAATACTGCCTATCTGGAACTGGGTCTACACAAGCAGAACTAAAACCAAATCCATAAGGTTAGAGAGACCAGGTTGGACAGACCTCCTAACTACCAAGCTTCATCAAATAAAAGGGTTCTCTCAGCTCATGCATTTTGACTTTCTAGTACAGTATGGTGAGAACACAGCACAGTTATTCAAGTGCTTGCTCTCTCTCTTAACAGTCTACCTTTCTGACATTAGTTAGGCCTGTGGCGATCTTTAAAAAGCAAAATGAACTGGCCTTTGAAGGAACAAACCAAAGCCTTCAGCCTCTGAGGTGATCTCATACCTCAGGACTGTCCCATTTCGACAGCACAAACTTACCAGTCTAAAAAGAAAAGGATTACTAAAGTGAGCCAGGTGCCTCTGGATGCTGTGGCTTATGAGGCAGGGCATGAAGTCTAGCTCTTCCAACCACAGTCCCTCACACAGGGGTACAGCCCCAGGCTCCGAAAAGTGGCCCTTCCACAAGGACCTGCTCTGCAGCACTGAGCAAGTTCTGCAGAACAGGTGACCAGGGTCCTATCTGGGTAGGCTGTTGAAAGTTAGGGGAGGGAAGTTACCTAAGACACTGAAGAAAGCAGATTCCCCTTCTGCTGGGGTGCGTGAGTGAACTCATCCTGATTCCTAACTGAAGGTGAATTGACCTCTGATTCGCCTGCTAATTTTACTCCCTAACATCATACTCCTAAAAAAAATCATAAACTAATGAGTATGGAAATTCTTATGTGTTCAAAATAATTTCTGTCCTCTAATGACCATGGTCTATCTTGCCATGTTTAGAGGCCACATGATTAACAATGCTTAAAAAGTAGTCTCTTTGGAAATGATCAATTCTGCCTACACTAAGACATTTCAAAGCTCTTAAAAACAAGTATTTATGCACAACTGTTTCTCCTCCAAAAGGAAGATGCTAGACTGTACATCTTATCAAATAAGTGATTAATCAGGATTCTATATGCCCTATTTTTCTTTCACTCTTCTGCTATTTGCCTGTTGCCCATTTTACCACTCATTAGCACCTTTAAACAAATGAGGTCAAACTCCACCCAGCCAACTTGGCCAGCATGAGGTGCCTGCCCTGCGCCTCCACGTACCTCCCTCCTCCCCCAAGCACCTGGATGTGCATCTCTCATGGCCCCCACCTCTAGGTCAAAAGCCATTTACACTCAGTCTCCCTTCCTGCCTGGTCTTCCCAGAACTGTCCTGTCGGAAATCCACCTGCAGCTCTGCCCTTCTCATGGGCAGGTTCAGACTCTGGAAGCTTATTCCTGAGTCGCTTCTATCTGGCCCCTCTCAGCTCCTCTTAGCTCTGCTATCCACTCCCAGGCACTGCCAGGGATCATCCTAGGAAGTCACCTTCTGCCAGAAATCAAGCGACCAGAACAGCGGCATCCTCCTGTCCGAGACCTTAGAGGCTAAAAACATGGATTCCCCTGAATGGCATTCACAAGGTGGAGGCTCTTCTGCCTTTCCATGGGTCTTCACCGCAGACAAGTTACCACTGCAGATTCACCACTTAACACAATTCAAAAAGCAGCAAAACGGGATGTGAACTATCCCATTTTGCTAAATGAATAAAGGAGGACTCTCAGGAGGCGAAAATAAATTTTTGCATGAAATAATGCCTAGAAGAATTAGTAATGATTCATGGTTTTTGTCTTTTTCCAAATTTTGCTCGTTTACCGGTATCATCTAAATATCAACAGAAACTACTACTTTGATCATCAGAAGTACTGGGGAAAGGGGTAAGAACACTGCTAATTCCGCCTGTGCTATTTCAGTAAGAGAATGCAAGCCATGTTGCCATTTTCAACATAGTATTTAAAAATCTTAAACATTTATAATGTACTTGAAACTGCCTTACATCCTGAACACACAAAAAAAAGACCAAACCCCCACTCAGGTAAGCAGCAGTAACTTCAAGAGCCAGTTCTGAAAACGCATGGTCAGATGGGAAGACCGGGCTGCAGAGGAGCAGTGTGTGGGAGTGGCCATCCAGGGAGGCGTCCCAGAAGACGACCCACTTGAGTTGGATCCAAAGTAGTAAGTGAGCGAGAGATGGCACATCCAGAAAAGGAGCAGGAGTGACAGTAGGAAATTCTAACCCCAACCAAAGTGCTGAGGAATTTCCATGGCTTCTTAGGCCAGTGGTTCCCACAGGGCGATAGGCAGCCTCAGAAGCATGTGATGCACGTTTTCTGCCCAGCTCTCAACTCAGTGCTCAGCTGTGTCTCATGCCCTTCCACGTATCAACACTTAGGTTAGAACCTCAACAAAATTTGCAAATAATGACTGTCAATCTTTTGTTTGGGTTTATAGAGGATGAGGGACTCACTTTAAATATCTAAACAGTAATGTTTAATTCTTAGAACTATTAACTATAATAATTCAAAAAACGAAATCAAAACAGCAAAAATTACTTCCTAATTCCCACCAATGACCTATTTCAAAAAACATAGTTAAAACAAAATCCAACCGATTCAAGCAGTATCTGTATGAACCATTTTCCTTTCTTTGCAACTCACTGTAGAAGAATCAAAAATGTGCTGAGTGGGCCCAAAAGAGAGGACAGCCAAAAGTAGTGGGCAAAAATGGCTCCCAGATCTCCACTCCGAGGACCCGGAGATGCCAAGAAGCAGGACTGATTCCCGAGCCCAGGCAGAGAAGGAACATCTTCTTGCACCAGAAAAGTGAGGACATGTTCCAAGAGTAACGGCAACAAATCAAAGGACACAGAAGCAGTTCAAAGGGGCTCTCACTGGTCAATCTGGGACAATTCTAACAGCAACATAAACAATGACAGTGACAGTTCATTGCATAAAGTAAGAATTCATAAGCCCATACTGACATAAATAAACGAACAAATAACGGAAGGAGAAGAGTAAATTATCACAGCAGGAGTATGACAGCTAACAAGTATAGGAGTGTTGGCATTAGAAAAACTTCAGTGCCGGCCAGGCGCGGTGGCTCAAGCCTGTAATCCCAGCACTTTGGGAGGCCGAGACAGGCGGATCACGAGGTCAGGAGATCGAGACCATCCTGGCTAACACGGTGAAACCCTGTCTCTACTAAAAAATACAAAAAACTAGCCGGGCGAGGTGGCGGGCGCCTGTAGTCCCAGCTACTTGGGAGGCTGAGGCAGGAGAACGGCATAAACCCGGGAGGCGGAGCTTGCAGTGAGCTGAGATCCGGCCACTGCACTCCAGCCCGGGCGACAGAGCAAGACTCCGTCTCAAAAAAAAAAAAAAAAGAAAAACTTCAGTGCCTGCTAACAATAGTGAAAATTTGATCAGAAATGGGATATTTATATAGTCCCAATAGTCTCAAAGTATCTTCCTATAAATTACTTACCAATTACAAAGGGTAAAACTGTAACATTACAGAGGAGAGACTTGGCAAACACCACTTTTACCCATCCCCCACCCCATCCAAGTTAATCCTGTCAATACTGGAGAAGCCTCCCAACTGAATGCACTGGGAAGGACCCGACATCCCCTCTGGGGTGTTGCTGCCAAATATGGACAACCCGAAACTGATCAGGACGAATCCTAAGATAACCCAAATTAAAGGGCATTCCCTCTGCTCTTTCAAAAGGTCAAGGGCAAGAAACAACAGATTTAGGGGACATGATGAATACAACGAATGATCCTGGACTAGACCCTGGCAAGGTGGGGGTAGCTACAGAGGACATAATTGGGCCAGTGAATAAAATCCAAATATATACTATGAATAAGATGATAGTATTGCATCGCTTCACAGCATTTTTATTTCTGATAATGTACAGTTGTGGTTTTGTAAGAGATATCACACCATGTCTCCAACCTACTCTCTCAAAGGTTTGGGAAAGAAGGTTTTTGTGCATGCAAGTGGGCAAAAAGACCAGGATAAAGCAAACTCAACAAAATGTAAACAACTGGTGAATCTGATAAAGGACATATATGAGTTTCTCCTACTGTTCTTCAACTAAAATTATAATAAAACATTCCCTTTCCCACCTCCTCAAGCTCCACAAAAGAGATCAGGTATATATACATATCATTCCAAAAGTGGGAATAACTTTTGAGAAGGTAGAAAGGGAAGAAATTTACAAATGCAGTCCAACACCACAAGAGCATGATCCCACAAATAAACTGGGACCTTCGGCATGTAGCATTTTGACAGCCTTTTAAAAATAAAATACAGGAGCATCACAATTGGACAGCTGGCTTTCCTGCGGGGGCATTCTGTGCTTTTCCTATTTCTCTGTGTGGCCAACAGAATAAAGGACTGTTTACTTAATGTGCTGCCAAATTCTTAAAATTTTCATTATCTTGATTAGAATAAAGCAGCTGAATTCAGTATTTGCTCTCATTTTCTTAAAGAACACTATAAACAGCCACTCCAAAAAAAAAAATTTTTTTTCTCTTTCCTTCAACTAAAAGGGTAGTAACATTTATTGAGCTATTATCACATATTCAAGCACTGTGCCACTCACTTTACATGATTATGACAATTAATCCTTGCAAGGATCCTGGGAGGAGAGTTGGTTCTCATTGTACTGATGAGGAAACTGGGATTCACTCAGGCCAGGTAACCAAGGTTACAGAGATGCAAAATGAAAACCAAGATGCAAACGCTTCAAAAACTATACCATTTCCTTAAATAGGAAGACAGAAACTGAACACCTAAGGCAAAGAATTTCCCCTGGCACTTGTTTGTTCTAATTCCCCTTTGTTGTGTTTAATCACGAAGAATGGTTTTAGATGACTACAGTAAGTTTACACTAAGTAAACATCTTATACTTTTTATATTTGCTCTGTTGTTACTTGAATTGTTTTTCTGGGAATTATGTCTTGGTTATGAACAGAATTATAATGTAACAAAGTTGTTCTTTTGGTTTCTTAAACACTTAAAAATAGCTTTCTGAGAAATGGGCAAATGAAGAATATTTCTATATTCTAAGTAATTAAAAGAGAACCATTCCATCAAATATAATTCTATAGATGAACTATGTACTTAATAGTCAGGAAGGCACATGAAATTTTAGCAGTATTTTCTGCTATCTAACATTACTTACAAGCGGCATTAATACATTCCTTTTGTAATCTCACCTAGCAAACCCAGACAATAACATGAGTGAAAAAAAATGGAAATTCACATACAGAGATTGATGAGCCTCAAAACAAAAGATCTCTTTCCATTTCAAATTCCCCTAATATTTCCCTTCAAAGTTTTAAATGTAAAATGTGACTTAATTTGATTCACACAGAAATGTTCAAGGATAGATTCACTGCACGTAGCAAGTGATGGCTATACTTAACCAGGACACAATATGCACTCCCTTTCCCGGGCCAGCGGCCCAGGTTCTGGAACCAGGATGATGGAAGCCCAGCCACTCGCCAGGCCTGTATTCACAGCTGAGGCTACTCACCAACCAGGCTGCTTTTTCATGTATCAAATCCTTCTCAGCCTAATGTTCCAGGCAGTCACTATCAAATCAGTTGCGTTGGCAACCAAAATGAAACCTAACCAACATCATCATCCTAGGAGTCCCCATTAAGCATTTTCCCAGTCAATCCAGACTGCTAACAGCAGAATATTGTACCTAATCAAGAAATAAATAACACCATGAAAAACACAGCAGATGGGTAAAGAGCATAAGATTCAGCATTAAACCACAGTTGGAAGCCCAGCTCTCCCACTTAGTAGTTGTGTGGCCCTAGGCTAGTTACAAAACCTCTTTGAGGTTCAAGGCACTCGCCTCAGAAGGATGTTGGGAGTACATGCTCGACACTTAATAAATGATAGCCACTGCTATTATCTGGCATAAAATCACGTATTTCTAAAAGGGGCCTTAGAAGCATTCTACAAAGAAAATGGGAAGTTAGGAAGTGCTTCTGTGCACCAGAAGCTTTCGTTTGTTGACTCCTCATGGCAGACTTATTAACCCCACCTGCAGATTGGAAATTAAAGTTCAGAAAAATGAAATGAATGTTCAGGGTCCCAAACAACAGACAACTATTCAAACAGGAGTCTTTCTGCACCCAAAGCCACACTGCTTTACCCCATCACATGACTGCGTGCACAGGTGAGCTCTCAGTCCTAGACAAAGGCTCCGATCGCTATACTCTACAGCAAGACATTTCAGAGCAGCCAACAGCAAACACGATGCCAGCAATGAGCTCTTGAATCTGCAGAGTCACTTTTCAAGCTTTAAACCTAGACGCTAACCCTAGTCAACACAATCGTGTAAGAAACAATACCAGGAATCATGCTGTTGATTTCTTTTTAAAACTGTTCCCTGTGCACACGCATACTGCAGCAGCAGCTACAAAAGGGACCACCATGAAAGGACTACACGTTCTCTTACAATGACAAGGACCAAGGAAAATCACCTGAAAGGCGATATAATTAATCACAGGGCAGACTACAAAAACCTACGGTGTTAAGACTCGGCCTCCCTCACTTTGCAGAAAACCCAGTTTAATAAAATCCAACGATAAATTATTTCATTGTAAGTAATGAAATATCGAAAATATAGAAGAAAACTCCACTTGATTCACAATTGCCTCATAGACATGAGTATACTCACAGAAACCTAATTAAGTTGTATATCATAGTAAGAAAAGAACTGTGCTTTCATCAACACGTGAAGAATCCTGTGGACACATATTTTAACTGCAGTCACCCACCAACCAGAGAACAAGTTCTTGAATGGCACTATGCAAAGATAGTTCACTATCCTGTCTAGAGACGTGAAGAATTAGGAGGCTACTGAATGCAAAGAATAATTTAATCAAATGCATTTAGATTTAGTTACACTAGTTAAATTAGAGAAAAGGGAAGGAGGTAATTTAGGTTAGGTTAGGATATAGTTTAGGTTAGAAAAAATGGGAAATATGAACCAACAATAAAATGTTTTTATTAAATAAGTAATCATAAAACTAAAATGTATATAATGATATTCTGTATAGGTACTATGTACAAGTTAATCCTCCCCAAACGCTAAGCTCCTGTCAGCCAAGGCCTGCTCAGCCCTCAGCTCATTAAGATTTCTGAAGGCAGAAAACATCCCTGAGCATTCAGATCACAGTCCCCAGATGCAGAGAATGCCTCAGCAGCAGTCAGGAACAGAAACACCAGCCAAAATAAACATTTCCTTTTTGTATTGTCTGAAATAAGCACAATTTGCAATTAACCACCATTAGCAATATGTTCTCTCAAAAAGAGTCCTCACCCACAAAAAAAAACAAAAAACAAGGCCATTAGGCAAATACTGTTTGTTCTGGTTCAGAGAAATACGAACTAGAGATCTTCCCTGCTAAGTCAAAAGTGCCAAAGTGCTATGGGAGGGGCCTGAGTAAACTCTAAGATACTCTAACATGTGGGCTAGTTAACATGAGGTGAAAGATAAAGAGCTGTTCCAAAGTACTGGTTTGACAGCTATTTTCATGAAAAAATCCTTTGCTTTTCCTATTTATTGTAAAATTAGCGTAACTTTGGAATTAGGTCTGACACAAAAATAAATTTTTTCCATTGGAGAAAAAGAGTAAAAATTCACGTAGATAAAATTCTTTTAAAGGAAAGCTGTTGATGAGTGTAAAAGCTGCTCTTTGATGGTAGAAACCAGACCCTTCACTTCCCAGCCTGCCAGTGCAGAGTACATGCAGCCATTGTAATAAACAGCACCAGTTCTGGTTGCTATGGGAAAAGGCCTAATTCCCAACAATGGGCAACATCTCATCTTAAAAAGTTTATAACGCAAGTAAAAGAATGAGACACTGATTAACACAGTATACCTAAAAACAAGGTCAAAAGCAAAACGGCCATAAGCACTGAAGAAACTAAGGAGAGCTTGAGTTCTCACTGAAAGGTAACAAATTCATGTAATATGAAAACATGTGTATGTAATACAATTCCTCTCAACATTTCTACTTACAATGAATAGACGTAAGAAAACAGATTCAGATAAAATTATGCATCCTACTGGATATTCTACATATAGAACTTCTAATTATAGTATTTTGTACAAATTTTCTTATAGCACATGAAAAAGTCATAGTTTTGTTCCACAAACCGAGAATTAAAAGCACTAAATCTCAGCTAATTAACCAACAAAATGAGTTATTCTTAAGCATAAGCAAGGAGCCGAAGTAACGTTAGATTTAGTTACACTAGTTAAATTAGAGAAAAGGGAAGGAGGAAGTACTCCTTCACATGCTCACATGTCCTACCATCCTGAAATGGACTAAAAGAGAGATGTTATTTTCTTTTTTTACTGTATATATTTTTTGTGTCTTTCACAGCAATCTTTGCTAGCTGGTTTACTCTAGAAGCCTATGTTTACAACATTCCTACTTTCTTCCTCAGTTTATAGTATAAAATTGCATACAATGAATAGCACTTTTATAGAGCACAGCAATTACAGAGACCATCGAATTTGTTATAGAATTCGTTTTCATGAAAACAACAGATGAGAGCTACTTACCACAACTAAGTAAGACTATATGGTGGGATAAAGAAGCAAGTGTTCGATAGATCACTTCTTTATGGAACAATCTTCTGCAGTGGAAATCTATCTGCAGTGTCTGGTTTTATTTTAGAGTGCTAAACTTATCCAAACTACAGTGGAAAACAGGACTTCCTGTGCCTGACTGAAAATGACCTGATACGGACACTGATCAAAAGAAAGAGAAAGAAATGAGGCATGCTGCACTTCCGAAAGCATGTGGTAAGAGCATACAGGACTTCAACTCTAAATTCTATGGTATCTTTTTTTTTTTTTTTTAATGGGGCAAACTGAAAACAGAAAACAAGTAATAGTCCAGTAGTCTGGGACACAGTTGATGAAAATTAGACACATACCTGCGTTGCCCACCACTCCCACTGTGCCCACAGCTGCTCACTGAATCTAAAGCTATACACAACAAATGATTTGTGTAAAGGAAAAGTTATCTCCAAAACAAACGTAATGATTTTATCACAAATTATCTACAAGAAGAAGCTAAAATTGAGTAATATCTAATTTAGGGATTGTCACACTGGCCTTTCATTAAGACTCAAAAGAGAAAACTAAAACATGTGCCTCATAACAACATTCTGCTCAGATGGGCAACACCTGTAAAGGCAGTCCCATGAGGTTATGACACTGTATTTTTACTGTACCTTCACTATGTTAGATACATTTCGACACACAACTACTCACCATTGTGTGACAACTGCCTACAGCATTCAGTACAGTAACATGCTGCACAGACTTGTGGCGAGGGAGCAACAGGCTGTACCGTACAGCCTAGGTGTGCAGCAGGCTGTGCCACCTGTGTGTGAGTACATGCTAGGATGTTTAGACAATGACGAAACTAACAACACATTTCTCAGAACATATGCCCGCCGTCAAGCGACAACTCGTATACCAACTTCAAGTAGGTAGAGGTTGGTTACAAGACTGCAACAGAGGTAATTTTTAATTCTTTCTTCAAAAATATTCTCTGCAAATGAGGGCATTCTATGTGAAACACAGACTCAAAGAAGCTCTCATAAAACTTGTCAACTTACCCCACCTGACAGCTTAATCACTCTGACCTTGGAGCTGATGTGGGGCCCGTCTCCACCACCACTGTTTGCCCTGTGCGTGACAGTCCTTTTCACGCCAGGCTTTGTGTCCTGGGGCCGGCCCTGGATGGACGCCACTCGAGGAGTCTGGGGCACAGCTGGCTCCTCCACATCTGTGGGTTTGATCTGGAGTACTTTATGCAGCGGCTGAGTCTGACTTTGAGGAACTGTTCTGGTCTGTCTCAAATGCTTCAGTGGTTTCATCTGTTGTCCTTGATACTGCATGTTGGCACTGGATGGTACAAAATTTGATGTTTTGGGCTGAACGGTTGAAATACTGACATCCTGGTTTTTAACAAGAAGTCTGTTTTTCACATTTTGTCTGACCTGTGCACCTGGAAAGGGCAACAGTGGGTTACCATTGGTGGGTGACGGTGACAGCGCCTGATCTTCCTGCTCTGCTGGGGGTGGGGGAGCATAGAGCTGCTGCTGCTGCTGCTGCTGCGCAAGTCTCTCCAGCAGCTCCTTCTTCCTGGCACCAGCCTGCTGCTGCCGCCGTAACTCCTTCTGTTTTAGGATTTCTTCTCTTAGGCGTTTCTGTTCTTCTATCTTCAAGCGATATAACCTTGTTTCCTCATCTTCATCAGGAAACTAAAATGGAAAACATACACAGTTTACTTTGCTATACAGGCAAGGTGCCCATTCCAGTCAATTTCAATAAACTACAAGAAGACATTTACCAAAAGTCCTTTAATTCAATATCTGAAAGAAGTCATTCAAAATCTGTTTGAAGACTTTAACTCCTTCCTCTGGGGAGAGGGGAAAAAAAAAAACCCACACAGCTAAAGCTAATTTGGAAAATCTTATCAGAATATTAAAAATGAAATAATGTAAATTTCCACTCATTTACAAGTTTGAAACCAATTAAACTATTCATTTGAGATATCAAAATATGTTTCAAACAGGAATGGCAGCAGTAGGGAGGCCTGCTGTCACACAGGTTTTATCTGGCTCTTCCCTGACAAACCAACAAAAGGTGGGGTGTAAATGACCTGAAAGGCTCTGATTAGAACTATTGATTTTTTGTACAGAATTTTCAGCCTGATCTCAAACTCATTTGTCACAGAATAATTGGTTATAATGAACAGCACAAGTCAATCTCTCTGACCTTGAACTCATGCACTCTCCTCAGAATCAAAATGTTGCCAATTGCAGTATTGGAATATTAATGGTATATAAGGAACGCCTTTAACAAGCTCCAAACCATTCTGCAAGTCAAGACAAAAAAATCTTTGAACAAGTCCAGTAACTTTCATAAAAAGCATCCAATAAGGAAAATGTATAAAAAGTTAAGCATTTTTAAAGAATTATAATATTCTTTAAAAATCATCCATATCCACAGACCCCGTATAGAAGAATGTACAAAATTTAATCTATCTCGAATTCAGCTATTTCACCATCCTACTTTCCCTAAATAAACCTTAAGAATTAGGAACTGAGGACAAAAGCACAGCTGAGGAGTCGGCTGGTGCCCTGGAGCTTGAGTGCCTAGTGCCAGCCCTCACTCAGGGATTACTTGTCGACCTGGAAGCAATTCTGACCAACTCTCTTCTCTAATTTCATATCTAGGGCAGATTTCAAACCGCAAAAATGAAGGTGGGTGAGAGGCTGTTTATACAGGCAGGCATACAGAGCAAGACGTGACATCCAGGGGGACAGTGGACAGAAGGGACATGAGCATCGGGGGAGCACACAGCCGGGGACACATTAACAGGACCCAAGGCGCCACTGCCTCAAAACACAGGAATAATTACTAGTCATTGGAATTTCTTCCCATGCAGTCAAGAAAGAGTTAAAGCATGTTCAGAACAGCAACTGAAATACTTGGAAAGACTACCGACTAAGCAGATTCACCCTTTATTATATCATCATCAAGTTGGGGGGACATAAGAAAATAAGTCACAGTTAGCTAAGCAAAACAAATAGAAGACCTTTCTTTTAAAAAGTAAAAAAATATATATAATCCTGGTCCCCTTTATATAGAGAGAGAAAATTAAAATAAATCAAGACATTCCATTTATACTACAGCGACCTACAGGTTCTATTTCACTCAAGGCATCTTTTTGAAATAACTCTATGGAAGAATCCTTTAGAAGTTCGCCTAAATCAACTATCATGGAAGGAACTGAAAGCCAGATGTGCCAGCAGGATACCTGAAAGGCAACTTCCCCTATTAGGTAGCCCTATTGTTATGTAAGTAACGAGTGTGTGACTTCATTTTTCTGAAGCAAATCAGTTATAGGTACTGAGTTAGGAGCTGGCTATATACACTAGAAGCATAATAAAACTTTTATCAAAGACTTCTTTATAAACTATTCCAATCCAGTTTGTAAATCTACATTATTTTTTCACATACTGATTTTAAAACCAAAGTCACTTGTGTTCTAATTAAGAGTTCATCGTATGTTAATATTTCAACTTTGTACTTCCAATTTGGTAAACAACACATTACAACTGCTACAATAATGTATCAGAAGAAAATCTGACTGAAAAAAAATGAACTGATTAAAAGGTAAAACCAGTATTAACTGGTTTTTATGAAACTAAGAGAGCATGACTTGCCTAAATTCTTATCTGAAGTCATTCTTCATGACCCCGATATTGGACAGGTTTAACCCATTCCACTGCTTCAGAGCACTCCACACACATTTCACTAAGGTTGGCACGCCCTCCAGGTGCCAGCCCTCTGCACAGGCCGCCCTGGCTGACCCCCCTTTACCAGATGAAGAGACTGAGGCTTGTGGGAGAAAACGGCCTCGACTAAAGCCAGGTCAAGACTGAGCTGCGTTGATTATTCATACTTACTACATTCTGTGCCTACTGAAAAATTAGAAACAGCAGCAACAACATATATAATTGTAATTCAACACAAAGCAAACCCCCAGAAATTTTAAAGACCAACAAGAAAACTGGTCCTATCTTCTCGAAGTTAATAATGTAAATTAAGAAACAGTCGCAGAAGAAACCTACGGGATTCACCAGGTGTCGGCACACGACACCCCACGGGCTGAATCTGGTCCACCACCTGGTCTTATAAGTAAAGTTTTACTGGAACGCAGCCACATCTATTGGCGGAAGAACTGTATTCAAATTGCCTTTGTGCTAAAATGGCGAGAGGGGTAATGACGACAGTCTGGACTATAAAGCCTACAATATCTATATAATACTTGGGCCCTTTACAGAAAAAGTTTGTTAAGCCCCAGTATATGTCAATTCTATATAACGGAACAGTAACTGTGCACGTATATAAATAAAATCTAATCTTGTAAACTAGAGAGAATACAAGTGTTTTTTTTAATAAACACGGCTGCTAGGTTAAAAAAAAAAGGCCCAGGTGAAAAAAGCAGGAAGATTTTGTGACTAACTTACTAGGTGAGAGCGAACTGAGACATCCAAGTTGATTATAAGGCTTCTTGTTTGAGACCAACATTTGTTAATAAGAGAAGTGTCCTACCTCTGGTTCTATTTTTGCTTCTTCTTTAGGTTGAGCCACAGGGCTAGCTGGCTTGACTTTCACTTCAGTCTTTCCCTGTGAGCTCCTGGAACCCGCCATGGCCCGCGAGGGTGGTGACGAGCTGATGATAGGTTTCACTTGCGCTGAGGGTGTGGCAGAGCAGCGGCTGCTGCTCATTTCTATCACGTGTGATGGCGCTATGGGTAATTCACGCAAATTGCTGTTCCTTGGCGCAGTGGGCTGCATTTGCTGCATGGGTCGCTTGCTTACATTCTGAGAAGTTGTATTCTTTTCACAAAAAGAAAGAAATTCTAATTGTAAGTGGAAAGTTGGCAGAAGGAACATTAAAAGGCACATTATTAAATAAAAACACAATAAATCATTCTCATTAGCAAATGACTACTCTTTTGGGGAGCGGATACTTTTCTCCTTGGTTAATACTTTTTTTCTCATACATAAATGTCCCCAATCCATGTGGCAGCATGCCTCATCCTAACTAACGTTAAGGACTTCCATTGGTAAAGGTGTCATACTTGCCTACAGACAGGCTCCTCTTTATAGAAATTACACCAGGCTGATCTTTAGCAGGTGCTTCAATAAAGGGACTGACAGTTTTAAAAGAATTGAGACAGCCAAAAAACCACTCTATCTGCCACCAGAGATCAACAGGATTCACATGCTACTATTTTACCTAGTCACTTAAATTTAAGCTGGAACAACGAAAGAACCAAGCATCAGGTCAATGTCCTAAGAAGCATGACCCCAGGGAGAAGAAAGGTGCCAGAACGTTTTACTCGAGAGGAAATCCTTAGTCATGTTCATCTTGAGGACTCTCAAGAGAGAACCAACACCTGGAGGAGGCAAAGAGAACACGAGAGAGCTGGAAGGGAGGAGGGGAGAAGCAGGGGGATCTCCGAGGTCACACAGGTCAAATATCCCAGTGCACAAGGGTCATGAGAATAGACTACCATTATTCTTTATAACCCAGGTTATAAAGCACCCTCTTCTCAGATTTATAAATCCTTTCTTACTGTTCATATCACTTTAGTTGTGATGTTACTTTAAGAAAGAAAGAAAGGCAAGTATCAGCAAAACTGAGATTCCAAGTAGCTAAGTGACATGCCTAAAGCTCAAGGGTGAAAAGGAGACAATACTAAAAAAAGACTGACAGGTGAGAACCCTGACCACTGACCACTAGCTGCCACACTGTGTCTCTTTTTCCTAAAAACCAAATTACAAAGTCTCATATATATATTTAATGGAAGCAAGAGCCCTGACCACTGACCACTAGCCACATTGCGTCTCTTTCCTAAAAGACAAATTACAAAAGCCTCTTATATATATTTAATGGAGGCAAAAACCCTGACCACTAGCCACACTGTGTCTCTTTCCTAAAATCCAAATTACAAAAGCTTCTTATATGTATTTAATGGAGGACAAGGGCAATGACTGTGGCCTTTTATTTTCAGAGCAATGCATTGTTTCCCAGTTTCTTTTAATGCATGACAAGTCACACATTTGCTGATGGTGCTTGAGAACACAACTCCACAAATAAATGTATGCTAATCTCTCTGGACTGAGCATAAGCTCCTTGAAGGAAAGGAATTTGTCTCTTCTGTTCACTGTTGTATTCCCAGGACTAGAGTAGTACCTGGCAACAGAACAGTCAACGTATTTTTCCCGAATTCATTTATGTATTTATTCAGAGACCAAAAAGACAGAGATAATTTACACATCAAAAAATAAGCCACTGGTAAAGGGAAAGTGACTACCCCCAAAAGTATTTTCTGAAGTTACATGTCTATTAATTCCTATCTATCGCTATAGAAATATCTAGATACAAGAAAAATGCTTAAGTAAATATTAACACAGTCTTTGGGACACAAAAGGAGTATCTTATCAATTATTGTAGTCCAGAAAACAATCACCTGAGTGCTTTTTAAAACATGGATTCACTTCAGAACTATGTACTACACGTTTTAAAAGTTGAAATCAGAATTGGAAAGTATTCTGACCTACAAATGATGCCCCTCAAGTCCTGTAAGTTAAAAGGCCTCCCAGGAAGACACAGGGAAGACACCCCTTGACACTTACATGCCGCAGCCCCTGGCGCTGAGGGCACTGCATCCGGCTGCTGCTGGCCTGAGGCTGAGCGGTCTGTACATGAGGCCGGAACTGTGGCTGAGACATCGGCATCAAAGGAGGGGGCGGGACGGACAGGTGGTGGTGGTGGTGGTGCTGGTGCTGCGGCGGG
>NW_012115154.1:23754345-23828602 GCF_000951035.1 Colobus angolensis palliatus | reverse complement strand
CTGGTGCGGAGGCTGATGCTGCGGTGGGGGCTGTTGCTGAGGTTGCTGAGGCTGAGGCTGATGTGGAGGGGGCAATGGAGGATGCAATGGCCCCTTCCATGTCCAAAGAAAGAGAAATAACAGTTCACAAATGGTTATACCGGGCATAATCACTTCAATCATTTCCTTAAAAACCTCAACACAAGAAAGGCACTTTCACTGGTACCAAAACTTCATTTTAGACTTGCTGATGAAGGTAATACTATCTTAAATGCAGTAATAAGCCAGAAGCTATTACCTTAAATTTTATATTTAATCCAGTAATTCTAGGATTGAATTGTCCTAAAGAAATAAGTATGCAGACAAACTCCTAACTCTAAAGTATGTTCCCTGTAGCACTATGATACTGAAGTACGGAAACCAGTCTGCACACATGCAAACACACAGCATGAAAGGGAGCCGTGAACAGCACTCTTAAATGATGGCATCAAAACCAACTCACTGACATGAAAAGATCCAATGATACATTACACTGGAGGGAAAAAAGCAGGTGGCGAGAAGATGTGCATTTTAAAAAAGACAAAAAAAAAAATGTTCCTGAATTGTTTCTAGGTAACGAGAGTATTTAATTTCCTTTCTTGTACTTACATATACTCTAAGATTCTGCAATAGGGATATATTAACTGTATTTTTTTAATAAAAAGAAAAATTCTTAAAAACATTTTATCTTCCTTTAACACCCTAGATAATACTCATTTTCCTTTTTTAGCTTAGATCCATGTGTTTTTAAATAGTTGATTCAAGTTTACCATCGCTACGTATTTTAATAGTAACCCTACAATACAAGAAGAAATATAAACCTGGTAAGATTTACAGACACATGTCAACCCATGAAGCAGAAGCCGGTCAGCAGAGGGCACTCAAGGCCCTCAAATAACCAGTGAACAGCAACATTTTCTTCCCGCCATGCAAAGACTCTTCAAAACTGTCTACTGCAGGAATGTAATCTGACAAAGTATTTCCACTGGTAAACCTTTCATGAAATTTTATACAGATGAGCAAATGTATTATCAAAACATGTCCTAATTTTATTAGTAGAGTCTTTAAAAAATCCTAATAAGTAGTATTTTTCAATTCCCAAAAAAATGACATTTTCTCATTTTTTTCTTGTATTGAGATAAGCAACAGTGTCAAAAAAAGTTGTCTTTAATAAACAGTACATTTAAGACTAATACCCTTATTCTTTAAATAACCATAAATTAGTAGGCTCAAATAAAAATGTTTAACTTTATGAAACACAAAGACTCAAAGCCACACACTTTTTCCCTGGAGGTTTGCTCAGGACGCATACCTGCAGGTTGGGCTGTGCGTGTGTGGGCAGGAACGGCTGTCCTGGGCCCGGCAGGAACGGCTGTCTAGGAGGAATGAAGGGCCGTGTGCTTGCCGACCCAGGCTGGCTGAAGTGCAGAATCCCCACCGGACCTGGAGGCTGCAGGGCTGGTCGTACGGGCCGCTCTCTCGGGAACACTGGTTGCTGTCCTTGCTGATTAAATGCTGGTCCTGGCTGAGTGAATGGTAGAGGACTCTGAGCAGGAACAGGATGGCTACTGTTCAGAAGGGTAGGAGGTGGTGGTGGTGGAGGGGGACTTCGCTGTTCCAGAAAAAGATGGCTCGGGAATCTCGGTTCACCTGAAACTGAAAGGTAACACAACATCATTAACTTCAGGTTAAAAAGACCATGTGCTGCTCAGAAAAGCAATCTGAAGCACTATCCTAATGTGGGCAAAAATCACAAGTGTTGACAGGTTATGAACATTTGGAAACAATTCCAGATTTTGCCTCTTATTTCTAGATTGCTTCATTTGTCATTTTCTATACATAAATTCCTCCTTTATATGAGATGCTCCCATTTTGGATACCAACAATATCCAATTTTAGCACCTGAAATGATAGGCAGAACTGCTATGGTACAAAAACCTGGCATTCCTAACAACATCTCCAACTGGGAGTTAAATTCAGTTTACAAAATAAATGTGTTTGGGCACATCACCCAACACAGCTTCTGCTGTTACTCCACACCACTCACTCTTTCTGTACCTCCTAAGAAGAAAGGGTCTCGCTCCTGAGGCGGGGGTGGGGCTCTCCACTGGTCCTGGAGAGGGAGTCGTGGGGGCTGGCTGAAACTGTTGGGAACAGGTCCAGGTGTATGCTGTGGAAATTCTGGTGGGCCCTTAAGAACAACAAGAGAGAAACAGGGAGAAGGACAGAAAAATGGTATGTAATTTTCAGAAATACAGACCTGGTTCCAAGTTTTCCTCGAAAATGTCAAGTAATGTGTCTCCTAACAGTCATTGTCTTTCTCTTTCTATACACACACACACACACACAGAGTCATGCATCCTTAATGACAAGGACACATTCTGACACGCATCCTTAGGTGATTCCATCATGCGAACACCACAGAGTGTACTGTAACCACACACACACACCCCCCTAGATGGCAGAGCTTTCTACACACCTGGCCTGTATAGTACACACTAGTAGCTTGAAGGCTACACACCAGGGCAGCATATGACTGTACTGAATACTGCAGGCAACTGTCACACAATGCTAAGTATCTGTGGATGTAAACATACCCAACCCTAGAAACGGTTACAATAAAATGCAGTATTATAATCTCACTGAAATACCGCTGTCTCCGCAGTCCACCATTCACCAAGACATCCTTACACAGCACATGACCGCACGTATTAACATGAAAACTAAGTATTAAACAGCAGGTGATTCTGCCATACTAAATGACCAAAAATCAAAACACAGCAACTAGAAATTAAGTCAATGTCTTAATGTCATTGTAAAACAAGAATATTATTTTTAAGCTTATTGAAATCCATCCAATTATTAGCCTCTTTCCCATTAATCCAAAACACTGTCATGACATTTATCTTTTTAAAGATGCTAATCTTTGCTATTTAACACGACTGTGGGCTGCAGCTATGAAACTGCTTCACTTTAAAAGAAAAATTCAATCAGCAATTCCTGACTTAACAGAAAAATGTGAAATGTTTAAGAAACTAAATTATTACAAACAAAACAGTACACAGAGTCCTTTGGATAAAAAAATTCAAGCAAATTCTCACAGATTAACTTTTTTCAAAAACTACATGTTACTAAAACTCTTTAGAGACAAATTAAAATTACTTCATTTTTCAGTTGGCCTTTCAGGTACTCAGGGAGATTTTTTTAAACCACTGTATTGACCTAGGCAGCAGCATAAAGATAAAGAAATGTTCGCCACTTTTTCACTGCTCCAAAAAGAATTAACTATTAACTATCATCAAAATAATTTTCATTTAATAGCACCTTGTTCTTTGAAACTGAGTCAATTATTTCACAACTTTTAAGTATTACTCTTCTCACAAACTTATAATCTCAATGCCTTGGCCTGTCATTTTATTACTAATTCGCTGTTCCCTCGAAACGCAACATTTTCTAGCACTGAAAATGCTCTTTCGGCCGGGCGCGGTGCCTCAAGCCTGTAATCCCAGCACTTTGGGAGGCTGAGACGGGCGGATCATGAGGTCAGGAGATCGAGACCATTCTGGCTAACACGGTGAAACTCAGTCTCTACTAAAAAAAAATTTTTAAAAACTAGCTGGGCGAGGTGGCAGGCGCCTGTAGTCCCAGCTACTTGGGAGGCTGAGGCAGGAGAATGGCGTGAACCCGGGAGGCGGAGCTTGCAGTGAGCTGAGATCCGGCCACTGCACTCCAGCCTGGGCGACACAGCCAGGCTCCGTCTCAAAAAAAAAGAAAGAAAATGCTCTTCCACACTGCATTTCCCTTCCTTCTCCCTGCAAAAGTCTGTTCTACCCATGGCATTGGGAGAACAGACAAAACGAACACTAATATAAACACCATAAACTCCTAAGATTGTTGGCTACAAAATAATAAAGAAATGTTTAACACACAAATATTATATCTTTATAAAAACATAAACTTTAGGCACTTATTGAAACAGGTACAACAGGAAGTCCAAAGCTGAAACTCTCATAGCTTTTATTACTTTAGGTGAAACAAGGAAATCCATACTATACTATTGCCTGACATTAGGGAGTGTCACTTCTCTAGATAAAGACATCAATTAAGACACAACCCAATAAATGTCAGTAACTGAGGAATATATTTGTAAGTGAGAATACATATCATATACACGGTCTTTTACCCCTAATAAATGTGTATACTTTATCATAATGATAATTTGAAAAGTCACTGATAAGATACTTTGATATGGATCTCTTTTTCTGAGAGAGAGAGAGAGAAAGAGAAAGAGAGCAAGAGAAACAGAGTCTCACTGTTACCCAGGCCGGAGTGCAGTGGTGCAATCAGCTCACTGTAGCCTCAAACTCCTGGGCTCAAGGGATCCTTCCACCTCAGCCTCCCGAGTAGCCAGGACTTACAGAGCATGCCACCACATCCAGCTAGTTTTTCTGTAGAGGCAGGGTCTTGCTACATTGCCCAGGTTAGTCTCGAACGCCTGGGCTCAAACAATTCTTCCACCTCAGCCTCCTAAAGTACTTGGATTACAGGCATGAGCCACAACACCTGGCCAATATTCTTGAATATTTAATATCTTTACTTTGCTAATAATATGCTAGAAAAATACTTCTAATAGCACAGGCCATTACATACTGTTACTCACTAAATCTGCATGAGGAATTTCAATGAGCTTGCCTGCTTTCTCCCACTGCCAAAGCTTTTTCCTCGTTTTAAAATATTTTCATCTTTTGTTTGAAGTCAATGAAACACATGGTGTGAGCATGAATGTATCTCCTCCAAAATAATATTGTATTCCTCCAGGTAACTTAAATGTTCTATTTATAAAGTATAGCATTAGTATTCCATCTCCACTTTTGTGTATCAACATGATTCTGACATACACAGACAGTTCCTGACTTACAATGGTCCAACTTACGATGTTTGCAACTTACAGCGGCCTCATCCTGATGTAACTCACTGTAAGTGCGGAGTAGCTGTGCAAGCATTTCAAAACGTGTCTTAAAATAATCTTCCAAACTTTCTGAAGGACAATAAATTAGCAATCAAGGTTCTGCATTATTTCAAAAAAACGTTTAAATGATGCTTCTCAGAATGACATGGAATAAAACAAACAACTGCCTGCCTCTCCATGCAGAGAGGTTGACTGATCACATTGTTTCCAACCCACGCAAATTGGCAATGGTGGTCCTGAATAAAAATCCTTTTCCAATTACTCAGCCTGTTTCCTTAAGCTGTTTCAATGCACACTTGACTACACTTATTTCGGGGGAGGAGGCACACGGGAGGGGTTTCAAACAGATAAATACAAAAGGAACCAGCAAGATTCATTAAAAGAATTTGCATTGAGAAATGTAAAACATATGGATGAAAATGATGTCACTGAGACACCACAAAGAGACAATATCACAGCCTGAAACAAGCTAATAGTTGTGAAAAGTAAAAATCACTCAAATGTAAACTCTTCAAATGAAAAACGGGTATTTTATGACATTTTAGCTTACAAATACGAAATTAGTAACACCTCTGGAAACTATGAAAAACCATTTCCAACGTTAAGTGTGGTTATGATAGCTCTCTTCATGTAACTGAGTCAAGATCAACCACAAGTAGGTTTGATGTTGGTTTGCCCAACCACCTACATAAGAGTTTGGATGGGGCTGATTTCGATTCAACAGAGGGAGGAGGTTTCTAACACTCTCCCAGCAATAAACACATCCTCAACCCACAGAAGCACTCACTCAGGAGGAGGAGCACCGCCTGCTGGGCACGATCTCAAAGCGAACTGGACTAGAGCAACTTCAAGGTCCAAGCCAACTCACCAACAGTGGGTCTGTTGATGTTCTTGAAATTACAGACCAGTTAAAAGACAAACTGGTAAATCTGGCTGGCATTAGTGCAGCCAGGCACACACTGGGCGTCAGGTGACAGCAAGAGTGGGTCAGGGAGAAGGAGCCCCGAGTAACAGCCGGGATGAGGTGTGGGCCTCTGTCTGCCAAGTCTGGAACCTGGGAGGTGCTCACAAAGAGACTGACGGAATTAAATGTTCATTTTCTTACTTTTCTGGTAGGTCTTGATGCCTAGTGGGAGCCAGATTAGGAGACCTAAGAACAAAGTCTCAGCACGGGTTAGAGTTGGGGAAGTGGGTTCTAAATCAAGGCTCAGGTTCTAGGTGACAAAACAGGAAGGTACTAGCAATGCGAATGGCCATTCTTTCTACTTGCCAGGACTCACAGCCTTTTATAGCTGAGCAAACGCTCCTACACACTCCCTACCACACAGTGACTGACAACTGCAGGGATTCTTGCAGAACTTAAACAACCACGGCGAATTCAACATGGGCCAGTCAAGAACCAACATTTTATAAGCAGCCACTTTAGAATGAGGACCGAAGGGAATCAGGCCCCCAGTCCACTGGCAGAGTGCAGGAATTCCTGGGTATGACGCTGTCACCATGTCGATACCAGGGCCCCATGAACTCATCAACACACAGCGAGGAAACTAAAACTTATGACATTAAATCACTGGTCCAAGGTTACAACACTATTTTAGAATTTTTATTTTTCTGTAAGTTCACTCAACCACATCAGGGATTTCAATATTCAAGAAAACCAAGTTAAAGCTCCTGCAAGGGTTCATTTTATTCATGACATAACAAAAACACAGTGGAGGGAGTTTCAACCCATATAGTAAGAAATCTTATCAAAATTACTAAATCTGGCTTACAACTTGTCCCCAACTTAGATATAAAAATGGCAGTGTACTCCCAACTCAGAAGGTGGACCCTGGACACTCGTCACATTACACATTACGTACTTCCCCTTTCCATCACAGGTATGTCCTTGAAAAATGTTCACTCTTACATTTCTGTCTCAGCCAAAATGCAAAATTACTACAGAAAACGGCTTCTCTTGTAACCCTTGGTACAGAACCTTTACCTCCTCCTGTCCCTGTTTCACTCTCTGGTCACCTCCCTGTATCAGGAGACGCCTGACACAGGGCCCAGATGGACCCAAGCCTCCAACTCCTCTACGCCTGTGGCCGGGCTCCTAAAGGCTGGAACATGAAGAATTCCATGAATTGGAATCACTAAAAGCTTTTATTTTATTTTAACTGGCTCATCAGTGTCAATCAGCAGTTTTTCGCCCTTCTCTCACTGCCCAGGATAATTTCACACCTCTGAGCACCTTCTAGCAATTCCACCACACAGCTGTCCCCTCTGCCTGCAAGGCCCTCGGCATCCTCACCGCACCTCCTTCCCATCCTTCTCTGCATCCACCTGCACCTAAACATCACTTTCTACCATGAGTAATGGACTTGCTGCTAATTTTTAGCAACAGTCTATTTGTTAAAAATAAACATAAATTCTCACTCTATTAGACATTTGGTCAGATTTTTCATTTAAAAGATAGGAACAGTATGCTGAAGTAGAACAGAAGGTGAAAGTCGGCCACCGATGTGCCGACAGGCCGTCAGCCCTAACTAGTCAGCACACTTCAGGGCTCGTAACTCATTAGCTCTATCAGTCACTACTATGCTAATGAGCTGGCAAAAAAGCAGACATCAGGAGGTGCCAGAAAGAACGGGAACAGTAAAATGTACTTTCAGAGAAAGCGGGAGAGTCCTTTGGGGCTATTTCCACTTCAGCCTTAAACACATTTTTATTGTATTAACAGCTGGAAATCAGCATCACTGGGCGTGAACATTTTTTATCAATTTACAATTACTTTGCCAATCTTAACAAAGAGTAAAGCAAAGCTTGATGCATCAGTCACTCAGAATGACAGGTAATTATGCACTACCACTCTCTCCGATCTCGGCTCAGTTTCCCCTTCACCCCTTTCCGGTGTGCCAGTTGCCAGGTGTGCAGCTGCAGGGTGTACTGTTCCCATAGGACCAACCAGCAGCAGGCAGAGCTCCTCCCCAGGTGCAGAAAGAAGGGCTGCTTCTGTAGCTGGCCTTTTGTCACTCAGCTCTCATGCCAGGGAAGTGCCAGTTCTCTTTAAATTTTGCCTATAATAGAACAAGCTGAAAGAGGTCCTGATCTTTCAATCTTCATTATTTAATAGATGAATCCCTAATATTTATTACGGCTTTCCTTACTGGGCTTAGAACTGGAAAATGCCATTTCTTAGAAAATTCTGTAGTTCTTCTAAGCTCCATGATTGTATCTTAGTGCCACGAGTCGCATCCTCAATAGTACAGAGGTCCTCACTTATCCACAGTTTCATTTTCTGGGGTTGAGTTACACACCATCAATTGAAATCTGAAAATATTAAATGGAAAATTCCAGAAATAAACAATTCATAAGCTGTACCCTGTACACCTTTCTGAGGAGCATGACCAAATCTCTTGCCATCCTGCTCCGTCCACCCTGGGGAATGAAATCATACCTTTGTCCAGAGGATCCATGCTGAAGACACACCCTGCATGCTAGCCCATTAGTGACTTGGTCAACGTCTTGGTTATCAGATTGATTGTCACAGTACTGCAGAGCTTGCATTCAAGTAACTCATATATTACTTAATAATGGCTCCAAAATGCAAGAGTAGCAACTGTTTTATTGTATGATTAGCTATTGTTGTTCATCTCTTATTGTGCCTAATTTGTAAATTAAACTTCATCGTAGGTATGCATGTACAGGAAAAACCATGGTCTCTACTGGGGGACTTGCAGTACACGCCCCTTGGATAAGGCGGGCACCACAGCACCAGCCATGCAGCTGCTTCAGCAGAGCTCTTTATAAACCCTTTTTCCCACCCTCCATCAGGCAGTTAATTTCAAGTCCTCAAAAAGACAGATTTTTCTCATTATAGATAAGGCAAAACGTAACTGGGAGAGTAGACTGGCCTCCACTCCACCCTGAGCAGAGTCAACCAAGGTTCGCTTTTTTACTTTGCCACAGGTTGTGATCAGGGAAAAGGACTCTGTCTTTAGCCCTTTCATCCTTTTTCCAAAAGAAAAGAGTTACTGAATTAGAAGAATAAACTCAAAGAGTTTAGTCCACAAACCTAGGTTTCCATAAAAATTCCAAGCCACCTGAGAACTAGGTACTTTACTTCTTAGGTCTCTAAGCACTATCAGATTCCCTGGAAGATTTCCCTGGAACTTTAACGTTGTGATTTTCATCTCTTCCCAGAACTCTCTTTCCTTTAACTGACTATTTACATGCTGTCTAAATGCACAGTCACTGGCACTTAAATGTTACTGATACATAACAAAGCCCTCAAAATTCTCTCTCTCTCATGATAGTTTTTCCACACTCAGTGGAAAACAAAAGCCTTTAAAATCCATCACTAATGTTCAAGCAGAACTTTATTCTAACTTCCAGCGATCCTGCAGGTGCCCGGGTGGAGAAGCAGCACTCATCATCTAACCTGACAGCTCTCCCAGCCCTGTCTCCATCCCAGCCACTTACCAGCTACGGCCTTGAGCTCATGACTGAATCTGTCTGGGCCTCAGTTTGCTCACCTACGAAACAGCGATAACAATAGTACCCACCTCACAGGGGCAGGAAAGTCCTTAGGACAGTATCTAGCAAATAACAAAAGTTCATCATACATGTCGTTATCATTTTTACACGTTTTTGTAGACAGCAGCAGTTTTTGTAGACAGACTGTAAATATGATATACAGCTTCTGAAATATGTCCATGTCTTCTGTAATATTTCCATGTTTCCAAACAGGTTAAAAACCAAATCAGTACAGATTCCCTGTTTGCATTCTTATTTCTGAGTTCAAATCAGAAATCCCTCATAAAGTACCAGCAAGTCCTAGAAACTTTGTCTCTTGAATCTCTCCAAACCACTCCCACTTCTCTCTGCCCTTCAACTGTCGGGTGCGAGAGCTGAGACCAGGCCTGCCTTATACATCAATGTGTTTCCATGCTTGGCCCAGTGCCTGGCACACAGGCGGTTATAAATATTTAATGGATGAATGAAATGCCTGTTTGTAATAGCAAGGTATTCCCCGAGCCTCACATTCTCAACCTGGAAGTACTGCACCATGCTGTAAAACCAGCTGCCCACAAAACACGGGGAGAGGTGCTGAATGGCTGAAGGAAGGAAGGAAGGAACAAAGGTTAGGATGTACTGACCTAGACCTTGGGCAATGAACTGCCTGAGGCTTTTGAGCTGAGCAGATGTGAAACACATACACGCACTAGGACCAAAGAGAAGCCAAGATCTGGGGTGATCACTGGTTTAGAGACAGAAAGATTAACAGAACTGAGTTCTTACATGTATGACAGAATTTTTTTTTTTTTTTTAAGAGACAGGGTCTTGCTCCGCCACCCAGACTGGAGTGTAGCGGCACGATCATAGCTCACTGCATCCTCAAACTCCTGGGCTCAAGTGATCCTCTTGCCTCAGCCTCCAGAGAGCCCAGGACTACAGGCATGAGCCACCACATCTGGCTGATTTTTAAATTTTTTGTAGAGATGGGGTCTCACTGTGTTACCCAGGCTAGTCTGAAACTCCTGGCCTCGAGGGATCTTCCCGCCTTGGCCTCCTAAAGCACTGGGTTTACAGGCGTGAGTCACTACATCTGGCCGATAAGAAATCATTTTAGGCCGGGCACGGTGGCTCAAGCCTGTAATCCCAGCACTTTGGGAGGCCGAGATGGGCGGATCACGAGGTCAGGAGATCGAGACCATCCTGGCTAACACGGTGAAACCCCGTCTCTACTAAAAAATACAAAAAACTAGCCGGGCGAGGTGGCGGGCGCCTGTAGTCCCAGCTACTCGGGAGGCTGAGGCAGGAGAATGGCGTAAACCTGGGAGGCGGAGCTTGCAGTGAGCTGAGATCCGGCCACTGCACTCCAGCCTGGGCGATAGAGCGAGACTCCGTCTCAAAAAAAAAAAAAAGAAATCATTTTAACTCGTATTCTATGTAATATTGTTAGATAAAACGAATGAGAGGACCATGCTGACTGGCTTCTTCCCCCTGCAGCTGGGAGAAGAGTGATAGTCACCGGCAGGAGGCCAGCAGTTCCATGCTAATGGGGTTTGGCTCTGCATCCCCACCCACAGCTCATCTCCAACCGTAAACCCCACGGGTGGAGGGAGGGACCTGGTGGGTGGTGACTAGATCACGGGGGCAGTTTCCCCCACGCTGTTCTCATGATGGTGTATGAGTTTTCACAAGATCTGATGGTTTAAAAGTGGCACTTCCCCACTTTGCTCTCTCTCCTGCCACCATGTGAAGAAGGTGCCTGCTTCCCCTTCGCCCTCCTGTCATGATTGTAAGCTTCCTGAGGCCTCTCCAGCCATGCGGAACTGTGAGTCAATTACACCTTTTTTCTTTATAAATTACCCAGTCTTGGGTAGTTCTTTATAGCAGTATGAAAACAGACTAATACACATGCTGTCTCATTTAATCCTTATCACAACCCTACAAGGTAGGTATTCTGCTCACAGAAATCTTCTGACCATTTAAATAACCTCCACTTAGTACAAGGTTAGAAAGTGGCAGAACTTGAATTCAAACCCAGGCTGCCTACCTGCAGAGGCACACTGGGGATTCCTTGGCATGAACAGCAAATGGGGAGGGATTTTTCTCACATTCCCTAATCAGTCCCTAATCATATGTTTTATCATCACATATGTAAGTGTAATTGTGCAAGTCTATGTGTGTTTCAGAGGCAAGAAAACCAGTAAGTACTACATCAAGTCAAAAGTCAGATAGCCATGGAAATTCCATGGCAGGCTTTAATAAGTAAAAGAAATTATCACTACTCATGTGACCAATCTACAAGACCTGCATTAAAGAGGTAAGACCAAAGACGCTATCTAAGATGTAGAAAGAAACCATTTACTCAGGGTGAGTAAACAAGGCAATTTCCGACCTTGGAAGTTAGTTAAATAGAGCAATAACGGGAAAAGAAGGATTTGCAAGTGTAGCCTGGAGTCTGTACATGCTACAGGCAGGGTGCTGACTCCTGAAGCAGCTGGGTGAAGGGCAGTGAGGAGGGAGTAACATTATGTCACCAAGTGCACAGGATCCAAAGAACCTGAAGTACACACTGACCTTTATAGGTGGGGAGGCTGGCCCAGGGGAAGAGAGCACCTGAATGGTAGATAAATCCAGTCCAATCAGGAGGAAGTCATGACGGCCCATTTTCCAAGATGACAAATGCCCGCATATCAGTCAAGTGGCAGCAGGATAAGAAAAGAGGGCAGATAATGCAAGACACCTCTCAGAAAAAAACATTCAATGACTGATCCATGAAATAAACCAGAGTGAAAAGGGTTGCCTCAGCTGGGGACAGTGCCTCACGCCTATAATCCTAGCACTTTGGGACCCTAAGGTGGGCCAATGCTTGAGCCCAGGAGCTCGAGACTAGCCCAGGCAACATGGTGACACCCAATCTCTACAAAAAGTACAAAAACAAATTAGCCAGGCATGGTGGGAGACACCTGTAGTCCCAGCTACTTGAGGCTGTGGTGAGAGGATCCCCTGAGCCCGGGAAGCTGAGGCTGCAGTGAGGTGCGATCACACCACTGCATTCCGGCCTGAGCTACAGAATAAATGCTGTCTCAGAAAAAAAAGCAGGGGTGGACGGTTACCTTTCTGGCAATGTCAGATGCTACTGGACACAAGGGAGAGCTCACCCGGGCAGATCTGTGGCTTGCCACTGCTCTCATAGAACTTGAGAGTTTAAATATTCAAATAAATTGTTTAACTTTTAAGCTTTAAGATTCCAAAAGCTGCTCACTGACTGTTAACACTATTGCTTTTCTGAATCAGAAGTTTGACAAATAGCAGGTGTCCTGAAACGCACAGTGTCACTTTTCCTGTTTTCTGTTTGTTTTGAACACAAGTGGCACTTTTCTCTTTTCCTCTAATTACACAACTTAAATTCCGACGAACATGTCAGCCACATGGAAAAGACTGCTTAACTTGCTTACCTAGCACAAATTATCACTTATTCCTTATAATAGAGCCCTAATTTTATTCAGGACAACACTGCCCAGATAAAAACTACATATTCCAACTTATAAGGAGGGTGACATTTGGCTAGACTCTGGCCAACAGGAGCAGTTGTCAGCTGGAGGATGGGTGGCGGGGAGCTCCCTAGGGGACACCTCAGCTGGCCTGTACCTTCTGCCCTTGCCCTCCCCTTCTTTTGGCCTGGAATACAGACAAATGCATTAGGTGATGGGTAGATGGAAAAAAACACGAGTCCCTGATAGAGCTGCTATACATAAAAAATAAAAGCTTTTTCATTTTTATGCAAAAAATAAAACAGTCACTGTTAACTAAGTTTTCTGTCAAATGCAGCCTCATTCACATCCTGACTCAGTCAAATATTATAGCCAGTTTATTATATTGTAGCTGATATAAATACTGCTCCAAGAACCTGGCAGACAAGTCACTTTTCCTCGATGAGATAAAGAAACTCAGGTTTACAGAGTTAAAAGTGAATTAACTAAGTTTACATCACCAATGAATGACAACTAAGATGACAAGAACCCACATTTTCACACTCTTGGTTTACTAAGTGCTTTATCCATCATACTACACTGATTCTGCTAAAACAAATTTATCTCCAAGCAATGCCATATAAATCATGGTTCCAAAATCTGACATTCATAAGAGGTTCTGTTGATGTGGTCATTCCTTTATTAACTTCTATCATTTCACAGGAATAAGGGTACTACATGACCAATTCCCTCTACCAAATACAAAATTATCTTAAAACTGTCATGAGCTGTGAATACCTCACTTAACAGAACTTTCAGTACTGATGTTAATTCTACCTTTTGAGAGAAAAGGCTACTTTAATCCTCTCAAATAATTGCTCAATTTTGCTTTTCTTTATATCCCTTTAAAAATCCAAGGTAAGAAATTATTATTCTCTCTCATATAATTCTCATACAAATTATACTTTCACTTTTCTGCATCTCTTGTTAATTACATGATTTTTATCTATATTAATCCTATTCAAGAAGAACAGATACCTCTGGTTACAAAAAAAAAAAAAGATGAAAAATTTTGCATAAATTGCTTAGCACAAAGTTAATCGTATAAAGCCAAGAATAAAAAGGCACTAACAGCTATTATGTGACTTATCAGCTTCCCTAAAAGGGTCAGTCCGTATATTTTAATAAGACTAATTAAATACCTTAAAAATGTCATTGAAACTTCATGAATCTTTCAATAAATTATAACCAATCTCTACAACATGTTTTCCTTTATTAATCTCACTTAAAATACAAAGAACTATATAAGAAACCAATTGACACTTAGGAACACCTCTCAGTTAATTCCGATTAAACGGGTTGAATGCAAAGAATAAAGGCCACTAGTGAGCCCTGACATAATTAAAATTACAGCCCTCTACCACAATATGTTAATCCTCTTATTTCAGTATTCTCCATGGTTTTTTTTTCTTTCAGGTTATGCCTTGTTTAAATGCCTATATTCATCTTCCTAGAGGGTATTTTTACATTTATAGATGCATTCTAAACATTCTGAAGAAAGACATACCTTGTGCCAAGTACTAGGTTTCAAAAAACACCACATGAATTTAAATACATTAGGATAATATTAATGGTTCAAGCAGTGAAACAAGAGCACCCACTACAAACTACAAAACTTTTTGGTGCAAAATGGTGTTTTGATGAACCTCCTGAAGACTACTTACATTATTTCCTGAAATGAAAAACTCTTTATTTCTGCACCCTCACCCCTCCCACGCCCCTCCTGAAACAACTCCTCCCAATGACTGGCCCCGCTGTAGTAAACTTCCTCACTTCAGTACTTAACGAGGGTCACAATTTTATGTAGTTACAATTCAACTTACTGGATTCTATGATATTTTCTCAGTTTACAGAAATTCAATTTCATATTGAAGGAGAAAGCACAGCATAAAAACTAAGAGAACTGGCCTCTAGTCCTATCTCCCGTGTCCAGTTGTGTGAACTTAGGCAATTTGATCTTTCCCAAAGTCAGCTTGTCAATCTCGAAAACAAAAAAATAATAATTTTTTACTTTTGCTCCACAAGCTACTGAACACAAACTGTGGAATATAGTGATCACTCAATTTTTTTTATTCACTACTGATTTTCAACCATATATGCTCTATAAAGACTGTATTTCCTCATTCAAAAAAACAGAAAAAAAATGAACCAACTAAAAAAGGAAAGCAGTAGTATCAGCTATGTCAACTGAAAAGCATACAGTCTGTCTTAAAGTCTCATCTGTGAATACACTGACTATATCATCCACAATCCACTCCTAGGCATTTACTGACAACTTATGTTCCAAAAAAAAAAAAAACTCTGTACACACACACACACACACACACACACACACCCCAAAAAAACCCTGCCATAAACAAATGTTTACGGCAACTCTAATCACAACAAAGACTAGAAATAACTCAAATGCCTATCAGGTGACTGGGTAAACAAACTGTGCTATATCCATATACTGGAATACTACTCAGCAATAGAAAAGACAAACTACTGACTGGTGCAGCAAATGGATGAATCTCAAATGTGTTATGCTACAGGAAAGCAGGCAGGCTCCAAATGAAACAAGCTCTATGATTCCATTTACGTAACACAATTATAGGAACAAACACTTTCAGTGGTTGCCAAGGGCCAGTCGGCAGAGGGGCTAACCACAAGAGGCAGGAGAGTCCCTGGGTGATTATATAACGGTAGGCCCTAAGCAAAACTCACACACCTGTACACCCAGAGGACTCAATTTTTAAAGTAAAAAATTATCATCTTTTGGAAGAACTGCTTTTTGGTTTGGTTTTGTTTCGTTCTTACTTGACATGGAGTCTCACTCTGTCGCCCAAGCTGGAGAGCAGTGGCACGATCTCAGCTCACTGCAACCTCCACCTCCTGGGTTCAAGCAATTCTCCTGCCTCAGCCTCCCAAATAGCTGTGACTACAGGCACCCACCACCATGCCCAGCTAATTTTGTATTTTTAGTAGAGACGGGGGTTTCACCATGTTGCCCAGGCTGGTCTCGAACTCCTGACTTCAAGTGATCCACCCACCTCAGCCTCCCAAAGTGCTGCTTTATAATAAAACAGGACTTCTTTCCAAGTATGCCTTAAAAATGCACCTAAACAGAACCACAGGTCTTCAACGACTCCCGGGAAGTTAAATATTAAAACAAAAAAAGCGGTGTGCTTTCTAGGACACGTCACTAAAAACAGATAACTAAGATTTCCTTGGCAGAGAGGAGCTCCAAGACTTTCAACTTTGTGTCCAACATTTCATAGGCTAAATTATTAAGTTGCAGATAGGCGAACTGCACTGAGGTTAAGTCTCTATATATGGCACTCTACATCTGAAGAGAATTTAAAAGGTGTCCCAGTCGATGTTAACAGATTGACTTAGCCAACAAACAAAAAACAGCCCTCTGCTGGTATGCATAGGAGATTGCTTCCAGGCCCCCGCACATACACATGTTGTACAAGGGACAACTGTAGTTTATCACAAATTTTAGAAAGCAGTTTTTACAAAGGAGCTCAATGGCTCCAACAGAAGAAACAAGAAACCAATTCTATGTAATTTCAAGGAGTACTCCCTGGCCTTTGAGTGAGTAGCATGGACTTTAACCCAGCCCTCTGTCTACCCAACACATGCACTGCATGCTGACCAAGCAGCAAGTTAAAGGGTTACTGAATTTGATAAACCACCTTCTTTAATAGCTGTTACCATAGTGTTTAGCTGCTCCTGTTACTGCTGCAGATGGGAATTCATTGATATGATTAAATTTGATGGTATGATAATGTATGGTAATCACGATTAATCAGAAACTCACTAGCAAGTGGAGGATGTTGGGTATTATGTCACCTGCATTTTAAACTGCATTCTCTCCTTGCAAGCCTGACAATGTTTGACAGCTGGAAGGATCTCCTACTATATGCGCCTGCTACTACTTATAGGTCTGATCAGAGAAAATGCCCATGATTCCTTCCATAGCTTAAGTGCTGGTAACTATAAGGCACTGCAGGCATGTAAAAACAGTAGGTGTTCAAAAGCAAGACTTTCTTTCCTGGATGGAATAAAGTCTGGATTCTCATCTGCAAGGGCTGTAATCAGAAAGAAATGTGATTTGATGCAGCAGTCTCATCAAACATGATTTGCATGAAATGGCCTATAAAACACATCCAGGAAACATCATTCACTGCCACCTGATACCATGTGCCCAAATGCAGCCCAAACTATAAGACCTGTGATGCACTGTAACTAGAGTCAACACAAATGAGAACCTCATTTGCTAGGTCTAAGTAAGTAATAATACGATTGTTAAGAAGATGCATTTAACCTTAAAAGTATAGTTTATTTTAAATTTTAAAAAAAGGCACTAAGAAATTATTCAGCAGCCAAACTACCTGGTATTTAACAGCCAACTGAAATACCACCATTTGCCCAACACACCAATGTAAAATCAAAGGACTGAATAGTTTTTAAAATTTTTAAACTTATTTTAAAATAGGTTTTAAAACATTCTAGGTCAAGAATCTTTAAAATGATTTTTTCATAAGCTTAAAATTTAGCTCAGGACTTTTTCATACGCTTAAAAACAGCAACTGCACAGAAAAACAAACAATTCACAAAAATCTCAAAACAACACTTTAAAATATTCCGACAACTGACATTTTAAGTTACTTTTTTAAGTGGGCAAACTTTAAAAACAAAAACCTCTCTGAGGACAAATACATGACTAGAAAATACACTTTACGGGTAAGATAAGGACTTACAGTTCTGTATTGGTGACAAAAACACCAGGTATAGCCTTTGCAGAAAGAGAAACCAATTAGATTAATTTAATTGTAAAACAAAGAACATGTGAAATGGAAAACAGAATTTAAAGTGTAGAAACTTACTTCCAGAAAGGTAACTAGCGTTTCTCCCCACTACTTCCTTATTTAAAAGACAAAAAAAAAAAAAAACACAACACAGTGTTTTGTGAAATAGCATTCGACAGCCCTGACATGAACAAAAATGTGTTCATTAAATGGACTAGTGGATGGTAAGAGGCCAGACCAGAAGACTGGACAGAGCCAAGTGCCCAAATGAAACAGGGTCATCAGTCACACAGGACACGCCAAGCTCTGAGGGTATGTTACTTCCTCTGCCCATCAGCCCATGTCAGTATTCATATGTTATCTAATGGAAATATGTTTTACATGTTACTTCCTCTGCCCATCAGCCCATGTAAGTATTCATATGTTATGTAATGGAAATATGTTTTACATGTTACTTCCTCTGCCCATCAGCCCATGTCAGTATTCATATGTTATCTAATGGAAATATGTTTTACATGTTACTTCCTCTGCCCATCAGCCCATGTCAGTATTCATATGTTATCTAATGGAAATATGTTTTACATGTTACTTCCTCTGCCCATCAGCCCATGTCAGTATTCATATGTTATGTAATGGAAATATGTTTTACAATGAGAAGAAAAATAGTTTCAGAGTTCAGAACTAACGTGCATATCTGTAACTAAAATTAAGCACATAAATCTAATTTTTAAATGGAAGCCTAAATTACAAAGCACTTTACAGATCCTTCACTGAGGGACTAGGAAAAACATGCATCCTAGTGCAAAGGCTAACATAACCAACAAACAGTTCAAGCAATTTTCTCCAAAATGATCAAAAACAAGGATCCTTAAGACACCTATTTTGACATGCAGTTGTTTTAAAAATCATTTCTTAAATTCTCCAAACAATGCTAATTAACAAGAAATAAAAATATTACTCTAACTACAAGTAAAGCCCAGAATATCAAATTTTGGCCTCAGATTTGGATTTTTAAGAATAATTTTTAAGAATAATTTTAAAGGCCGGGCGCAGTGGCTCACGCCTGTAATCCCAGCACTTTGGGAGGCCGAGGTGGGCAGATCATGAGGTCAGGAGATCGAGACCATCCTGGCAAACACGGTGAAACCCCGTCTCTACTAAAAATACAAAAAATTAAATAAAAATTAGCCGGGTGTGGTGGCGGGCGCCTGTAGTCCCAGCTTCTGAGGAGGCTGAGAGGCAGGAGAATGGTGTCAACGCGGGAGGCGGTGGAGCTTGCAGTGAGCCAAGATCACACCACTGCACTCCAGCCTGGGCGACAGAGACTTCGTCTCAAAAAGAAAAAAAAAAGAAAAAGAATAATTTTAAAAAATTTTATACACTATGAAAAATAGTATTTCATATTTGGGTGCCTCGATTTCTGTAATTTTTAATTTAAAAACTAGAAGTATCACTCAGCAAAATTTCTGGACATACTAGTTCTAAACTAAGCATAAACACCAAATGTTTCATAGATCCTTTAAAATTTGGAAATCTAGTGGTACTTTTGTGTATTGTCTTTTTTTTTTTTTTACTCTTTTAGTTGGGTACAAAGCTGCATTCTCGTGTAGTTAAATGCATGTGATATAATTCTACTATGCAAATTCACATATGTGGTCTTGAAAACAACAAAAAGTAAAAAATATAAAAATTAAACTGCACACCCCCCTTTACATTACTCATTCTATGCAGGGCTCCTAATAAGCAGTAAGATCACTCTAGATTAAGTTTTGGGTATGTTTATTTGACAACTATGAGCTCCCTCCCGCCCCTCCGCACAGGGCCTGTGGCTAAGTCCACCAGAGCACAGGATGACTGGGACTCTGCATGGGCATTTAGCCACAGACATTCACCAGATATCACACAAACAGGAGTAAACACACAACTCCGACTGATGTGAGGAAGCTACATATGCACTACGAGCACAGCTTTGGATAGAATGTTACCTATCCTAGGAGCAATGAGAATTCCTTTAAAGGTACTTAAGCTGGGGAAAGGAAAGATTACAATGAATCTTGATTTGCTCAATTGCAAATTTCATAACAACCGGCACACAGATTTCTGAATTCAAATCTATTTTTGCGTACCAAGAAGCACACTGACTCAAACAGACCACCTGATAAATCTGAAGTTGAATGTTCCATCACTTTGTGTGTGTGTGTGTCGTCAGTTTTTAAAGCAAAATTCAGTTTGACAAATACTGATTGAACCCCAAATACAGAAAACCACCAGGACAGAAACTGAGGGGCATACAGCCATCCATAAGAACCAAGACAGAGCCTGCAGGACATCCAGCCGTCAATAAGAAATCTCCAGTGGGCTTTGCTAAGCCACAACAATGCTGTCTTCACTATTTTTAAATTTTACTCAAATGAAAATAAGCTTAAGGACATAAGTTAGGTTTCATTTAATGATGCTTGATTCATTTTATAGCTTAGAGACAGCACTATGTACAGCACTTGGCATAAAGTAGATCCTCATTAAATTTTCACAAAATTACATTTACATTCACAGGAAAGAAGTTTAATCTAGCAGTAGAAAAAAGAAAAAATACTCAACAAAGATCTGGCTTACAACTAAAACAACCAGAGAGAGCCTACAGTTTATCCTTCTCCCCAACAAGACTCTGGTGGGCTTTTTAAAAACATAATACCGCTACTGTATTTTTAAAAACACACATTTCATGATTTTCTCTCAGGGAAAAATGATGACAGAAATAAGTAGTGCACTGCACGCGCTATGCCCCAAGTTCACTGTGATGTCAGCACTGGGGACTTAAACGAAGAGACACGCTAAATTGTGGTAAAGACCTGGACTGAAGAGAACACTTACTAAGCTACATTCACATACACGGCTCATTTCTAGCCCAACCATTTCTGATCACCCACACATACTTCCCATCTCAAAAACAAAAACAGAACATTGCACCTCACAGAAACTGTTCAAAACTGCCTTGAAACATATTTACCAAGCTTAGAGTACTATATAACTGAAGAGCAAGTTCAATTTCTCACAAAAATGTTCTTTTATTATCCTCTTCTAATAGCGGCAAAGTATTCTAAGGTTTTATTCCTAACATCAGATACAATTATATTTGCACAACTGAAAAATGAAATAAAAATTGCAATTGACTATTCTAAGTTTATATTAGTAAACATTTTTACAAAAATATAAATTACATTGCTTTAGGTTTATATCTTAACTGCAAATGCTATTCACATCAAATTTTACCCTTGTAGTACAAAACATGAAAACACATCCAAAAATGATTTTAACACAGATATAATCATAGTCCTGAAAAAGCAAAAAGTACTTAACATGTCAGTGCTGTACAATAACTAGCAGACAAACTACTCCACAGAGGAAATATATTCAATGACTGAAATCACACATGTCAGCCTTGGGCAACGGAACTACTAAAACTTGGCTTTTTAGACAACTGCTTCAAAGAGATACCCAATAAAAATCACCTAACGTTTAAAAACAACTAATTTTTAGAACTTGGTAAATAATTTATGGAAACACATTAGCTAACTATAAAGAAATCACGAAGAACCAGCTTTAGAAACTGTGTCGTAATTCATAACTACAAAGAAATGTCTATAAAATACTCTGAACCTTAAATCCAATAATGTTATTTTTGAATAATCACCTGATTATACATTCACATCCTTCATTTAAGCCTTCTTGCCAAATGCCATATATAAATGTTATCTACTGAAGTACCAAAGATAAACAGTTCAATAGGCCATTTAGGTATTTCCTGAAAATCAGACTGTTTAACCTAAATAAGGCTACCTCTGTTTTACATATAAATGACATTAAAATGTTATGGTCAGTACATTTTTTTCCCCAAACTGTTTTTTAAAAAAAAAATGTACTCTCTAGTAAAACCATGAACAAACTACACACTGAACCAAAAATTCACATAAAATAAAATGTATATATTTAAACAAATATATCTAGTTAATGGGCTTGTTTCTTCTACCTAAAGCACATTAGAAGAATGGAAAAATTACTGAAAATACAGCAAAGTGTGCATTTCTGTGTGTGTATAAGTGAATGAGAGTGTGTGTGACAGAGACAGCAAGAGAGAGAATATATGCTTTCTTTTAGATATTTTCAAGTGAAAACATTCATTTTAAATTATAAAATGAGTGGCTCATCAAGACCCTAGAAGTTCTTTTAAAAAACGAGATCTCTCATTTTCATTTCCTAGAATTTCTCACACACACACAGACATATACACATGCACAAACATACATATGCCTGTGGGCGCATGCACACATACACCTCCATCTAATAAAGCAAGGCCCTTTCTCACTTACCATAAGGCAATAATAAAATCAATATTCATATTCTTTAAGACGAATAGCATTCCACTGATGATCCTGATTCAACAATTTTACAGTTAAACAAAATTAATTCTACTCTCAAAAATCCACTGACCTTAAGCTTTTAACAAACATTTTCTATTGCAGAGATTACTGTCAATATTTGCAAATCCTTAAAATTATATTTGGCTGGAACCTCTTGCACTTGCTATATTAATATTTCTTAGTAAATGTATGCTCATCCCTATCAGAGCAGAAGGAGCAGCTGCTACTCACTGGGAATCTCTGGGGTCCCACAGCAGGTCTCGGCTGGCTCGGAACTGGTAGCAAGGGCACTGCAAGAAAAACCCCTTGCGTTAGAGACACACTTTACTCAACACCCAAACCCCTGTAATACAAGATATGAAGTTTAATATAAAATATATATTATGTGTAACAGACATATAACACATTCTGCTTATACTTAAGTTAAGCATTTAGTATTTTTAACAATTCCATAAAAGAAAAGGGAGAAAGCAGAAGTTTCCGTTTCAGTACACAACAGTGCAAGCAGAAGTTTAAATCTCAGTAGTTGACTATTATTTGGAATTAAAATATTTTGCAACAAAAGAAGACAGTATTACTCTAAAATAAAAAATCTAGTTTGTTTCTCCTATCCCTATCCAGATAATTCAGGTTATCGAATCCCAGTTATGTTTTCCTACGCCAGTCACATACACATTTAAATCTCAACCCTCATGAATCATGAAAGAGAGAAGGGAAGGGGGGAAGTGAGGCAGGCGGAGAAAGGAAAAGAGCACATCCTAGGAATTGGAAAAACACTCACAGACCGTTAAAAATTTTCTACTGAACAACCTCCTATGCCAAGGCTTTTAGTTTACTTTGGTTTATGAACAAGCAGGACTTCCATCAATCCACCAGAACAATGAAACAAATCATTTTTAAAAAGACATCTCAGAATAGAGAAGAAGCTAGATGTGAGTTTCATACCTTGAGGCTAAATCAGATGTGTTTAAGCTCTTTAAAACTCACCATGCACTATACTGATCTTGATTTTCAAAGAAACTCACAATCTAAGTGCAGGCTACATCTTACATCAAAACATGCTGGCAGATACACCTAGGAAGCTCTCAGATTGTCACGTACCGTGGGGCTGAACTGTTAGCAACTCCCTCCCCCCCGCCCCCAACCCCACATGTATACACTGAAGTCCCAACCCCCAGTACCTCAGAATGTAACTGGATTCCACTGACTAGGTCTTTAAAAGAGGTAACTAAGGTCAAATGAGGTCTAGGCTGTAATCCAACCTGACTGGTGTCCGTATAAGAAAGGGAAATTTAGACACAGACAGTACCCACAGAGGGAGGACCACGTGAGGACACAGGGAGAAGGTGGCCAATGACAAGGCAAGGAGAGAGGCCTCAGAAGGAAGCCGCCCTGCCCACACCTCGAACTTGGACTTCCAGTCTCCGGAACTGTGAGAAAATAAGTTTCTGTTGTTTAACTCGCTCTATTTGCCGTGCTTGTTATGGCAGCCCCAGCAAACTCATACACATCAGGTGGAGTTGACAACGTAGCGTATTTTTTAATTTAAGCAGTGTCTGCTAAATGCGAAATACAGGTGACACCTCTTAAAAGTCCATCAGAATCACTTCAAAAACAGGGTGCTAGGATAAACTTTTTTTTTTTTTAACTATGATTACTCAAGGAATTCCATACATTAAGCCTTACCATTCACATCGCACTTTCCACACTTCAACTTCAAGTGATAGCATACATGGCCTGTGTCACTGCTTGATCAAATGCAAAGTGTGACAGAAAGAAAACTTACTTTTATAAAATGTAAAAATGCCAGAAGTTCATCCCTTCCTTGACAGGCTAATCTAATGAGTCCAAATTTCAAAATTAAGAGTGGGTCAGTTTGCAAGACTTTATATAAAATAGAATCCAACTCTCCCCTCAATTCTATACAGCTGATGTTACATCAATTCCATATCTAAAGTGAAACACTAGACTGGAGAAAGTGGAGAAAGAAAAAAAGAAGAATAACTCTGACCTCAGAAGATTATAATGAAGGTGACAAAGAAAACAACTACATATTAAATGTAAAGACGTGATTTTTAAAATCAAGTTAACAAATATGAGACACCCAGATCCTCACTAACTCGATCATAGGTACTACTTAGAATTTAAATGCCAATATCTACCAAAAAATTCCAACACAATAAAAGGATAAAACATTAAGCCTCTTTAACCAGGAGAATGAGGAAAGGCGGCGAGGTGGGATCTCTAGAAAGCAATCTGATTATAATAAATGGATTTCTTACACAGAAGCCTCTGATGAGCTGGTAATCTGCACAAAGTACCAGCCTTTTCCCTATTTAAAACAAACAAACAAACAAAAAAAACACAAAACAAAAAAACACACAGCAGAAAAGGAAAAACAGCTGACAAAAAAGGGTTGCTGCAGACAGTCCCGGGGGGAACAGGGCAAACACCTGGCCCACCCAAGAGAAGCCACCTCAGTGGGAATGCCCAGGCATGTGTCTGCAGGCTCTACCTACCGGGCCCTGGCTGCCCACTGTGAGCACAGAAGAATTTAGAAGGTGTGATGTTAGAGACCAGTCCAGCTGAAGCTTCAACTTGAATATCTGAAGTTTAATATTTATAACTTGTCCCATGTATTTAATGGACTAAGTTTTCAATTCATTATAATACTAAAAATCTGGAAACAAGTTACATTTCCAACAAAACAGTTTTTAAATAAATTATAATGGAACCCTCTTCATCCTCAAAAAGGAAGTTTGTGCCATCAGAAGAAGATGTGTATATATTGTTAACTTTTTGAAAAAGCACCTTTCATCTATGTAAGGCTCTGAGAATCAAAGGTTTAATCTGTGTATCTTTTATGTACAGAAGACATCTTGATATTCGGTCTCTCTCAAGAGGAACTGTGCATTTCTACTTAAGCTCATTCATTTATTACAGAATAAACAACTGCTTCGAAAGTGCTGCCTGTCTACCTAGCAAGGCTATTTCGTCCTTCCCTTCTGTGTCTGTGCACCTCTGAAGGTCAAAGGCAAATTACAGATAGGGGACATGTGGCACTAAAGCTCCTGGTTTCATGGTGAGAAAAAGCTAGCTGGTCCTGAGTTGAAAAACTTCTGTCAGAAAGCTGACCTTGGAGTAGTTGCTAAATCACACGTGTGCTTTGGGGTGCAAGGCCTGCATTCTACACTTGTCAGGCTGCTAACTTTTGCAGGGGACACCATTTTCATACATAGAGGATATCTTGGGGCTTCCTGATAGCTTTACCACCCTATAATTCTAAAACTGTTTTAGTTAAGCTAAAGAAAATCTGTACATATTACCAAATGCCAGTTTTCCCCTGCATTTTACAAGGAAATGCACAAGAAAGAATAACATAAGCAAAATCATTCCAACAAATTAGACTGACAGTAGTGCCAGGTTTAGGACAACCACTATGGGGAAGACGCAAAGGATTACTTGAAGGAAAGCCACCCTTTCCCATTCAAGTATGCTTGTGTCCATTCATTCAACGGCTACTGCGGGAAACACAGGCACCACGCCAGTCAGCGACGCTCAGGGCCACCTAAGAGGATGTGGGGACGAGTGATACTAACCAGGGTGGGAAGAACTTTGTGGGCACACGGGGACATGCGATGGGGTCAGGAGGGCTTAGGAGTTAACTGTACTTTAAAACCTTATGCTTATCTGCCATGCCCAGTGGCCTGGTCGGTGACCCGCAGACACTGTCAAGAGGCGCCCCCCTCCGTTTCACTCTGTGCCAGCCTGTCACCATCACAGTCCCCTGCTCCATGGCCACAGGACAACTTCATAATACTTCTGACCCACGTATGGGAGGGGCCCAGGCTCTAGGTCACTGGCCAATCCCCCGCACTCGAACTACTACCTTAGGCTACTCTCCACTTCTGAAACTTCTCTCCCACACCCTTGGGAATCCCTAATTCCCCACCCATCGGCAGCATCCACAACACCCCGAGTTCCTTCACCTTCTCGCTCTCATGGCCCCTCTGAGCGGCAGCTGTTCTCCCACAGCTTCTTGCCAAAGGTCTGGAGGTACAAGGGCTCCTTCTTGATCTCACTGCTGCTTCCAGATCCAGCTTTCATCTCATGCCACCAGCTGACATCCCCCAGCACCACACTGCCCCTGTCATGTCTCAGGGAGTTCAGCTCCAGTCTGAATAAACACAAAGATGGCCCTTGCCGTGCCCTGCCTCAGATCTGTGCCACCTCTGCCTCCAGTCCTGGTGACCATTCTACCCTTCCATCTCACTCCCTCCAGCACCCTGATTCAAACAATCGTTCAACTCTACGAAGATCTCCAGTGACCTCCTTTTCACCGTCTCAGCCTCCTCCCTGGTGTCCTCTCCTCCCTGGCATCTACCTTATGATCCACAGCGCATTGTTATCCACACTGCCTCCCCTTTACTACTTGTGAAAACCATGACCCTCATAAACCCAACTGCCTGCCTATTCCACACCTAGCGCGTGCAGATGAGCACAGCTGGACACACAACCATGCTGACTGCCCTCACCTCAAATCCACGCTCCTCAAGGGCTCAGGAGCCCCACCCATCCCTGCGCACATCCACTCTTCCAAAGCACGAGCGGATGCTCCATAGCTCCTTTCCTCAGACCTTCAACACGCTCTCCTACCTCCCCACTCTAGCTCCTTGCTACCTACTGAGGAAACTGAGGCCACCAGGGAAGAACTGACACAAGACTTCTCCACCTGCCCACGCATCTGAGCTCAGGCTTCACCATCTGCCCCAACCGTGGAGGACTCCCTGCTCCTCCATCTCAGCAAGCCCACCTCTGACACATGGTCCCGGACAAGACAAGTTTTTCCTCTCATCTGCATCAATGATGTTTCTCCTTCTTCACTAGCTCTTTTCTGTTAAGTGCAATGAATAAAAAACTTTCTCTCAAGCCTATTGGCTCCCACCAATTATCATCCAACTTCTGTTTTAGCAAAACACAGTCAAAGTCTGTCAATACAGTGGCCTCAAGTTCGTGCCCCATCTCAGCCAGGCTTGCGCCTCCTTCTCCCCAGCAACTTTATACTTGCAGGCAGGGTCTCACCTGGAGGAAACCCCTTCATACCTGCTGATCACTCTGCCTGCAATCTTCTTCCCCGAACAGCCACATGACTAACTTACAGATATCCCTCAACTCTTTCCTGCTCAGTGAAGTTCACCCTGATCACCCTATTATTAAAAGAGACAACCCATCCCTTCCCCCCATCCTGCTCAATTTCTCACTGCATTTTCATCTTCTAACATGCCACATAAAATACTTATGTTTACTGGTAATAATAATAAGACTGTTAGAAAGCAAGATCATGGCTGAAGAAAGCTTTGTCTGGTTTGTCCATCAATATAACTCAAATGCCAAAAATAGAGTAGTAACTCAATAAATGTGTGTGTGTTCACAGATACATGAAGTTAATGCTTCATATAAACTGCTCGAAAACAGTTTCCTAGCTTAAGGAACATGTTTAAGTAAAAATCAGATCTGTATTTATTTGATTACAACAACTAAAAGATGGATGTGTCCCCTCTCCACCAGCTGACACTGGAATTGAAGGGGAACATGCTGCCTGGAACCAAAGAGGGACACTCACCACTGCAAACATCCTCACCGGGAGACCTATGAAGAGTCACAGATCAGCACTTTCCACTCAATTATACAGTAAGAGATACACATTTTTAAAGAAATATACTTGACCCATCAAGCTAAAATCTAAATGAATGGGGAAGAGCCAAGGAAAACTCACCCTTACAAATATGAATGTGAAAACCATTTTGCCATAGCAACGGCTTCAGTGCAATAAACTAATAAATGCCTTCAGATGCACAGTAATCTACAACATAACAGATGCTCCTCAATATAGGATGGGGTTACATCCCAATAAGGCTATATCGTTAGTTGAAAAGACCCTTAGTCAAAATGCATTTAATATGCCCAACCAATGGAACATCATAGCTTACTTAGCCTCACTTACCTTAAGCAGAACACTCACATCATTCCACAGTTGGCAAAATCATCGGAGCTGGGAACCACAGCACCACCTGCCCAGCTTTGAGCGAGTTTTGGGATGCCTGTTGCTACCCCAGGAGAGATCAAATCTCAATATTCGAACTATGATTTCTTCTGAATGCATACTGCTTTCACACTCTCACAAAGTCGAAAACCCATCAGTGGAAAAATCCTAAGTCAAACCATTGGAAGCTAGGGCCATCTATGCTTTACAACAGTAAAAGGAAACACAGACCTTGAACAGGCGTGACCACCGTTCCTTTGAAGTGCGGGTTGATGTGTATGTTCTTGGGCTGCTGTGGAGTCACGGGTGGCGGGGTCATCATCATCCTTGGGGTCTCTAGCTGGGGAGGCATGTGCATTCCCTGAGGGGGGGATGGGTGGTGCGGGTGCTGCACCGGAAGCAGCGGCTGCAGCTGCTGCGGCTGGAACAGGCTTCTGATCGGCTGCTGCTGAGGCGGTGGTGGCGGCGGAGGGGGAGCCTGGGGCTGTGGAGGAGGAATTAATCTTGGAGAATGAGTCTACAAATCACAAAAAAAAAAAAAAAAGGTTCACCGAAATCAACATTTAAAAGAATGCTGATGTGTTACAAATTTACACTGATTGCATTTGTCAAGTTACAATGTAAGAAGTCTGCAGTAACAATTCGTATCAAAACAGCAGGATAAAGAAGCTTCTCTACTTCACAGTGAGGGCTATAGTCTCACAATTGAGTCAATCTCAAGGCAAGAAGGAAAACAGCCCCAAAGCACCCAGTGTGAATTTTGAAGAAAAGAAAAATTCAGTTCAGGGAAAAGAACTGCCCACACTGAGCAAAGCCCTGTGCCAGGGACAGAAGAGCAGCTGCCACGGCCCTCCCTGTAGCAGTCCTGCATCCTCCTCCAGGAACTCTGGTAAGCAAGGCAGGAGATGCGCACCAGTCACCCTGCTCCAGAACTGAGGCCTGAGAACAGGACAGGGCTACAAAGAGCCTCCAGGAGAGGCTGGGAGGGAGCTTCTCTGAGAGGGTGGCACCTGAACTCGGTGATGAAGGACAGAGAGGTGCAAGGCAGAGTGAGGGACAGATACCCAGAAAGAAGCAGAAGCAGCACAGACCCACCTGCCTGGTAAAACCAGGAGACCAGGAAAGAAGGCAGGAAAGAAGGTATGAAAATTACACACTCAAAGTGGTCAGAGATCTTGATTCGAGGCTGGTTATTTTGTCAAACAGTCACTAGAGAGGAAGAAATCAACAACCGGCAACAGCTGCTGTGGACTGAACCTTCCCCACATTTTAAGTTCCTACTATAAGGTCAGTAGAGGAAGTTAGCTGACCTAGCTCCCCACAGTCCTATAAAGTAGGTCCTACTTATTGACCTCCTTTTACAAGATCAAGTAGTTGGAAAGCAGAAAAGCTGGAACCGGAATTCAGGCCATCTGATTCCACAGGTTTTGCTTTTAATCACTAACCAAACTGGTCACACAGCTAATTAGCAGTAGACCACTACTAATTCAGTTGTCTAATTTAACAAGCTATTTTCCCTGAGATGATGCCAAATTATGGAGGGCTTTTGAATTCCAAGTAAATGATCCATTACTATGCCATAGACAACATGTGTAACAAGGGATCACGAATGATCTCTTCGGTAGGAAAATGATCATTCACAGCAGTGTGAGATGAACAGGGCAAAGAAGATGGAAGGAGACCATCTAATAGGCTATGGTGAGAGCTGAAGCACAGGAACAGCCATAGTCTGACAAACAGCAAGAAGACACCTCAGAGGCACAATGGGAAGAATTCTAAAACTAATCTATGAATGGCCTTAGCCCACCTATCCTTCCTCAGGGAAGATGTTTCAAAAGATTCTGGTACCAGCTCACATCCACTAGCACACACGCTCCCATATGCAGTATGTTCCCCTCCTGAACTCATCACATCTGTGCACATTTGCCCATGAGAGTGGGGATCTTGTCTATCTTATTCACCATTGTATCCCATAGATAGCACACTAACAGACACCAGGGCTTAAATTTTAATTGAACTGAGAGTGACCACAATGCATGGTCATTAATTCAAGACCACAGAGTTTTGAGGGAAAGATCATGTTTGTGTGATTAAACAAGTGACATTCAGGGTCTATGAAACCCGTGTTTGCAGAGGTACAGGGACAGCTGGGAGACGGAGAAAATGGAGCTGGAAAGAGGTTAGGCTAGAGACTAAGACTCACTGAGAGACACTAGGTAACAGCAAGAGGAACAGTGCTGGGGAGACCGCTGAGAAAAAGGAGGACTAAGAACAAAACCTGAAGAAAAACACAACTAAAGAAAAGGGTATTTTGAAACTATTCAAAGAGATTTTAAATGCTCAATACCAAAAACCAGGAAATATTCAAGGGGATGCCAATGTTAATTAGCTTGATATAATCCATCCACAACATTTACATACCATAACAGTGCGTTGTACCTCATAAATATATGCAATCAAAAATAAAAGTTTAGTTTGAAAATAAAAAGGTCAAAGGGAAGAAAGAAGAAACCATTCTAGATAAGAGAGTACATCCAAAATCTCATATGCCCAGAAAAGAGCTGCTCAAGACAAAGAGACCATGTGTGATGGCCAAGGCCCCAGAGTGTGGTCCAACAGGACAAGGGGTCAGGTGGCATCTCTGAGGGCACCATTCAGGATTCAGGACAGGGAACAGAATGGAATCCAGGCTGCAAGGAGCCAACCAAGCAGAAAATGGGTACAAGCAGAGACATGAGCCAAAAATTTTCTTTCCAAAACTTTGGGGGTCAAGACTCAAAGAGACAAAATAGCTCTGGGAAGGGGAGTGAATAGGATGGAGAAAGCTTATGATGTAAGAGAACGCAGTTGGAGTGGAGGATAAGACAGCCCTGATCTCATCATTGATTAGCAAAGATGAGACTATCGCTTACAAAGCTGTGTCAGTCTTAGGGCAGCTGTCTAGTCTACTCCTAATACACAGTAGGCTCTAACAGTCCAAATCAGTCACATTACAATCCAGAGATACGACGTCACCATCAGGACTGAGGACAACTGAATGTCCGTGACATTTTTAAAAGCATTAATGCCATCTCAGTTCAGCCTCTCTAAGGAGGCAGGTGAGAGATACATGCTCTTCCCTTCTTTGCGGTAAGAAAACAGAGTTCAGCAACTTCTCCAGGATCAAAGCCATAATTACGTAAACACTGGTCTCCTGTGGGAGTTGTCTGGCCCCTAAAGAGGCCAGAATAATGAAAATGGCTATTTGACATATGGCAAGCGGAGGTTTGGGGCGGAGACAGGCAGCAATCAAGGAAAAAAAAGACAAACTGTAAATCCAGCCTTTTTGCTGTTAGAGATGCTCAAAAACAAAACAGCTGTGTAAGCAAACAGCAGTTCCTAGTATCATCAAATTGTGTACACCTACCTACTCTCCCTTTACACATCAGAGTTGGAACTCTCATGCTAAAACAAAAATTATCTCTTCTACTTTATTATTTCACAAATGAATGATTCCTGAAATACAACATTTCAACAGAAGTGAAATGTCATTTTCTCTAAATTCAGATAAAAATGTAAAAAGGGCAAGTGGTAGACACAGTGGACACATATTTGTGTTAAACAAATTTTTCCTTCTAGATTGACTTCTAAGTGAAAAGCCATACAATCCCTAAAGCTTAACTGAAAGAATCGGTTGGGCCCAGTGGCTCACACCCGTAATCCCAGCACTCTGGGAGGCCAAGGCAGGTGGATCACTTGAGGTCATGAGTTCGAGACCAGCCTGGCCAACATGGTGAAACTCAGACTCTACTAAAAATATTTTTAAAATTAACTGGGTGTGGTGGTAAGCACCTGTAATCCCAGCTACTAAGGAGGCTGAGGCAGGAGAATCGTTTGAACCCAGGAGGTGTAGGTTGCAGTAAGCCAACATCATGCCACTGCACTCCAGCCTGGGCAGCAGAGGGAGACTCTGTATCAAAAACAAAAAAGGAACAAAAAAATCAACAATTCCTGTCTCTGTTTCTGAGATGTGCCATCTCTGAAATACAAAGGACATTCCAATTGAAATTACGGGTACATGATTTATTCCTAAACTATAGGCTGTGAAAGCTTTGTATGGAGGATATGGTAATAATTCTGAGAAACTGATATTTAAGGAAAAATCTATGGTAAACAGTATAAAGGTAAAAATATTTTTATAAAATAAACAACTTCTGCCTAAATTCTATCTGTAATACCATCTTTCAAATGCAATGCACTCAGAAATACCCCTCTAGAGGCTTCAGCAAGCAAAGTGCCACAGGAGCTTATGTCATCTTGGGGCATCAGGTTGCTCATTAATCCCTCCTCTGGAAGTATTTGTGGTACAGGATGATTTCTTACTACCAGATGACTGGAGTGCTGAATTTCTAATTCAGGATGACTGAAGCGTGCAACATCACATGAGACTATAAAGCAGAAACTTCAGCCATTACTCCTGCTACTAACCTTTCATTTCAGACTAAGAAGAGAGAAATGTGTAATAGGATACCCACAAAAGCTTACTGCCATTTGTTCTAAAATTCTAGGGCTACTACAATAAAATCTGAAGTTACCACGACAGGAGGCTGTGTAGGAAGCAACGCAGGTCTGTGGTCCTTCATCCTGCCCCTCTCGGTGCTCTCTCTCCTCTGGTCCCCCACACCACGACACATCAGCGGACCTCCTCGCCGTCCTCCCCGCCTGGAGCTGTAGCGTCCTTGTTTATGCTGTCGCTCCCTTTCTTCAAATTCAAGCAATGCTGCCTTGGCCTCTGCTGAAAGTTCTATGTGAAAAGATGTGTATGTGTTAGTTACTTTCTGAGAGCCCAAACTAGAGATCTAGGGAGAAAACAGGAAAGAATGATGTGACTTGAAACTCTGCAACAGCATGTGCTTCACCCGCGGTAAACACCTGACTAGCAGCAGCAAGGATGATACAACCAGCAACATGCACAACCCACCAGTGAGGTCTGAGAAATAAGAACAGGCTTTCCTTTATGATACAATGCAAGTGTCGCCAATCAATTTTAAATTATTTTCATTTGAGACCAATGATATGTGCTGAGTGAGGCTAAAAAGAAGTTGAAGTGAAATTTAACCACTGCCCTCACACTAGAAGGCATTTTGCAGTCACATCTTTTTTTTTTTTTTTCCCTGAGACACAGTCTCGCTTTGTTGCCCTGGCTAGAGTGCATGGCATGATCTCGGCTCACTGCAACCTCCACCTCCCAGGTTCAAGCGATTCTCCTGCCTCAGCCTCCCAAGTAGCTGGGACTGCAGGTGCACGCTCCCACACTGGTTAACTTTTTTGTATTTTAGTAGAGACGGGGTTTCACCATGTTGCCCAGGCTGGTCTCGAACTACCGAGCTCAGGCAATCCATCTGCCTCAGCCTCCCAAAGTGCTAGGATTACAAGCGTGAGCCATTGCGCCCAGCCTGCAGTCACACCTTTTACTGATGGTGTATGACATCAGTCAGAGGCTGTCTCTGCCAGTCCTACACCAGTATGATTTTCTTACTGAAGCCAGTAGAAATATTAACAGCATACGATGACGGCACATAGATGCAAGAAAACAAATTCCTGGTCCTTCTCACTTAAAAACATAACTATTAATGAACTCACTCTGAAGTCAAGGTGATTTCGTAAAGAATAAAAAACTCAATTTAATACGTATCATTTCCGTTTTTCATATGTATTTTCTTAGAACTTTACTGTGAAGCCTTCTTATATGCATGCAGACTGATAGAGAAGCCAAATCAAATGAGAGCAAAGTCACATGAGAAAACACTCATGCAAACACGTGTGGAGTGTCCAGCAGCTGCTCACTGCTCTGCCAAATGCTTTAGGGATACAGAAAACATGGGCATCGGCCCCAAGAAACTTCAGATGGCACATTATTCTATATTCCTAAAGGGAACGAAAATGATTTCGCCACATATGGTCCTTTTACAACACTAGCTAAATTGGGACAACAGATCTTACGCCACATTTTCTAAAAATGTCACTGAGTATACCAAGATGCCTTCTCCTGCCTTCTTCCCCAGCCAAGGGTAAGCTTTCAATATTACCAGAGTCTACCTTCTACCTTGGATCCCATCGTCATCTCCAAACTCCTCCAAAATCTCTAAGCCACATTTTTCTTCAAATTGTTTCTATGGTACCCCCTTCTCCCCTTCAAAGAAAACTAGACCCCGTTTGAAAGAAAATTTAATCTCTTCTTAACCAGCATAGACTTTTATTCTAATCTTGACTACATGATTAGTTCACACACACATTTTATGCAGTGAATCAGCAATTATTTTTCTAGTGGTTCTGAGTGTCAAGATTAATTTCACTTTCCTCAGTAATAAAATGGTTTCAAATGACATCTTTAATCAGCAAGTGAAAACGCTTTCCTCCAATTGAGACAAGCTGTCACAAAAGGTCACCAAAATATGACAGGATGGAAATTACATTTGTAACTTCAACTGAAATGTTAATTTCCCTTTAAGTGTTTTCTGAACTATGTCTAGATTCTAAAGAGATACATACCTCAATGTAACAAAATTTTACACTGTATTGTCCCTTTCTAAAATGTTAAGAAAAATATATTTGCATGCAAATAATTTTGTAATAGTTGAAATACATATAGAATACACAATTTGTTTGGAAAAATAACAAAAGATAATCTGAGTTTTTTTAAAAGACAATTGAATCAAGAAAATTTTAAAGGCCCTGCAACTACAAGGACCATTAAGTACTACTGCTGGCATTAGCAATTCTGAACTGTTTGTTACTACAGAGAAATCTCTTTCCCACAGATCCTCTGAAATTAATGATATTATTTCAAGAGAATATTTTGTGCATGTACAAGCAGGTTCTTTAGGCTACAGCAATAAAAAACAACTTAAAATGTAACACATGCCAATGAAACTTAGAATAAAATAATCTGGAAGCCTACTCACAGATAATGCCTAACTAAAATAAATGCAGTCTTTGATTTATGGCTTACATTGCTCTCTAAGGCAATCCAAGGGCCACCTCCCAGACGAAGACACAGCTCTCAACTTCGAGGACTGGCAACTGAGGGACACTGGTCAGTGACACTGTCTTCAGAAATGGCGACTGGCTTTTTCACAGTGAACCATTCCTTACACATGCCTGCTCTGTAACCCTGCTCAACTGAGCTCCAGGAGGGAGTTAAGCACTTACACCCTACAACATCCTTTGTGTGTAATGAATTAATTTATTTCCTAAGTATGCAGTTCTGTAGCATCCTTGGGAAAACTGAGAACACTGTCATTCAAATCTTTTTCTGTAAGGTTTAATTTCCACAATCCTGATTGAGCAAAAAAAGCTAGTTAATTAAGATCCTAACCTAGATGAAAGCCCAGAATTCTACTTCTAATCCAATCTGCATTCAAAATACCAATCAACAATTGTGCATAAAACTGTTCCTTAACTGCTGAGGCTGTCACATGTACGAATGTTTTTCACAGAGATGTGAATGTGAAAAAAGACTAAAAGTAACCAAAACTCCCTCCTAGATTGGAAGATAACTCATTTCACATGTAAAGTTTTAGAGTAAGAAATTGGGGATACCAGTGCATTATTTGATTCTCCCTTTTGAAGAATGAAGTGTTCTCAATACTAACAATGATATCAGTGGGGAAAAAAAAGTACATCTCATAAGACAACAGGTACTCTGGTAGCAAGATATTTTAATCCCATTACAGAGCAGGCAAACAGCTTTACAGAATCAAATAAATGTAATTATTTCCACACAGAACCTGAGACTGTTCAGGTTTTTTGATTTTGATCTCTAGGAGCACACAAATAAACTGATGTGTAAAAATGTATTCAAATGTCTTAGTTTACCAAATATTAAGGCATTATCTCTTTTTCAATATATATTTCCTCAGATGTAAAATTCATCTTTTGTTTGGGGGGAAGTGCTGAAGGTAACAAGAGAATTCACTGTTTTAGGAAACGAACCTTTTGATGGACAGAAAAATCCTCCTTTGTGTTGGGAAAAATCCTAACTTCACAATTATCTGAAACTCATGTTTCCAAGCACCAAGCTTTCTTAAGTAATACAGAACAGAAAAGGGTACTTTTAACTATGGTTTCACCTGCCCTATCATCTTGCCAAACAACCACATTCTACACAAATGCAGTTAAGTGCTTTTTTCATTGTTTACAAGAATGGTCATTAATCAAGCTGTTTATGTTTATAGCTACTCTGCCTCTAAGGACCTCATGCTCTTCCCCCATAATTCAAAGGAGAGGACTTGCCCACCACAAACCAACCTTTCCAGCTTCTTGTCCCAGGATTACATGAACATAAAGCTGCCAGACGCCTTAAAAAGCAAAACAGATTTAATACAAGTTATTTAAATACACGAAATTGTAAATGACCTTGGAAAGAACAAAATGAGGGAAAAGTCCTGAGAAGGAGATGCAGGACGGAAACAGACACTAAGCACACATGCAAGCTGTGGCCATCACTGCAGAACCAGGATGTTACTAGTGGGTAGGTGGAGGGACAATGAGCAGGGATGAGATGGCGAAACCAGGGAGGTGGGAAAGGCAGAGAGGCACCACAAATCAGGGCAGGGTGGTACAGAAGAGGGAAGACGAGCCATGAAATCCACAGCCACCCCACAGGGAGCGGACTACAGAGTTGGGGAAAGGCCCCCATTTGTAATGTTGTCTAGCAAGTGAATTAACAGTCTTAGAACTTGTAGCTACCTGGGGAGTTCTCAGTGACGAAGCTTTTACACATCATGGTTTAAATGTATGTAATCAAAGCCACAGCCCAGATAACAAGACCCAACAAAAGAAGTAGTAGCCATAACTAATCCCTCTCTTCCTCCACCCCTCCCCAGTTCAGGAAGCCTTATGTCTTCCAGGTGGTGGCTGTGGGTTGCCCTTAGAATTCCTTAGTACACTGCCAGGTATGGAGAGCTTTCCTTTGTTCATCTCATCCCAAGCCAAGACTGACGCGTCTCTGCTCAAGTAAGACTGTTCTATGATATTACCAATTCCTCCTGTTGACATGTTTTGTTTATTCCCATCCTTCTGTTTTAAGATCTTCGCTCCATCTTTCACCTAAGGCCAATGCCAGACTCCATTTCTTAGAAATTAAAGATGCTATATTAAAAAATCTGCTTCAGATTAACTGGCAACTTCATACCATAACTTGAAAAAAGTCTAGGGAAATCTTGGGCCACAAGATGTAGTAGCAGTAAACTAGACCACAGAGAGAACACAAAGATTCTAGAAGAATCTCTCTGAACAATCTTGCCTAGTAAATTAAGGTAAGACTGGTTGACTACTGCTAACTTGTGCATCTTTGGAGCTTAGTGTCCTTCTACAGAATTCGTATCTGCTACTTAAAGATACAGGCTCATGTTTTGGACGAAAAACAACTATGAATAACAGTTTTAAGAAGTAATAAAAGTAATCATGAAAGTTAAGTCTTGATTCTTATCTAGACCAAGACCAGACAGCAGGCAGCGCCCCTGTGTCCTCCTGCCCGCCTGCCCTCCTCCTCAGAAGGACAATATCCCAGTAGTTCTGGAAGCACCAGTGCAGGAGCAGCATTGCTTGGTAACTCATTAGAAATACAACTTTCTAGGCCAGGCGCAGTGGCTCACGCCTGTAATCCCAGCACTTAGGGAGGCCAAGGCGGGTGGATCATGAGGTCAGGAGTTTGAGACCAGCCTGGACAATACAGTGAAACCCCGTCTCTACTAAAAATACAAAAACTAGCCAGGTGTGGTGGTGCGCACCTGTAGACCCAGTTACTCAGGAGGCTGAGGCAGAAGACACTTGAACCTGGCAGGTGGAAGTTGCCGTGAGCCGAGATTGTGCCATTACACTCCAGCTTGGGCAACACAGGGAGACTCTGTCTCAAAAACAAAACAAAAAAAATACAACTTTTTTGGGCTCTACCCTATATTTAATCAATCAGAGAAGCTGGGAGTAGGTCCCAAAATCTGTGTTTTAGCAAGTCCTCTGAGATTCTGACGCTCACTCAAATTTGGAATCACTGCTTTATTCTTTGCAGTGGACATTGAAAAACACTGTATAATGAGGGGTAGGGTCACTATTAAAAGTCTCTGTGAATCAGCAGCTGTCTAGTAGACCTTTCACACAGCAAGCTTTGCTCAGAGCGATTATTTCTACAAACGAGTCAGCTTGTCTCAGTAAAGACAGAGGAACCGCAGAAAACACACAAAAAAAGACAGCTATGAAGACACTAAAAGGTACAAAATATAAACCAGTCTTGTACAGAATTCGCCCTGACAACCTTAGGGTCTTGGGAAGTGTCAACACGTCCCCATAGCTACCATCCCCATGCCACCTTTTCAAGACCAGCCAGGAACCACATAGTATGTACAAGAGCAGCTCTAGGCCACAGACTCAAAAAAAAAAAAATTTTTTTAATTATCTTAAACATTTTATTCAAGCATCTTAAATCCATAAACAGCAATGATTTTAAAGAACGAGTTTTACAGTACCATAACAGCACTCACTCCACAGTCCAGCCACTCTCTGGATGGCAGCCACAATTATCCAGTCAACCTTCTTTGCCTACTTTGATTAATTACAGCAATACTATGGAGGAAGTTGAAATGAGAGTGAAGAAGGATGGGAGACAGGCAAAAAAGTTACCCAAAGTTTCTGGAATGTTCCTTCTCTCTCTAGTTACATCTGAGAGCCTAATAATTGTTCCTTCTTTCCTTTCAGTTTTGAAACGTAATCGTCCAGATTCTTCATCATCTTCTTCTTCTTCATCTGATTCTTCTTTGATGTCCTTTTGAAGTTCCAATGTTTCCATACCTCCCTATATTGCAGACACACAAGGCAAAAAGAGAAGGACAGTACGTTCATATTCTTTTGAATTAAATATTAAAGAATGCTAAAATATTTATTTATATTTATGATGTAAAAAATACTGCAAAATGTCCTGTTAAAAGGCCACATGAAATCCTCAACTGACTCCAGGAGAAAATAACCTTAAACATTAACAGTTAATGTTAAAAAAAAAAAAAAAAAGAAAGAAAGGTCAAATTCTTGCTTGCAATTAATAGACAAAGTCCTACACATCATTGCTGCTTACACTTCTGAGAGAATAAACAAATTCCAAAAATTCCTGCTGGACTTATTGCTTTGAGTTTAACACAGATCATAGCAAAGTTCAATGTATTAATTAAACTAACACTAAAGTTCTATGAGTTTATTGTAACTTAAAGGCTTAACATTTTATAACTCCTGACCCCAGCTACCTTCCCTTCATTGACAGACAAGCAGTCCGAACGTGCCGCTGTTGTACTGACGCAGCCTCCAAAGTCTTTTCATCATTTCTCACTCCTGCTTACATCATTCTCACTGTCTAATTTATCACTAGCTTTGACTGAGACTACTGAGAAGGAGAAACTTTTTTTCTTTAGTCATGTCTTCACACTAAAACCAGCTTTTATCTGAAATTTTATTATATCAGTATTCCCTACAAAAATTTTCCCTAACCTCAGCCCAAATTAAAAGTAATTTATTTGTGGACAATTCTTACTGCCAAGTGTCACTCATGTTCCTAGTGAAAGAATCACCTCTCACCTCGATCAGTCTCTGTGACCCACTCTCAGACATAAAATAAGTACTTACAGAGAGCAAGGTCAATTTAAACACTTCTTATCAATGTAAAGAATATATATTTGCTCCTATACTCTCGTGATTTATAATATGTAAATATTTACTCTTAATAGAAGTAACAGTGAACATTATTAGAAAATGCACAAGAAAAAAATGAAAACAAACCAATGACACAATCATTTTATATTCTTGCCTTTTTCAGTATTTTCGATGTAAAAAGACCAACTACAAATGCGCACACTCTACTACAAATCCTCCAAGTGGAAAAAGATCTTCTGGAGCACAAATGCCTGAACAGCAGGAGATGACCGTAAACTACAACTTTCACCGTAAGCCTGACAATTGCACTCAGTATGCTGACGTCCAGCATACTGCAGAATTTTAAAGTACCAAAATCTTAGGATTTTTGCTGGTTTGATACCATTATTTCTGTACTACTGAGTGTTTGAAATCAGAAGGATGCCTGCAAGGTACATGCTGCACCACACTTTCCAACAGAACCAAAGCCAGCTTCCTTAGGACATCTCTTCTGCACTCCCATGATGCTCTAGAGCAGCACTTCTCCAATTCAATGCCCAGTCATCGGTGGCAATCATGCTGCAAAGCAGATTCTGACTCAGCAGATTCAGGGTGGGGCCTGGGATTCTCCATTTCTAACAAGCTTCCAGGTGACGCCAACACTTTAGGTCCACAGACTGAATAGAGTAGTAGCAAGGCCAAAAGGGAGGAAAAGAAATCACTACCAACAAAGCAAAGATTCTACAAAGTCATTTCAATTCAACTATTAACAACTGTAAGCACAGTTCAAAGACTTTCCAAACAAGTGTAATGTAAAACAAGACAGCACTGAAATTAATATAGTTTATTCTGCATCCAAATCTCCATCTAAGAAATCTGAGGAGGATAAAGATGAGTTGAAAATTGTTTCTTCCTAGATATTTACCCTAGAGAAATGATACCTTATGTTCAAACAGACCTATAGGAAAATGTTTATTCTATTCAGGATCACTAAAACTGGAAACACTTAAATGTCCTTCAATGAATGAATGGATAAACTGTTGTACATGCAGACCACAGAATGCTACTTCGCAATACAATGGAATGACCTATTGATATAACAGGGATAACATCATAAACACATCATTATACTAAGTAAAAGAAGTCAACCTCAAACGGTTATATACTGCAATGACTCCATTTATATGATATTCTCTAAGGAACAAAATTATACCGGTAACCAGTGGTTAGGAAAGAAGGAAAGGTATAGCCACAAAAGGATAGCACAAGGAGTATTTTTGAGTGATGGAACCATCCTAGAATGCAAACTTCTGGTCCAAATCTTGGGGCTCAGTTAATCCTTCAACTATATCAAAGACTAGGGAAACTGAACTGACAGACACCAACCACGGCTGATATCACTTGCTCAACTGCAGACCATCTGACGACATTCACTAAGCTAGGCTTAACTCTTCAGCCACTGAAGAAATACTACCTCTTATTCTAAATACAGGGCTTAAAAAAATCCATCTCTCTTGACCATAAGGTTTAGAAAATTAACCTGTCTGCCAAAATGTTGATCTTCCGTATAATTTTCTTTTCCCCAAGACGGAGTCTTGCTCTGTTGCCCAGGCAGTGGCGTGATCTTGGCTCACTACAACCTCTGCCTCCCGGGTTCAAGCAATTCTCCTGCTTCAGCCTCCCGAGGAGCTGAGATTACAGGCGCTCACCACCACGCCTGGCTAATTTTTGTATTTTCAGTAGAGACGAGGTTTCACCATGTTGGTCAGGCTGGTCTTGAAATCCTGACCTCGTGATCTGCCCACCTTGGCCTCCCAAAGTGCTGGGATTACAGCGTGAGCCACTCCGCCTGGCCTTCTGTGTAATTTTTTAACAAGTATTACCTAGCATGCCACTGACAAGCTACATTCCACTGATGGGTAGTGTGGGGCTACAATATAAAAATCAAACTATCCTAAGATTATGTTGTGTGAACATTTAAACGTGCATGTAAATCTTTCATTTCAGTATAGACACTGCCAAAAAGTAGTCAAGGTTTGATTTTTAGTTACTGATTTATTGTGAAAACCTCAAAGATTTATTTTTAATTCTTAATACAGAGTGTATATGAAAATCACCATCAAAGACTTAAAAAACAGAGAGGCCCACGTAGGCTTTATTTCATAAATGGAGAAAGAACTGGAAAAGCAAAGAGGGAACGATACTCAGACTTGTATATATTTTGAAGTTCTCCAGTTAATTCCAAAATGAAACTGGGATCTCAGTGTTTTGAAAGAAAACTGAATATTCTATCCCAAAATCTAAACAGAAACAATCAGTAATTCTCTGAAACACACACATACACAAATGTAAAAATACATATATATATATATATAGAGAGAGAGAGAGAGAGAGAGAAAACATTGCTTACAAAAAGTTCACAGTTTTTAATGCTTATTGATAGAATAATTGATACATCACCAAATAAAAATGAAAGTCATTCTACCAACAGTGAAAATTTATGGGTTGGAAAGACTGAGCAAACTGTGCAAAAATTAGAAGAAAAAGAATTACAGACCAATGTCCCTCATTAATACAGAAACAAAATCCTTTTTAAAAGTAAAAGTACACGGAATCTCACCAAATATAAAAAGGATAATACATCACAACCAAGTGGGGTTTATCCAGAAACATGAGGTTGATTTAACATTCAAAATCAGTCAATTCTTACCTGAAGAATTCCAAATCTATGGAGATCCTCCTCCTCCTCCTCCTTCTCCAGGAGGTGGGGCTTAAGTTCCTTTCCTCCCCTCTCCCCACAACCCCGTCCCCTAAGGTAGCCTAGACTTAGTGACTTGTTTCCAAAGAACCGAATAAGGAAAGAGAAAGCAACATTACAATGAAGAAAACTGGCAGACACTGACCCAAATGACCAGGGTGGGCGCTGCCAGGGACGCTGTGGATGTCACGTGCCCAGTGGCACAAGGGTTCCATGGTGTTCTTTCCAAAATCCACAACCTCAGGTTAATCATGAAAACAGCGTCAAACAAACCGAGATTGGGAGACACCGTACAGGATACTCAGCCAGCACCTGCTAAGGCTGTCACGGTCATGAAATACGCGGAAACACTAAGAAACTGTCGCACAACAAAGGGGAATGGAGAGACAACAATGGGGTACGTGGCTTGGGTCCTAGACCAGTGAGAGGCCATAAAGAGAAAAACTAGTCAAATGGAAATAAAATCTGGAACATGGTTCATCATTTTTTTGTTAATTTAATTTACAATAATAAAAGCCATATAATTATCTCAATAGATGGGGAAAAAAAAAAGCATCAACAAAATTCAATACCCGTTTCTGATTTTTAACAAAATCCCAGCAAACTCAAAATAGAAAATAACTTCTTCAATCTGATATAAAAACGTACAGCTAACATACTTAATGATGAAATAAACATTTTCCCCCTAACATCAGGAACAGGCAAGAATGTCTGTCCTGAATGTTTCTATTCACACAGTACCAGAGGTCAATGATACAAAAGAAAGAAAGAAATGGACAGATTGAGAAGGAAGAATTTTAAAACTGTCATTATTAACAGGCAATATGATTATTAAGATGCTAGTTTTTCCCAATTTGATTTAAAAACACTATCCATTCTCTATCAAAATCCTAACCAGACTTTTAAGTAGCTATTCACAAGTCCATTCCACAATTTATACATAAATTCAAAGGACCATCAATAGCCAAAATAATTAAAGGAAGAATAAAATTAGTGGATTGACACAACGTGCTTTCATGTTACAGTAATCGAGACTGTATAGTACTGGTAATAAGGATACAAAAACAACGGAACAAAAAGAGACTAAAATCTAATTTTATTGTCAGGACAAGCACTGTGGCACTCCAAAGGGAAAGGAAAGAAATTACAACAAATAGTTGTGAACAATTAGAAAAACGCATGGAAAAAACGGAATCTCATACCACACAGACACACCCAGACACAGACACACAGACACACACACACACACGTTGAGAAAGATCATAATCTTAACTAAAATTATACTGTAAAGTGTCCCAAAGAAAACAAGATAATAACTCTGGAGTAAACAAAGATTTCTTAGGTCACAAAATTCTTTGTACTTCATCATAATTAAAATTTTCTGCTCATGAAAAGACATATTTAAGAAAATGAGGCCAGGTGTCATAGCTCACACCTGTAATCCCAGGACTTTGGGAGGTCGAGGCGGGCAGATCACTTGAGGTCAGGAGTTGAAGACCAGCCTGGCCAACATGGTGAGACCTCGTCTCTACCAAAAATATAAAAATTAGCCAGGTGTGGTGGTACGTGCCTGTAATCTCAGCTACTCGGGAGGCTGAGGGAAGAGAATTGCTTGAACCCAGGAGACAGAGGTCGCAGTGAGCCAAGATCATGCCACTGCACTCCAGCCTGGGTGACAGAGCGAGACTCCGTTTCAAAGAAAAAAAGAAAATGGAAACACAAGCCACAAGCTCAGAGAAAATATTTATAGTACGAATACGTAATATGTAATTATCTGCCAATGTAATGATATCCAGAATATACAGACAACTATCTATCTAGAATATATGCAGTATGTATGCATACATATTCTCCCTAAAAGATATATTGTGTATGTAGAAAATATATGTATAGACAGCATATCTTCTCTATGAAAAATATATGGGCTATATACAGCATATATAGAAAAAAAAGACAACCCACTTTTTTTTTGAACGAGAGACTAAAACTAGAAGCAAAGAACATATACGGAAGTCAATCACTCATGGAATGGTGCTCAACATCATTAGAGGTCAGATCAATGCAAACCAAAACCACGATGGCACACCCACTAGAAGGATTACATCAAGAGACTGGCAACATCAAATGATGAGGAACAATGGGGACTCCTCCACATTACTGGTGGGAGTGCCAAATGGTACAGCCACTTTGGAAAACCAATGGCGGTTTGTTATAAAAGTAAACATACCTCTAGACTGTCTCAGCAATTCCACTACTTGTTAATAACCAAGAGAAACAAAAAGACACATCCACAAAAAGATGGATAATATGGATAATAAGATCCTTTTAGTAGCTTTATTCATAATAACAAAAAAACTGGAAACAACTCAAATGTCTATCATCGGGGGAATGAACAAATGGGGTACATCCATAAAATGGAATATATTATTAATACACACAACTACTTGGATGAATCTCAAAAACATGTTGAGGAACAGAAGCAAGACACAGGAACACACACACTAGATGACTACATTTAGGTGATGTTCCAGACTGGGAAATGCCAGTCTAGGTACAGAAATAAGAAAAGCTTTACTCGAGGAGTCAGGACTAAACAGACAAAAACATTCTGCCTAATGGAACTGTTCCTTCTCAACCAAGGGATAGTAACTTGGATGTATACATGTATCAAAACTTACTGTACACTTTACATCTATGCTTATCTCTAAATGTAAACATTATCACCATTTCACAAGTATTTTAAATGGTGCAAAGATGTTTTTAAAGCTTCTCTCATTTCTTCCTTTACACAGGCCAAAACAATTTGAAAATGGCAAGTCTTTTTAAATAACTATGTTAGAAGACAATGGCATAATTGGCACTAATGTGGCCGCATAACTAAAAAGGACTGATATTTAGTCTTTATAATTAGATCTAACTTGTTTCAAATACAGTGATTTCTCTATATGAAGCAAGCAAGAACATTAGTTAAATAAAAGGAGTCACCTAAAATAGGCTTTTCAATTAAAATTAATTAATTGCTTTTAAGTTCTATAATTAAGATTCTAATATAGACCTTCACAGAGCTCCAAGAATGAAGTCATGTGGAAAACTGCAACACACTTTCTGCCGGTCTGAAGCAATGCAGAGCCAGGCATGCTGCAACACTGGTGGGGCACGGCGCACAGCGGGCTGCTCAGCAACAGCAGGATGCTCAGCAACACACAGAGGTTTAGGAAAAGGAGTCCAGGGACTAGGAAGACACCAAAACAGAGGGGTATGTGGCCCATTAAAAATGGTGCTCCTCCCTGAGGACTACACAGTTTATTTAGACTTCTAAAAAAGATAGATCACAAGCCCGCCAAAACCAAATCCTACAAAAGTTGAAATACTAGCAACTTCTACTTCTCAGCACTTAAAACAGTATTATGTACATGAGTTCCCAATAATTATCTCATTGACTAATATTCCACAATGCAGCAGAAAAAAAAAAAAAGACCAAAGTATTTATTGCTAGTGTAAAAGACCAGCACATCACCAGCCTCCAGGAAGGACTACTGAAAAAAGTCTTAAGATCAAGAGCATTACAAAGAACCTGCCCTTACCACAAAAGCAAGCAACATAAACAAAGTAAACTAAAACCATCAAGGAAAGGATAAAAAAGTAAATACACGAATACGTTTTAAAAATATTTTTCAACAGTAAATCTAAATTATGAGATACACAGTTTAAAAGTAAAAAGTACATAATACATCTAGCAGATGGTATAAAAAAGATAAAATAATATGGATGAGCTCTTTCTGCTAGAAAGATTCATACTGAAAGCGACCCTTAGGAAGTTTCACGTGAGAGTGTTAACAGCAAAAAAAAAATAGTAATAATCATCACAGGAGTGAAGCAAATGCAACTTCTAGCTCTTTGCCTTCCAAATTCAAGGGCTGGCATTTTAACCACCTTGTGTTTCCCTGTCTCTTCATATTTTAAAAGGAAAAAGAATATTTCTTTACTTATAAAAGTTATTTTGCTTATAGTAAAAATCATTTTAAATCAGAAAATACTGGAATACAAAGGCTAAATAATTCCACCATTTAGCAGTAATCATTATTACCATTTCCATCTGTAACTACATAGACTTATTTTTTTGAGAATTACACACATATATTTAGATCTGCAGTTACAGGGGGAGCGGAAGGGAAGAATTTTATCATCTTGCTCTTTACACTTAATGCATCACGAGCACCTTTCCAAGCCAAACAGAACTAAGACAACACTTGGTATATTGCATTCCACTTTAAGGTTAGACTGTGATTTAGTCTTCTATACACTGGTTCCATTTATTTTCAATGCTGCAAACAAATACTTGATACATATACCTTTGAACACAGATTAATTTTTTTGGATAAATTTGCTAAGGTGGAACTGATGAGTCCAAGGACAAGAGCTTTAAAGCTTTTAATACTGTCAAGAACAATGAAAAGTGTAAGATTTTACTCTACTTGCAAGCTAACAAGTTAGCTGGTCACCATTTCATGGAAGCTGTAAGAAGGCTAAGACTCTTCTTCAGAAATAAGGAGACTAGGAGAATGTTATTTGTATCACTAGCAGTAGCATTCTGCACCAGCTCCAAGAGGCCCCACTCCCAACTGGGCCACATGAAGAGAGCCAGGTGACCCTGCACACATAGGAGGTTGTGTTACAGGAGGGACCTCACTGCACAGGAAACCCTGAATGTGTCACAATGGGAAGGAAGCAAGCCTGCCCTTACTCCAGAGGAAGACACTGCATCTGGAGCTGTCAGATACACCAGAATCCTCCAAAAGGTATTCTGGAACAAAGGATAGGCAGTGATTTGTTCACTTTGCTCACAAAATCTGCAGCTAAGCGAAGGCCCCTCAGAAAACTGTCTCCTGACAATGTTTCCAAAACACTCTCTCAAGTGAATCAGATTACATCTGATCAATAATTCTGAGGTCTGTCAATATTCAAGTAGATTAAAATTCTCCATTTTCTTTTAATTTTTATTGAACATGTCTTCATACACTCATTGTTCATTTGCTTATTCAAGTCCTGAATTATTGTCTCACATTATTTGTCCTTCTTTTTCTCCCTCCTCCGCTACACAAGAGACACTGAAAATCAAAGGAAAAAAATCACGTTTTTTTTTTGGACACAGGGACTCACTCTGTCACCCAAACTGGAAAGCAGTGGTGCAACCACAGCTCACTGCAACCTCTGCCTCCTGGGCTCAAGTGATCCTCCAACCCCAGCCTCCTGAGTAGCTGGGACCACAGGTGCCACCACACCTGGCTAATTTTTTGTACTTTTGGTAGAGATGGATGGTGGTCTCCTGAGCTCAACTGACCCAACCACCTAGGCCTCCCAAAGTGCTGGGATTACAGGCGTAAGACACAGCACCCAGCCGGGTCACCATTTTTTATAATAGTCATCTTTTGTTTTAATATTTTAATGAGTACAGTCCAGGAATTGAAGTTAAAAACACCTAAAACTAGAAGGTACTTCCAGAAGGCACCCAGGCAATGATAGTACTTGTTAACATTCTTATTCTTTAACTGCCTTACAATAAAAGTTTACGTAACCATCTTTTGAAAACTGAAATCTACAAAACCTTTCCCTATTTTAAGATATGCTATAGAGTATCAGGGAAGAATAAACAAAATATTGTTATCTAAAAACTAAAATAAATTACAAGGAAAAACGAACAACGAAATTAGTTTTCCAACTTCAAAATACCACAAACAAAAAGGACATGAAATTAAAAGGCACTGAATTCCTTGGTTTCTCTCTCAACTATTTACCACGGGGAATGATCTCCACGCAGTCTTCTAATTCTCTCTCCTTTACTGGCTACTTAGATTCTTCTCAGATGTCTTCTGCCTGAATTACCCCTTTTCAGGTTTAACCTAGGCTGGTGCCAGCTTTGTAATAAAGAGAGTGCTACAGAATTCAGTGATGAACAAGACACACCTAACCTCTACTCTCTGTGTGCTTTTAACATCTTCTTTAGCTTTGTCTTAGTTCTTTGGACATTCTTCTACAACTGGAGAATCTGGGTAAAGAGTTCTTTGTATTATTCTGTCCTTTCTCTAAGTTTCAAATTATTTCAAATAGCGAGCGAGAAAGAGAGAGGAAAGCACACACACAATATCAAACTTAGTTCGGTGGAGGGGAAAGGGTGTGGGCGAGAAGTGCTTCTGTTTTGTAATGTGCACAGCATGCACATTCATAGACTGTCATAGTATTATTTATATTGGGGGGAAAAGGCTAAAGAAAATGTTTTCTGGGCTGAGTGTCTAAATCCTTGAAATAACATCTAAAGTAAATGGCCTAAGCCAGTAAATATCAGTTTTCACGGCCTCTTGACAAAAGATGAAAACAGTATTCAGAAACACTCTTGTGAAGTTCTCAGGCTGAAGAATGACTTGTGGCTTGCACGTCTGGCCCACAGGAGCTAGTTCTGGGGTAAGAGAACAGCAACCATTGAACTCTACGCCTCACCCCGCCTCTCAGTACAAATGGCATCTACCTTTCAAGACCTACCTCAGAGTTCAGAGGTTCACCTCTGCCATAAAGCCTCATGGACCCTGAACCTCTCTCCCCAGGGGTTTCCTCGGTGAACTCCTAGCACTGTCTCTGAGCCTCTCTTAGGTGGTTTTACTTTTTTTGTTTTCACAACACAGGCATTTACACGTCTTTTTTCTCCCCTACATTAGAACCCAATTTCCTTGAAAGCAGCAATCAAGCTTCGTCATCCTTACTTCTTCAACACTAAAAATGCACCTAATTATAGAAACCTTGCAGTATTTGTTGTATAATGGTCCAAATTAACTGTCATTGACTAATTAAAAAGAATTACAGCACTGCTTTCAAAGCACTGACATATACGTCACATTTCTGAAAGATTTCCACCCACATTTACAACACTCTAACACTTACGGGGCACACACTGTGCGGAAATCACAGCACACCAGAACTCACTTCCCAAGGAGCCTACAAAGATCAGGTTTTTCACTATATACTCACAGTTCAAAGATATGTATCGACTTTCACTAATGCCAAAAAGATGCTCATTTTAAGTCCAAGGGGAAAAACAGCAAACTTTCTGACTCTTTTTAAAAGATGAACAAATACCTCTTCAGTTGCAGGAGCAACCTGGGCATCAGTAATCTCATCTAATTCATCTTCTGCCACACAGTCTTCCTGCTCTCGCAGCCCTTGTTGCCCACCACAAGCCTGCAAGTATTCTTCATCCTAACAGCCATTAAAGAGAAAACAAGTTTTTCTCATACAGCTTCGGGGTGGTTTTTTACGCACTTTTCGTCTTTATGATTCATGCTTAATAATTGTAGAAAGTTTTACTATGGTGATTAGCTGACTGAACACAAAGCACGAGGCCCAGAAACAGGGGAAGCTCCTCTGCGTGTTAACGCAAACAAAGCATATCATGCTGGCCCAGCCACCAGAGCGAGTGCCGTGGGCTTTTGCTTCAAACTCCAAGTGCTCTGTCACACAGCTCCTCTGCAAATCAACAGCACGGAAGAGCCACCTAAAGACACAGTGTATGTGCTCTCACAGAGGAGCTCAGCAGCAGGAGGGGGCTGAAATCATGCCCAACTCTATTTCTGTGGCAATGTAAGACAACAAAAGCATCAGCAATTAAACAGAGGAGCTTTTTAAAAATCATATTTAGTATGTTTCTGCATTCGGCCTCCTACCCAAATGAGAGGAAGATTCCAGGTTTTGTATGCAACTTAAGGGGTGTATAAGCAAGCAAGCATCCCTTCTGGGTAGATGGAAGAAAGCAGGCAAGCTGGCTGGAGACGGCCACAACTGCGGAGAAGAAAGAAGGGCTTCTGGTATTGCAACAAGCGACAACATCTGACCCTACTCAGTGGGGATGGACATCCCAGGGTCCCAGGCTACTTGCTAAAAAATGAACAGTAAAATGGTTCCAAGGCAGACAACCTCAAAGAGTAAACAACCTACAGAAATTTAACAACTACTGTATGGTACATGACAGTCTCATCTAGAACCCCCAAATAAAGCAGCTGTATTTAAGGTGACAAACCACCTCAGTTCCCACAATTCTTTAAAGACAATCTGAACACAATGCATGTCATTTTCCAGAAAAAACTGTTAGCGCCCTATCAAAATAACAACTATCACTACCCATGAACCACTGGAAGCAGGACATTCAGATTTCAAATAAAGCCAAATAAATGATGCTAATCCAAATCTTCAGCCAGTGTACAATGGAGTACAGTCCACACCCCTGGATTCTCACTGGTAAACAAAAATCTGCTACTCTTGACATAAAATGTCAACCTGAAGTTGTTTTTACAGAAAAATAAGATCTCAATCTATGTTAATTTTAAAGGCCTTAAATAAACTTATTGCACTTCAAGGTAGAAGTCACCCAACAATCTTCTAATATTTTGTTGACTAAACCAATATACACTCCTTACTAATATAAAAGCACACATTTTCAAATGAAATCACAACCCTCTCCCAAGAAGAGCACCAGCAAAATTCACAGGAAAGAACAGCAGAGCTGTGCGTCCAGCTTTATTGATATCTCTGGACCTCCCTTTCTTCATAGGGAACCGCAAACCTTCCCACTGTACATTCTGGGGTTTCATGATTCTACTCCCAGTTATGCACCAAAGCCCCTCCATGTGGCTTTACACGTAGGTTCCAACAGATCCACATTTCAGGGTTCAAGTCTGGCTTTAGAATGGGGGGTTAACAAACCCAAGGGAGAACAAAAATCACAGTCATACAAGCCATTTAATAAACTAAAATACCATTGGGGTACACAAAGACACAATCTGCTCATGTGTTCATTAGTCTAAAGGTGAATAAATCATCTGAGCTTCAGTGACAGTCTCAGAAGACAGAGACAGAGAGGCTCCCACTGCCGAGCAAGATAAGAGTACCTCCCAATTTAATTCTCTGTGTATCTCCTCCTGTCCAAGGAAGCGGCAATTTCAGACCATTCAGACGTTATCATTGTGATCATCATAAAACAAGAAAAGAATGACCACGGCTAGAACACACGTATTAAGATGAACTGACAGTGCTCACAGAGAGACATTTAACTACTACTGCTCAACTTTAAACTTTACAACTCTCTGTGAAAACATTAGGACACTTTCAGAATGGCTAAGTATTTTTTTTTTTTTACTTTAAGACTTTAATTCTGAAAAAAAAATCATTTTAATGTGGAAGAGTACTATGAGTATTATTAAACTGCCACCTTTTCTTCTTTTCAAAACCTTAATCTTAGACCACAAGATGTTGGATAATTAAGTTGGATTTTATTACAACTGGGGCCTATGTGTAACCTCAAGTTTGACAATGGAATACAAGAGAAGGAAATTCCTCACTTGGAAATTCTCTTTACAACAAACTCTGCAAGAACACCAAAGTGAAAGAGGACTTCTATGTGGCTGTGTACACGCATTCCTTCAGGCACCTTCCACGCTATGATCTGTGCCGCCTAGTACTAAGTTCACAGGCAAGGCCAATGTTCATGACACGGTTTAGCAATATTTGTGTCCACAGTGCTTAGACATCAGTAAAGACTTGTTGGACTGCTGAACTTACAGGAGGTAGGAACCCAGGACTCTTAGCCAATCATCTTATTTTACTGATGAGTAACAGAAATAATAAAATACTCTAGGTAATAACTAGGCACAATTCTAAAAGATCTTGGTTTAATTTTCAAAAAGCATTTGAAATTACAGTGTCTCACGTTAAGGGCATACAAACACACCAATAAACCAGAAGGCACGTGCCTACACTAGCGAATGATTACTAGAACAAATTATTACAGGGTTATGGAAACAACAAGTTCCCCATGATGCCTTTTACATGATTCTATTTACCAAAACTACGAACATTTCTCATTACTGTATCTACCGAAGAGCAAACATTAACCAAAAAAAATTAAATCTTAAAACTATTGAGCACCAGGGACCATGGCTCATGCCTATAATCCCAGCACTTTGGGAGGCCGAGGCAGGTGGATAACGTGAGGTCAAGAGTTCGAAATCAGCCTGGCCAACATGGTAAAACCCCACCTCTACTAAAAACACAAAAATCAGCCGGGCGTGGTGGTGGGCGCCTGTAATTCCAGCTACTCAGGAGGCTGAGGCAGGAGAACTATTTGAACCCAGGAGGTGGAGGGTGCAGTGAGTGGAGATCACGCCACTGCACTCCAGCCTGGGCAACAAAGCAAGACTCCGTCTCAAAAAAAAGAAAGAAAACTATTGAGACACCTAAATACAATCATGACTAGAACTAATTCTAAGGTTCCACATAAACAATTAATCCTTTACAAAATTACTCATACACATGACCAAAATTCAGCAACTTCTAAACTATTTTTTTGAAATGAAAGCTTACTCTGAAAAAAGATGTAAATACAGAAAAGCAGAGCTACTCCCATTGCAAATGGGCTCTTTAAGGTCCCAATTTTGCATACTTCTGTCACCATTCCAACAGCCCCAATCACTCGGCCCCCATGGTGTTCCCAAAAACCCTAAGATTCTACTACAGCTACTGAGATCACATCCTTCCCTCATAAATTTTGTACATGCTTATTTTAAAAAACAAATATCTTTTGATGATGAATCATTAAAAGATGAGAATCTTACACTAGTACATTTTTTCTTTCTTGTTGGTTCAACTTTGGAAAAAAAAAAAAAAACTACCTACCAAAATCATCTTTCTGAAATAAAAAATCAGCACAATCTTGCTTCCCGATTATAGATAACGAATTGTATGTGACATTTCCTAAACTAACCTCCAATCTCTTTATTCAGGTTTAGACAGTTCTCAGCTACAAAAAGGATGAATGAACAGGACATCAATCACTCTGGAATATTAGCACCTTAAAGATGTCTTTAGCAGGTCAATAATCTTTTTACCTTAGAAGGACTTTATCAGATCTTGTCTAAAGCCTGGATAAAAGCTCTGCATTAAGTACTCCTAACAATTGACAGTGTATCCCCACAACACAAAGCTGTTTTCTTCCTTAGGGTACAATCCTCAAGGTCATGATTCTTTGCAGCCTTCCAGAATGACAAAGGAGCATTACCTCTGGCCAAACAAGCTGTCAACACAAACTTTGTCATAGCTCAGATAAAGAAACTGGCAGACAGTGATAATAAGGTCTAATTTCCCCTCCCTCCCAAGGGAGGTAAATAGATTTCAAATCAGTCTAGAAGCCTATGCATGGGAAGCCAGGTTATCTTTGGCCACACAAAGAAGAAAAGACTCACTGTAAATTCATCTAAAGGTTCATTGATTTCGATGTCTAACACTTCATCGGTGTAAAGTTGCTCCTCCTCTGGCTCCTCCACATATTCTATTTGGTCTTCTGTCAACTCAGCTTCGTGGCCTTCATACTGTCCTTCTTCTGGGTACTCTTGAGTATACAATTCTGATCCATCAGATTTGTGATAAACCAGTTCATCCTCTCCTTGTTCTTGTTCGTACTCAGACTCCTGTTCTCCAGATTGGTCATTAGTGTTGTCAGACAGTTCAAATGATGTAACCATGCCAGATGTAGCATTCAGACTAATTGTAACACCCTGAGAACTAGAGAGGACAAAAACACACACACACAAAAAAACAGCCAATGAAGAGAGGAACTCAAAACTAAACCATTATATAAACAGCTGTTACAAAGATTTAAACCATGACTGGTAAAAAGTTATTCCAGTTACTGACAAACGCACATTAACTCCAACAGTACTTAAAGTGCTATGTAGAGCCGTGCCCTAAGCCCTTAATGCATACAGCAGAGCTAACTGTGCTATATGGAGCTGGCCACAGACTGGCAATGCATATAGAGCCTCTACTTATCATCAGCAGCAGGTTATTTGACCAAAAGAATTAAATCAATCACAGATGAAACACATCTGACTGGCAAAAGTCCAAGACTGAAATCAAATAGACTATATTTCATTCTAATTTACAGAATGAAATAGAAACTGCTAAGATTTCAAAGTAAAAACAGGAGTATTATTCTATAAGCAGAAAATCAGAGTTGGAATTTTAAGAACAATTTTTCTTTTTTACATCTATGATAGAATTATAAACTCCTGTTTAAGAAAATCAAAATATTAAAAATTGTGTGAAAATACATTTCAGTGTTCAAATAAATAAATTTATATTAGTCACAAATATCTTTAAAAATTGTTCATAATTTCTAAGTAAAATAACAAAGGTTTTGAAACTGCAAAAAAATCATGTTCCACCTATTAAATCATAACAGTTGCACAAACAATAAGGTGCAAGATAACATTTCCCACGCAAGATGGTGCAGATAAATCTATGTTCACACACAGCACCCAATCCTAACAAAAAATTAATACACCTCTTAGACTTCAAGATACTGTGGCTAAAAAACTTCAATGATGTATTTCTAAAAGGCAATCTAACTCAAAAGATCAAAATATAACAATGATGTCAAACAATGGAATTGGGAAATTTATCTGCTGGTAGAATAATTTAAAACTTATTTTTACCTGTAAAAATTACTTTATGTTAGAAAATCTGTTACAAATCCATGGCTGAATAATAAATGGCATATATTCACTAATTACATTTATAACCAAGAGCTTGTCTACATTTTCCCCACGTTTCCTCATGAAATTAAAAAAATTATTCCACCTACCAGAATGTCTCTCTCCTCGTATAATACAGCTTACTATATGTCAACAACAGAAAGATAGTCATCGTACCAGTCAACTAGAGTCTAAAGTATCACCTCCCAAAGTGTCCAAAATAGTAATTCAGTAAACGATATCAATAAACTGGCTAAAATGAAAACAAATGCAGCAACATCAAACTGCAGGAGAGTTAAGAGTCCCAGGCCACTGCCCTCCACCCAAATAAAGCAATTCTTTAAAAGAGCAGTAGATATCCGTACTAAATGTTCATAACCTGCACTGAACAGAACTCACAGAGATCATTAAATGAAAGACCTACTGATTTTTTTCTTTTTGAGACGGAGTTTCACTCTGTCTCCCAGGCTGGAGTGCAGTGGCACGATCTCGGCTCACCGCAACCTCTGCCTCTCAGGATCAAGCAATTCTCCTGCTTCAGCCTCCCAAGTAGCTGGGACTATAGGCGTGCGCCACCATGCTTGGCTAATTTTTAGTAGAGACAGGGTTTCACCATGTTAGCCAGGCTGGTCTCGAACTCCTGACCTCAAGTGATCTGCCCGCCTCAGCCCCGCAAAGTGCTGGGATTATAGGCGTGAGCTACAATGCCTGGCCAAGAACTACTGATTTTAAACAGCTGCTCTGTTTACAGAACATCCATATGGCTTCTACAGTTATTACTAGTATTCCATTTAGAATGTAATCATGTGTTAAAGATATAAGGCTACATTATTCAATTATATTCCATTATAATTATAAGTAACAGTTCCTATCAATCTAGTCAAATAAAGAACATTTATAATGAGGTAATACTGAGTACCTGAAATTTTCTTCGTCTTCATTATCACTCTGCAAAAGATCATCATTTAGCTCTTCATCTGACAAATCCGACTGATTCTAATTAAAATAAGAAATATAATTAATGTGTGTCACTTCCATAAAAAGACTTGTTACAAAGTACAAAATTACATTGACTGAATTGTTTCTAGCCTTATATTAAAACGTTTGCCACCCAGAAGGCTTTGTGGTCACCAGAGGACAATCAAGAGATCCCATACAAGGCATGTGGATCCCTCCTGGGCTCAGCTTCAAGTGCCCAGGCAAATTAAATGTAAAAACAGCAAGTATAATGATCACATTTATTCTCACACAAAAGAGAAAAGGTAAGAAGTTCATTGGTGGAGGCTTACAAACAAATAATATCTTCTTATAATACACAAAAAAGTAAGATATCCTTAAGGTACTACTAAATTTAATGCTAATATCCAAAACCTAAAGATTTTTTAAACAACATAAAAAGTGTAATTTTAGAAATAAGATTTTAAATAACTGAATCACTAAATTGAAATAAGAGACTATAATAAAACTTTGGTTTTTCCAATACAGATCACATATGAAAATAAATGTTAGCAGCTCAGTTCCCCACTCCTGTTCTTGATGGCACTCCTACCTATAAGCATAGAGAGCCTAGCTATTCTGTCAAGAGTTCCAGGTTTTGTTAGGTTATATATATTTGAGCATCTTAGAATAGTTTTCAGGGGGTGTTATTCACACTTTCACACTACTTATTCACACTACTTCACACTTTCTTCCCTTTTTAAAATTACTTATATGTAATAAATGGTATATATAAATTACTACTCCCTCTACTCCCTTCACAAAAGACAGTCAAAGCCACACACACACACTGTCATACACACATATTCATTCTTAAAAAGTAAAGAGAGAAAAATCAACTTGGTTTTCTACTTAAAGGTGAACAAACAAGCAGTCTTTCCCTGGTAGTTACACCTAAAAAAAAACTTATCTGTATACTTTATTACAGTATTTCTGATAGTCAAAACTAATTAATCTTATTAGTACTTCTTAGTCGCATGGGACTCAACCTAACCACTGACACCACAATAAAATGAAAATAAAACAACACAGGCCACATACTCAGTTTATCCGCAGAAGGGAGAACAGATATGCGTGATAACAAAACAGACTGCTTAACTGACAGAAAATGAAGTTTCTGGCTGGACGCAGTGGCTCACGCCTGTAATCTCAACACTTTGGGAGGCCAAGGCAGGTGGATCACTCGAAGTCAGGAGTTCGAGACCAACCTGGCCAACATGGTGAAACCCTGACTCTACTAAAAGTACAAAAAATTAGCTGGGCGTGGTGAAGGGCGCCTGTAGTCCCAGCTACTCGGGAGGCTGAGGCAGGAAAATTGTTTGAAACCGGAAAGTGGAGGTTGCAGTGAGTCACTCCACTCCAGCCTGGGCAACAAGAATGAAACTCCATCTCAAAAAAAAAGAAAAGAAAAGAAAATGACATTTCCATTAGGTGACCATATAATCTGTCATCCATTTCTGAGATTGAAAGGAGATGCCATTATGAAAGTGAGAGCTATGAGCTAGGCCTACCACAGACAAACCTCAGTTTGGCTGTCCAACTCAGTAAATAAAACTTCAGGAAATCTTTAAAAATTAATAATTCAATGAGAGACAAATTTCATTCAAGGGGCTGCTTCTCTGAGCTTTTTAGTAAAACTCTTAGTATCTGTCAAAAATCAATGAGCCAAGAATGCACCAAGCAAATAGAAAGGGAATCTGTGCTGTGTTAGGCCCTCATGGGAGTCGAATCTCCCGTTGAGGATTCAACTTTCCTCTCTGACTTTTAAACCTACTGACAGACACAGGAGGCAATAAGCACAATATCCGCTTCACTGAAAAAGCTGGAAAGGAGAGCTAGGCTACAGCTTTGAGGCCAAAGCTGATTTCAACACATCCTAAAGAACTGGAGTGAACAGTTTTCTCGGGCTCCAGAGGGTTCTGCTCAGGATGGTCTGCAGGAAAGCAGGACCACAGATCCCAAGATATGAAGACAAAGTGGCCACAGATGCCAGTGAAATCCTTTCTCCCAATCTTTCCAAACAGGTCATTTCTCCCATGGGCAGAGAAACAAATATGAAAGAAAAAGAATAGTTCTCTCCAATACTCCCAAAAATATAAAACCTACATGGATTAGCCAGAGTTTAAAAACAGGAAGAAAATGGTTCCCAAAACATTCTCCAACACAGGCATCTATGAAACGGAGCCACCTCAGTGTATCAGGAGAATGTCTGTCCAACACAAGTTGATGAAGGTAAACACAAAAGCTAAAGAAGGAACTGCAAGCTGGCAACCAACTTCCATCTCACTCTTACCCACTTTCTAAAAGCTCTAGCCTGGTCACATCAGCCTGCTTTATCCTAAATTCGAAACCTTAATTATATATTTAAAACTGAGCCCTAACAACCTTCTTGACATGAATGAACTTGTCCCTGACGGTCTGACCCATGTGCCATCCTCAGTACCATGCACCTCCCTCGTGCTGTCTGTGCCACAGGAGTCTTTCCAGGCAAAGGCTCCAAATTGTGCACTTCATGGGGACCCCAGTGGGAGAAAACAACTTTTCAGGCAGCCGGTGTCCTCATCACGTGAACCCCATTCATAGACCCTGCAGTAACTAACTCGCTCTCACTAGAAATCAAATAAATAGAAATTAAGCCAACCAGAAAACATTTTTCATCTATCACACTGACAAAGATTCTTTTTAAAAAGTGGTATCGAACAGGGAATGGAAAAGTGAGGGCAATGCTTATTCCCTGCTGCTAGGAACATAAGTGGATCAAACATTTCTGGAAAGCAACTTGGCAATACAAGAACCATGAAATGTTTCCACCCTTAGGCCAGAATTCCTCTTTATAGAAACCACCTAAGAAAAAAATCCCAAAACCATAGTAAGACTTGTCCATTTAAATATCACCATAATGCCTGAGATTTACATAACATAATTCAGGAGGTAGGGAGTGAGTACGTAAACAAGAAGCAAAACAGCCTTTAACTGAAAATTACTGAGGCTGGGTGACTGACACCTGAGAGCAAACCGTACCGTTCTCTCTTCTTTTGTATATGCTTGAGATTTTCCACAAAAAGGTGTTTTTAAAAAAGTCATAAGCAATGAGCTGGAAACAACCTCAATGTACACAGGAGTGACTAGGTATACTGTAGCATCTACAAACGTTGACTATTATGTTGCCATTATAAACTATTTTAAAATAACCCTAATGACAAGGGGGAAATGCCAATGATACAATGTTAAATTGAAAAGAAGTAATGTTTTATATCTATATTTCAATTTTTTTTTTTTTTGAGAGCAAGTCTCACTCTAGCCCAGGCTAGAGTGCAGTGGCGTGCAACCGCAGGAGCGCTGCAACCTCCACCTTCCAGGTTCAAGGAAGCCTCTCGAGTAACTGGGACGTCAGGTGCATGCACTATGCCTGGCTAATTTTTGTATTTTTAGCAGAGATGGGGTTTCACCATGCTGGCCAGGCTGGTCTCCAACTCCTGACCTCAGGTGGTCCACCTGCCTCAGCGTCCCAAAGTGCTGGGATTATAGGCGCGAGCCACCACACCCGGCCTATATTTCGGTCATATTTAAAAACACATGGGAAAAGAACAAAAGACAGGTGATAAAACGTTAGTCACGACTGTTTACAAATTTTTCAGGCTTTCTTTTTTTATATATTTTCAATGCCTTGTTTCCTATAAGGTACAAAGCATTTATTTTATGTTAGGAAAGAATAGAGAAGAGGAAATGAGAGAGATACATCTCCTGTTCCAAAGTAAACACACTTCCAAAATGTCCAAAACAGATGCAACCCCGCCACTGAGATGTCGGAATGCACTGTCACTGGCTTGCTTCAGTTCCAGCCCAATGTGAGCAACTTACGACAATCAACTCAACTGAGAAAAGTAGGATGACTTCCCCCAGAACAGTCAGCATTACAGTCCAAACCAAATAGTATTTCTCCATCTTTGCTGATAACAGTCCTGACCCCAAAGGTCAGGACTTTATTTTTTATGAGAGGAGGTCACATGTATTAAAAGGGAATTATTACAGCTTTCTGGAAAGAAACACAGGGCAAACCGTGACATGAGGCTTGCCTAGAGATAGAAATCTAACTTCATGTCAAAGTATTTTACTACATTTAAACCTTTTAACATCTAATTGTTATTCTCCATTAAAGTGTCTTGAATACAAAGAAAAAAGTAGCCACTTTAGGTACAAAAATACAAGTGAGAGCACCTCAAAGAGTGTGCAAAATAATTCCCCCATACAGGATAAAAACAGGAGCCTTTTCCTCCAGTGACCATGACAAAGGAGGACTGAGCATCCCACCCCCACTCCAGACATCACACTACAACATAGACCAGAGACACGAGGCTCTCTCGTCAACTGATACGGATGCATCCCCATTTACTCCTATAGAATCAGGTGGATTTACAACTAACCACACTAATTTTCAGTGTTAGAAGTGATGACAGAGCCATCTAAAGGAAGGAAAGTGGGGTGAGGTCAAAGCCAGGCCACCTGCAGGCTGATGATGCAGTAATAAACAGAACACACAATGCAAAGTGGCTTTAAAAGAATTCTAAAATGCATTCACACATTAAAGAAAATACTAATAATGCAATATAGTAAGTTACAAGAAAATGGCAAAACTGGTAACTTTTTTTTTTTTTTGAAATGAAGTCTCACTCTGTCAACAGGCTGGAGTGCAGTGGTGCAATCTCAGCTCACTGCAGTCTCCACCTCCCAGGTTCAAGCAATTCTCCTGCCTCAGCCTCCCAAGTAGCTGGGACTACAGGCATGCACCACCACACCTGGCTAATTTTTGTATTTTCAGTAGAGACAGGGTTTCACCATGTTGGCCAAGATGGTCTCCATCTCTTGACCTCATGATCCACCCGCCCTCACCCTCGCAAACTGCTGGGACTACGACCGGCCTGGTACTTCTAGTAAGAGATCTTAACTGTATCACAAATGAGATTAAAAGGGAAATCTATTAAGATGTGATAAATCAGTCAAAAGATGTGAACTTACCGCACTTCTTGAAATATAGATTTATACCACTAATATTATTGATAAATTTTAACCTAAAAGAACAATAGCTTGAGGCTGGGCGCGGTGGCTCACATCTGTAATCCCAGCACTTTGAGAGGCCGAGGCGGGTGGCTCACGAGGTCAGGAGATCGAGACAATCCTGGCTAACACAGTGAAACCCTGTCTCTACTAAAAATACAAAAAATTAGCCAGGCGTGGCGGCGGGCGCCTGTAGTCCCAGCTACTCGGGAGGCTGAGGCAGGAGAATGGTGTGAACCCAGGAGGCGGGGCTCGCAGTGAGCGGAGATTGTGCCACTGTACTCCAGCCTGGGCAACAGAGCGAGACTCTGTCTCAAAAAAACAAAAAAATTAAGCCTAAACTATCTTGATAATGAGAACAGTTAATAAACAGATAATGAGAACACTGTTTTTAAACAGTTAATAAAATTTTAAAAATGTAGTATTTCACTTTCCTGCTTTACATTTCTACTTTTACATGTTTTATAATATCCGAAATATACTGGTAGGGTTCTGTTTGTGTGTGTGTATATATATTTCATAAACTGAATTACAGTGTATATATATATACGTACACCCACAATACATATAAATAGATACACAAAATTTTTACTTCATCAAAAAGATTTAGAAAAACCTACATTAGGTTTTAGACTTCTATTTATTTTAATGTTTATTATATTTGAGTATGTTTACCTTTAAGCTTATCTCTGAATGCCTCCAAAAAGTGAAATCCAGAACAAGTATGCAAAATATTAACCTCCAAATGTTACCTTCTGTTATGGCAAGGCACAATTTTATGTTAATGCTGTCACAATCTAGTAATGGCTAGAATGCCTTGGACAAAGTAGGAACTAATCTTCAAGGATTTATTTCTTGAGTTATAATTACCAGAGAATTTACTAATAAACAGTCAATTCCTTGTGCACTTTAAAAATAATTCAGTTTACAAAATTTTTATCTATACCCAACTTTCCAGTAATGAAACCCATGTATAGTGATTACTGCTATATGTTAAGTACAATTAAATGACTATTATTTCATCTCAGGACACAAACTTCTTACCTTTTTGCCAGATAGTAAATCTTCTCCAAGTAAATCATCTTCAAGTTCACTTGGGAGAAAAAAAGAGACATGTCAATGATTATTCCCATTAAGACTTGCAAGTCTGTAGGTCACTTGGGAATTTACCAAGAACTCTACAGCTCAGGTACCTTTTTTTTTTTTGAGACAAAGCCTCAACCCGTCGCCCAGGATGGAGTACAATGGTGTGATCTCGGCTGACTGTAACCCTCTGCCTCCCAGATTCAAGCAATTCTCCTGCCTCAGCCTCCCAAGTAGCTGGGATTACAGGCATACGCCATCACGCCCAGCTAATTTTTTGTATCTTTAGTAGAGACGAGGTTTCACCATGTTGGTGAGACTGGTCTCGAACTCCGGACCTCATGATCCGCCTGCCTTGGCCTCCCAAAATGTTGGGATTACAGGCGTGAGCCACCACTCCCGGCCAGCTCGGATACTTTTACATTAAGTTTGCCATACTTTCCTTTTTCTTTATTAATAATAAAAATGTATTTTCAAATGGACAGAGAACATTTTACCTTTTAAGTATGGGGAGGCTTTGCTATAGGTAGTGCCTCACTATACTTCTAATTTTAGTTTTGCACCTTAATACGGGACCTTAATCTCTTGGGCCTGTTGAATAATCAGTAAAAGCAGAAACTGGAATATAGTAAGTCATGTCTAAGCTTTCTCCTATCTTTAAAAACCTTAATGAAGAAGGAAAAGATACACAATATAATTAATTAGGAAAATCAAAACCAAAACCACTAGAGACAGTTTGATATTCATCAAACCAACAGAAACTGAAAAAAACAAATTTTAAAACCGAATGAGAACATAAAATCAAATCACAGTAACTAAGGGAATTAGCTTTGTATAACATGGATGTCCTATCAGTGATTTGCAATTTTTTCCAGCACACTTCTGTTTTAAATGATTAGAAGCAGGCTTTCTCCCTATTTCTACAATTTAAACAGAAACCCTTAGCAAATAAAAAAGCTGAAAACATTTTCCACTGCATTTATTAGAAACAAGATTTTTTTAGTTGATAAAAATGGCTACCACTGGATTATGTTTTTAATTCTGGGGAAATCAACCTCTTGGAAGCAAGTATCATTAAAAGCCAACACAGAGAAAGGTACAAAGAGGAAATACAATTAGATGGACTTTAGTTCTAGGTGCAAATACTCATGGAGATTTAACTGCATCAATATTCTTATTAGAATTGCCACTTTATTTTTTAAGGGGGCCTCTGGTTACAAAATTCTATAGGTTTTGAGAAATCAGCAAAACCATGATTTTACCAAAAAAATAATGTTTATTTTTAGCATGCCTCTCTGCAGAATACTATAATCGCCGGGAATGCATATACGGAGTTATAATGAAATGCATGTTTCTATATAATGCCTTTTAGAACTAAAAACAACCTGACAAATCATTTAATTCATGCACTAAAGACTTTATTTGTTATTTTAAGTTATCCTCCAAAAAGTCCTATAACCTCATTTTACAAATAAAGAAAATAAGGACAAGACATGAAATAACCTGCCTAAAGTCACACAGCAGTGACAGATGCAGGACAAGAACAGCCCTTAAAAAGCAATCTTTCACAGACTCCTATACAATAGTTATAAAAAATAACATACAGCTTCTTTCAACATTTTAAAACCACTATCATCTATCAAATACAATTTTTGTATCTTCAGTGTTCCAACTACCCTCCAGAGGCAGGGAGAAAACAATGCTGTCTAGTCAACAATATTTACAATAACCCCATTTGAAATTTGATTCCAGATAACCAAAAACACACAAGCACCTCTTTGAAGACAGGCACTGGTCTATACCATCACCTTAAGTAACTAAAAATGGAATGTGATGCCAGTTTCCCAGGGCAAACTCACACAGTCATAAAAACAGGTGTCAGTAATTATACAAGCAAAAATCTAGAAAGTATGCCTTTTGCTGACAAGCACACAGAAATAAATCAACCTTTAATAACTACTTAATTTTTCTAAACAAAAACATTTTTAAAAAGTAAGTGTATCAACTATAAAATAAGCAGAGAAAATGAAGACTCGTACTTGTTTCACGACGAGTGAGAAACAGGGTGGGAGACAGTGGGACTCAGTACAGAACAGCAGCAAGTATAAACAGCAGCCCCAGCAAGCCACAGCATCTGCTCAGTACACTTCTGTGCCGGGCACCGCTTGACAAGTTCCACATACACGAGCTTTTCATGGACGTAACAACCCTCTCAGGTAGACCCTTACACTGCTGCCATTTTTTAAATGTGAAAACAGAAACACTAAGACGCTAATTTGCCCAAGGTCACCCAGCTAGGAAGTGGTGACACCAGTGAGAGAATCCAAGTCCTAACTAGTATGCACACACCCCACAGAAACTATATGTACTTTTCTTCTTGTCATCGTAAAGCTGGACCCTCACAAAAGATGTATATATAAGGAATAAATTTATTACATATGTAAAACTACATCCACTCTTGCCAAAAACAACAATGAACTAATGGAAATGACTGGTCTCCATCTGGCAGTTTCAAAGGGGTGAGCAGTCACTCTGGCTGGCAGTAGCAGTAAGTGTTCTAGGAAATCAAACAAACACTGGGCTGAAGAGGCTTCCTGTGTTCAATTCTAGAGCTCCCTCAAGATTCCACCAGTAATCACTACTTGAGTATGAACAATCTTTCCGGCACACATTTCTTATTAAAGCTTATAGACAATGAGCTCTTTGAAAGCAAGTATATTTTTACTTAGAAACAGAAGTTATCCTCAAAGACGTTTTTCAGGAAACAAGTATTTGTTGTTAACCACTGGGCTACAGCCTTTCAAAACCAGAAGCGAACTTGACCACTGTACATGGGGCTGTAGTCTCTGGGTCCTCCCCATTCTAGTCTGCTCTCCATCTTACCTGCCTGCTCTGTGCCTGGATTGTGTCCTCCAGGAGCAGCTGGCACAGCCTGTCCTAACCTCTGGCTTCCAGATGGAATCGCCCATTGGGAGACACCAACATAATGTCACCAAGTAGGAGGAGAAAGATGGGCCCCTCCCTTCTCACCTGAAAGGATAGAGACTATAGTATCCCTCCCCGAACAGCCTTCACTTCCCACAAGGCCAGGGCAGGAACTGGTACTCCCTGGATGGGAGTGAACTCATTAGTTCTTTAACACTGCCCTGTAAATAGACCCTTCATTAAATTTCTTCAGCTAAAACTTTTTGGGCCGGGCGTGGTGGCTCACGCCTGTAATCTCAACACTTTGGGAGGCTGAGGCGATTGGATCACCTGAGGCCAGGAGAGTTCAAGACCAGCCTGGCCAACATGGCGAAATCCCTTCTCTACTAAAAATATAAAAATTAGCCAGGCACGGTAGCACATGCCTGTAATCCCAGCTACTGGGGAGACTGAGGCATGAGAATCGCTTGAACCTGGGAGGCAGAGGTTGCAGTGAGCTGAGATCGCACCATTGTACTCCAGAGCAGACTCTGTCTCAAAAAAACAAAAACAAACAAACAAAAACAACTTTTTGAGTGTGCCATCTCTTTCTTACCTGGGCACGAGACATTCTTATCTTTTAAAAACACACACACACACACACACACACACACACACACAATTTCAGATGTTGGTTCAGCAATGACATCATATTCTTCCAAACACCACCACCAGTACAGCACGGCAGAAGAACTTACCATAGTAATTCCTGACCCACTCTTCTCAACTTCGAAGTGTCTCTCTCTGTGTCATGCAGCACACAGAGAGGCTGTCTTATGCTTAAAACATCAAAAAAGAAATACATGTGGCAAAATCTTCATAGATGCAAACATGTCATTGAAGACAATAAAAAAAGGAAGAGTTTGTTCACAAACAACACTGAGACAACTACTATTCATAATAAGGTAAACAATAAAAACTAGAATCGTCTCACACCAAGACCAAAGCAAGTTTCATCATAGCAGAAAGCAAGACAGCTGCCAAAGACGTCTAAAGTCATGTCAAATGGACACAGGAGCCAACCTGAAGAATTCCAAGTCAGCAAATATCAGGCAATGTAACCACCAATAAAGATACTAAACTACAATGGATTCAACACAATCCAACATTTAAATCTATGATTTCAAAATGATTCAAAAACAAAACTCACCCCTGCAAGATGCTAGGGCTGACTTCTTAGTTTGAAACGTGGTAAACAACAGGAAAGACTCAATCACTTACCCTGTCTGTTCTATGTAATCTCCACCTCAGAAGAACTAACTGGTTTACAGTACTATTAGGTACTATATTCGTGTACTAGTACTATAGGTAACAGGAAAAGCGGAGGTATCACCACGTGCCCCCAAGTAGCTTCCAATGAGGAACGCAGCAATACTTACTACACTGCCACACCCCAGCCCCTCCCACAAGTTCAAACCTGAATCCCATCCACTTCTAGTTCTATTAACTCACATAAAACACCAGCAGTTAAAGGGCACACTAAAAACACCTCAGGGAGTGCAATCAGCAAAAGGAAAATTCTAGAAGACATACTACCATTTCTTCAACAAAAAATTGCACGGAACTAAAATAAGATGGGTGAGAATCTGTATATGAAACAACACTTGAAAGACAACTATCAATGACCATGTGGGCCCAATTCAACCATAAAAAAGCACACAGACACATATCCAGACTGTGAAAGTAACAGTATACTCATACATACATTTAAAATAAGTGTGTATACATATGTATGGAGATATACATGTATGCGTCTACATACACATACATAGACACACGCACAAATATAAGAGAATCGGAAATTTAAACACTAAGATATGTACATAATAAGGAATTTTTAAAGATACAATAACTATTGTGGCTGTATTTGTAAATCCTTTATTTTTTAGAAAAATATATTCTAGAAATTTTGAGGGGGTTGCAGAGTATGGTTAAGAGATTGGCTACATGCTGATAACTGGTGAAACTGGAGGATGGTACACTGGGTTCATTGTACTAGTCTATTTTCACATACGCTTGAACTTGTTAGTAACTTAAAAATCAATTTAATCAATTCCAGGCAGACTGTGTATCTATTTAAAAAAAAAAAGGCCAGGCGCGGTGGCTCAAGCCTGTAATCCCAGCACTTTGGGAGGCCAAGACGGGCAGATCACGAGGTCAGGAGATCGAGACCATCCTGGCTAACCCGGTGAAGCCCCATCTCTACTAAAAAATACAAAAAACTAGCCGGGCGAGGTGGCGGACGCCTGTAGTCCCAGCTACTCAGGAGGCTGAGGCAGGAGAATGGCATAAACCCGGGAGGCGGAGCTTGCAGTGAGCTGAGATCCGGCCACTGCGCTCCAGCCTGGGCGACAGAGCGAGACTCCGTCTCAAAAAAAAAAATATATAAATAAAAATTACAACTTTCATAGACACATGCAGGAGATACCCAGAATACAAAGTAGGGAAGAATTTCTTAAGGACAAAAAGCACAAGCCAATTTCCTGTGCCTCCTGAAGTGGGCACTCAGGAGGCCGCACATCATCTACCCTGACCACAAAGCACAGCCTACAGTCAGTCACGATGGAACACCAGCAAACCCAAAATAAATGGCCTGTCAACGTCATAAAAGACAGGCTACAAAATTCTTCCACATTAAGAAACGATGAAAGAAAAACGCAATGTATGATCCTGCATTGAATCTTGAACCAGAACAAAAAATTCTTTTGGGAAGTATAAAGGAAATTATTGAGACAACTGAAAACATTCTGAATAACCACTGTAGAATAAAAAATTAAAACTGGGTAGGGCACACTAGCTCACGCCCATTCCAGCACTCTGGGAGGCCAAGGTAGGAGTATTACTGACAAAAATCTGAATAACCACTGTAGAACAAAAAAATAGAACTAGGCAGGTCATGCCTGTAACCTCAGCATTCTGGGAGGCCAAGGCAGGAGCATCACTTGAGCCCAGGAGTTCCTGCTTGCTATGATCATGCCACTACACTCCACCTGCGTGACAGAGAAACACCCTGTCCCCAAAATAACAACAACAAACCTCACATATATAGAACTGGATGTTTGATAAACTTCCTGACTTTAACAATTATACCGTATTTATATAAGTGAAAGTTCCTGTTTTGGGGAAAATACATGCTAAACAATACTGAAGCATTCGGAAGTGGCATGACGCCTGCAACCTACTGTCAAATGGTACAGGAAAGAAAATGTTACATATACAGTATATCCATGTACGTAAAGAATTAGAGTAACAACATCAGTTGACAAACAGCACCTCATGAGTGTAAGAGAAGGTTAAGTGGGAGTTTCTGTATTATTCTTACAACTTTCTTGGAAGTCTGAAAAGAGTTTCCAAATACATTTCTTTCACGTTTTAATAAAAAGAATAAAAAACTATAAGGAAAAATATTATACACTTGACTGTATTCTTTTCAAAAATCTAGTTAAAGACTATTTTTTAAGGAAACACATGCCACAGACTGGGAGGAGATATCTATAAACAATAAAAATAAATTTCCAGTAAGTATAATATAAACAGTCCCTCAAATCAATAAGCAAAAGACAAACAATCCAAAAGAAAAACAAACAGATATGAACAGACCATTCAAAGAGGAACTCCAAATAATAAGTAAGCTACTAAAAGACCCACTTAATATTTTATTCAGCTCACCATCACAGTCTTTTAGTCAAAACCAGCTTTAATACTTGCTAATAAGACCATTTCTTTTCTAGGAAAGACTTTGTTTTTAAGCACTATTTAATTTTTAGAATGCATGCTGGCTGATTTTGTGCATCAGCTTGACTGGGACAAGAGGTGTCCAGCTACCTAACAAAACATTATTTCTGTGAAAGTCCATGAGGGTGCTTCCAGAGCTGATTAGCGATGAAGCCACAGACTGAGTATAAAGAAATCCATCCTCACCAATGCAGGCAGACATTACCCAAAAAGTTGGAGTTGGGCAAATTCACCCTTTTCTTGAGCTATCTTCTGCCCTCAGACATGGGTGCTCCCGGTTCTCAGGTTTCCAGGCTCAGACAGGGACTTCCATCACTGGCTCCCCTGGTTCACAGGCCACTGGGCTCAGACTGGGAATATACCACTCTACAGACCGGGTCACTTCTCAGTCTCCATAATCACACGAGCCAGTCCTTCACAATGAATCTTTCTGTATATACTCTTTTGGTTCTGCTCCTCTGGAGAATCCTAATACACTGCATGAGTCACTGAAGAGCAATCAGCTTTATGTGGACTGTAAGGGCCTCATACTTCTCAAGGTAGATTATTCTATAAAACTTCTAGATGTGACACTGCCGTTTTCAAATTGACTGCAGCTTCAAAGTAATTGTTACATTTTCTCAACACAGTATTTAAGATGTTAAAAAGGTTATAAAGAATTACCATCATTTCTCAGCCCCACCACCCAGATTAAGCCCACATTGCATTTCTCCCAGAACACATCTCTAACCTCTATTATAACTCCTTGCCAGAGGTAACCACTCTGTCAAACTGCCATCTGTCATTACTGTGGATGTTTAAATTGTGTCTGTGTGTGTTCCTAAACAGGCCATTTGCATCCACTCCTAAACAGGTATCTTCATCTTCACTGGTAACCAGGAAAATGAAAATTAAAATTAGTGAAATACCATCTACACATATTAGAATGGAAAAAACATTAAAGTGTAGCCAGATACTCAGTACAAAGTAGAGCTTAAGGAACTCTGGCACAAGGCCACTCCAGTATTGGCTCTGGGTGTCCACAAAGTCAGTATCATTACTATACAAAAACAAAGAAAAAGGACAGAAGACCTGTGATCTGTTGGCAGCCCTCCATACAACACAGGCCTGGAACAGGAGCCCACGGTCAGCCTTCTGCATGGAGAAGCTTCACTTTAGCCCAGGAGGGATAGCCCCACTCAAGACAGAGCACCAGGGAGTCAAGGTGCTGTGTTCAGTAAAGACCCCTCGGGAGCCAAGGGTTAGAATGACAGAGATCGGCACGGGCAGTCAGGTGAAGCACAGGGCGCACGTACCTGTCCCAGTCCTCATCAGCAGCTCTTCTTCTCCATGACCGTTCCGCGCCAGGCTTATCAAACTGGTCAAAGTCATCATCTATGAGAACAGTCCATTGAAGTCAGTTTTACTAAGTTAAAACAGACACAATGCAAATAATTCAAACACTAAAACAACTTTTTTAAGGATTCCTGACTTGACATTTCAAATTACAAAAGTTTCATATATAACTATCACAAACACTTTAGCCATTTTCAATAATGAAACATCTTTAAAAACACAAAGCTATCCAAGAAAACCAATTCATTGAATATTGTTGGACATGAAAAATCACTAATAGGTTTTCAAAAAAAAACCACAAATGTTATTGAAGTTTTTTTTTAATAAAATGGGTTTTGAGTGTTTTTTTACTGTGTACAAAAAATGTGATGTGCTAAAAAGTTGGAGACTTTTATAATACTTTTTGTAATTGTCACACTTTTCCAAATCATGGAAAGCTAAGATCCCACTTAAGCAAAATAGAGATAATGCAGAGACGTGCTGAGCAACGGAAGTATAAGCACACACCTAATTCCAGGTTTTCTAGTAGCCACATTTATAGAAGGTAAAGAGAAATAGACGAAACTTTAACAGGCCATATTTTAACAATACATTTTATTTAACATAGTATATCCAAAATATTATCACAGTATGTATGGCCAGGTGTGGTGGCTCATGCCTGTAATCCCAGCACTTTGGGAGGCTGAGGCAGATGGATCACTTGAGGTCAGGAGTTTGAGATCAGCCTGTCCAACACAGCAAAATCTCACCTCTACTAAAAACATACAAAAAACAAAAAAATTAGCCAGGCATGGAGGTGCACGTCTGTAGACCCAGCTATCCCAGCTACTTGGGAGGCTGAGGCACGAGAATCGCTTGAACCAGGAAGCAAAAGTTGCAGTGAGCCGAGATCACACCACTGCACTCCAGCCTGGGTGACAGAGGGAGACTCTGTCTCCATAAAAAAGTGTGTATATAAATATACATATAAATATATATATAAATATATATAAATACATATATAAAATCATAGTGTGTAATCAATACAGAAAATATTAACAGCATATTTTACATTTTTTCCATACTAAATGGGTATTTTGTAAACACAGCACATCTCACATCTCAATGTGAACAAGCCACATTCCAAGCGCTTGGTGCCATGTGTGACAAGTGGCTACTGAAATGGACAGTGAAGAAAGAGCAACGAAGAGCAGAGCCCTTTAGAGGCCTGTTTCTTTTTCTGTAAAAACGAAGCTATTATCTACTTCATAAATTTGCTGGAACATTAAATTTGACGATGTATTTTAAAATACAAGAACTGACAAATGGGTGGCACCTGACAAAGTTATTTTTATTCCTAGTAAACAAAGAATTGAAATTAAAGGTTTTCATCTCAGACATACATACAAGCAAAGAAATTGCAGCTTGTATGTCTGCTCCCAGAAAGAGTCTTGCAGCTTGTATGTCTGTCTCCCCAGAAAGAGTCTAGCCTAGGTGGTTGGGGTAGGGAGGGCCAGATGATATAAAGCCTCAGAATTTTCCCAGCCTGGAGCTGGAAATCAAGTTCTACCGAAGTAATATATCTACTCTTACCAAATACTACTGATATAGTTTTAATACACGTCCCTGCCAAATCTCATGTTGAATTGTAATCCCCAATGTTGGAGGTGGGGCCTGCCTGGTGGGAGGCATTTGGGTCCTGGGGGCAGATTCGGCATGGCTTGGTGCTGTCCTCACCATAGCCAGTGAGCTCTCTGGAGATTTGGTTGTTGTAAAGCGTGGCACCCCTCCCTACCTCCGCTCACTCTCTTGCTCCTTCTTTTGCCATGTAAGGTAAGTGCCTGCTCCTGCTTGGCCTTCTGCCATGAGTAGCTCCCTGAGGCCTCCCCACAAACTGAGCAGGCACTGACGACACACTTGTACAGCCTACAGAACCATAGGCCAATTAAACTTCACTTCTTTATGAATTACTTCTTTATGAAAAACCCAGTATTTCTTTATAGCCCTGTGAGAACAGCCTAATATAACTAACTACCAAACAGAATGAGGGCTTTAACAAAAAAAAAAAAAAAAGCAGAAACAAAGAAAAGAAAATCCAAGAATTAAAGACATTAAAAAATTAGTAGCCTCAAGAAGTTCCACTTCCAATATGACAGAACGAGGAACTCCATGGGTCCTCTCTCTGTGAGCCTGGTGAAAACTGTTTTATATAATAACCACTTAAAGTCTCTAAGAATAATTCTAAAGACATACAACAAATGAAAAGACACTTATTCCAGAAATCTACCAAAAATCTGGCAAGAATGGAAGCAAGAATTAATGGGTTTTAAACCAGGACCCACCCCTTTTCATCCTCGAAACAGTAACGCTAAGATTCCACTCCAGACCAGTGCAACCAAGAACCCAGGACACCCTCCCTCCCCACTCAGCTCCCAGCTGGAGGACAAGGACCATCCCACCCCCACCGCCCCGTTGTTGAGGCTGAGTTCTGGGTGAGTGTGAGCGAGAGGGGTGGGCTCCTTTCTTCCACTCAGGTCCCATTCATGGGACAGACACTGCTGGGCCCAGAGAACCCCTGCCCTGGGTCAAGGGCTGGGGGTCCCACACCAAGAAAGTCAAGTTGAGGAGACCTGGGGCTGCTGCCTTCCCCCAGTTCCCAGGCACTCAGCTCCTAAGGCAAGGGTATCACCCAAAGACTGGTACACCACTGTCCATAGCCACAGCACAAGTGCTGTGGCTCAGAGAGGTGGGGGATGAGGAAGCGAGTGCTCCAAAACTCTCCAAAGAAACTGACTTCAAGTCAAACAGTGCTCCTAGAAACAGTGAGGGAGAGTTCTGGTGAGAGCTAATTGAGAAGAGAGTGGTAAAAGCAGCTGGAAATATGGCCAGAATGGAGATGAGCTGCTGTGCTGGAGAGAAATGGGGACACAGACAGGTGAGCAGGGCCTCTGCTTGGGTCAGAACAAATCTCAAACACTAACATGGACACTATCCATTCAAAGGAGCCTGAATGTGATGGGCTCAATTTATAAAGCAATTTATGCCCCAGAGCATTACAGAAGGTGTACTCAGAGAGAGACAATAAAAGCCATGGCAACCATCCCAGGGTAACTGTGCATGCCCAAGGCTGTGGTCACTGCAGAGCAACATCAAAAGCTCTGAGGGAGGGGTGAACACTTCATTAAAATACCCCAGCCAGTCAACAAAGGAGTAAAGAAGCAAATAACAGTAATAAGCCCAGGGGTGGGAGAACAGAGAGACCGGCACCCAGAGTTGCTACAACGCATTATCTAAAATGTCCAGACTTCAACAAAAAATTACAAGATATGGAAGATATGAAAGAAACAAGAAAGTATAACCTATAATCCAATGACAACAAAAAGCAGCAACATAAACTCCATGTGAGAGGATCAGGCGTCAGATTTCACAGAAAAAGATCTGTAAGTAACCATTATAAATATGTTCAAAGAATTAAATGAAACCATGATCAAAAAACCAAAAGAAAACATGATGACAGTGTCAGGTCAAATAAAGAATATGAATAAAGAGACAGGCGCACTGGCTCACACCTGTAATCCCAGCACTTTGGGAGGCCAAGGCAGGTGGATCACTTGAGGTCAGGAGTTCGAGATCAGCCTGGCCAACATGGCAAAACGCCATCTCTACTAAAAATACAAAAATTAGCCAGATGTGATGGCACACACCTGTAATCCCAGCTACTCGGGAGGCTGAGGCAAGGGAATTGCTTGAACCCAGGAGGCAGAGGTTGCAATGAGCTGAGACCACACCACTGCACTCCAGCCTGGGCCACAGAGCAAGACTCTGTCTTTAAAAAAAAAAAAAAAAACACTTTG
>NW_012115154.1:23727072-23754295 GCF_000951035.1 Colobus angolensis palliatus | reverse complement strand
CTTGGGAGGCTGAGGCAGGAAAATTGCTTGAACCGGACAGGCAGGGGTTGTGGTGAGCTGGGATCATGCCACTGCACTCCAGCCTGGGTGATGGAGACTCTGTCTTTAAAAAAAAAAAAAAAAACACTTTGGGAGGCCAGGGCAGGGGGATCACGAGGTCAAGAGATCAAGACCATGCTGGCCAACATGGTGAAACCTGTCTCTACTAAAAATACAAAAATTAGGTGGGTGTGGTGATGCGTGCCTGTAATCCCAGCTACTTGGGGGGCTGAGGCGGGAGAATGGCTTGAACTGGGGAGGCAGAGACTGCAGTGAGCGGAGACTGCACCACTGCATTCCAGCTGGCGACAAAGTGAGACTCCGTTTCAAAAAATATATATATATATACACACACACACACACACACACATACATAGAGACACACGAAGAGACAGAAATAATTTTAAAAAACCAAATAGAAATTCTGAAATTGAAAAATAACTGAAATGAATTCATTAGAGGGGCTCAGTAGATGTGAACTGGCAGAAGAATTAGCAAACCTGAAAACAGATCAACAGAGATGACATAATCCAAAGAACAGAAATCAGAAAATGAAAACTGAACACAGCCTCAAAGAAATGTGGGGCCATGAGGAGGCACAACAATATATGTATAATGGGAGCACCAGAAGGAGAGGACAGACAGGAGTAGGAAAAAATACTCAAAGAAATAATGGCTGACAACTTCCAAAATGTACTGGAAAATATCTATACATCCAGAAGGCTGGACAAACTCAAATGATAATAAACTCAGAGATTCACAAATACACACAACATAGTCAAAATGTTTCAAAGCCAAAGACACAGGAAAAAAACCTTGAGAGCACCAAGACAAAAATGACTCATCACCTACAATGGAACTGCAAGAGTTGTTTGTCAAAACAGAAGTAGCCAGAGGCTACTTAGCCAGATGACCTATTCAAAGTACTCAAAGAAAGAGACCTAAATCCACCAATGCGATCTTTCAAAAATTAAGGCGAAATAAAGACATTCACAGATTAACAAAACAGGAAGAAATTTGTTTCTAGCAGAATTGCTTGTAACTGTTGAATTGTGTTCTCCAAAAATATACACTTAAGTCTTACCACTCCTGCTGCCACCTGTGACTGTGATTTTATTTAGAAACAAGGCCAAGCATAGTGACTCATGCCTGTAATCCCAACACTTAGGGAGGCTGAGGTAGTCGCTTGAGGCCAGGAGTTCAAGACCAGCCTGGGCAATATATCCAGATCCTATCTCTACAAAAAAACTTTAAAAATTAGTTGGGTGTGGTGGTGTACACCTGCATGCAGTCTCAGCCATTCAGGAGGTTGCAGTGGGAGAACTGCTTGAGCCCAGGAGGCAGAGGGTGTAGTCAGCTATGACTGACTCACTGTAGTCTAGCCTGGGCAACAGAGAAAGCCCCTGTTTCTAAAACTTAAAAAGTTATTTACAGGTGTAATCAAGTTAGGATGAGATCACACTGGATATTAAAGAGGGCACTAAATTCAATGATGACTGATATCTACATAAGGAGAGGGAGATGTGGGTACAAACAGACATACACAGAGGAGAAAGGTCATGTGAAGCCAAAGACTCGAGTTATGCTGCCATAAGCCAAGGAATGCAGGAAGCCACCAAAAGCTGGAAGAGGCAAAGGATTCCCCCCTAGAGGCTTCCCAGGGAGTGTGGCCCTGCTGGTACATTAATATGGACTTCTGGGCTCCTGACCTGTGAACACATTTCTGTTGTTTTAATATACCCAGTGTACGGTATACTTAGATGCACAGATTCTACCTTTTATCTATATATTTGTTTATGAATTTGGCGATTTTCAGCCATTATTTCCTCAAATTTTTTTCTGTCAATTTCTTGCTCTTGTGGGTCTCCTATGTGTATATAAGTACACTTGGTGGTGTCCCATAGGTCTTTTAGACTCTGTTCATTTTTATGCATTATCATTCTGCTCTTCCAACGGGATCATCTCAATTGACCTTCAAGTTTGCTGATTCTTCTGCTTGCTCGAATCTGCTACTGATCCTCTCTAAAGAGCTTACTTTAGCTACTGTACTTTTGAGTTCCAGAAGTTGTTTCCTTCTAATAATTTCTCTATTACTATTCTCTACTTCTTCATATATCACTCTCTAGATTTCCTTTAGTTTTTTGGTTCATAGTTTCCTACAGCACTTTAAGCATATTTAAGAAGGTTAAAGCATCTGTCTAGTAAATCCCATGTCTGGGTATCCTTGTGGGTGGTTTCTATTTCTTTTTCTCCTATGAATGTGCCATACTTTCAGGCTTCTTTGTATACAATGTAATATTTTATTTACTATTTACTATTTAAAACTGGATGTTTTGTACATTGCAATGTAGTAACTCTAGAAACCAGATTCTCCTTCCCCAGAGTTGCTGCTGTTACACAATGAAGGTTGCTGTCCATCTGTTTAATGGCTTTTTAAAACTACTATTTATTATATTCCTTCTTAAGTGTGGTCACTGAAGTCTCTCTTCTGTTATCTCCCTAATAAACTAGTGACCTGGTAGATTTCCTTAAATGCCTGCATCCAATAAAAAGGAAAAATGAACAAAGCCGAAAGAGAAACCGCTTCAGCGGAGGGGGATGAAAATAACAGAGAGAGCCTCTGTACCAGCTCATCAGTGATGAAAACCAATGTTAGGTTCTAAAGTTCCAAAACGGTTGCTTCCAACAGTTCTTGCCAGGTCAATAGTTGTTCCACTGGAAGGACCGGCATCTGGAATTTCCCACTTGACTATCTTCTGTCACGTCACAGACTGGCAGAGTGGATTAAAAACAAACAAACAGCCAGGTGCAGTGGCTCTCACCTATAATCTCAGTACTTTGGGAGGCCAACGCCAGTGGATCACGAGGTCAGGAGGTTGAGACCAACCTGACCAAGATAGTGAAACCCCGTCTCTACTAAAAATATAAAAATTAGCCAGGCTTGGTGGCACATGCCTATAATCCCAGCTACTCAGGAGGTTGAGGCAGGAGAATCGCTTGAACCCGGGAGGTGGAGGTTGCAGTGGGCTGAGATCACACCACTGCACTCCAACCTGGGCGACAGAGCGAGACTCCATTTCAAAAAAAAAAATCCAACTATATGCTGCCTATTAGAGACTCACTTTAGACCCAAAGACACTAATAAATTGAAAGTGAAATGATGGAAAAAGATATTTCATGCAAATAGTAACCAAAAGGCAACTGGCACAGTTACACTAATACCAGGTAAAATAGATTTTTAAATTCAAAATTGTTTCAAAAATTAAGAATACTGTATACCAACCAAAGGGTCAATTCATCAAGATATAACAATTATAAACATATATGCACTGAAACAGAACACCAAAATTCATGTAGCAAATGCTGACAAAAATGAGGGGAGAAAGAGACTGCTCTACATTAATAAAGAATTCAACACCCCACTCTCAACACTCTCAACAAATATGAAATCCAGGTAAAAGATTAATAAGGATACAGAGGACTCAAATACTATAAATCAATTAGAACTAACAAATACAGGGTACTTGGACCAATAAGTGCAAAATATACATTATTTTTAAATGTACAGGATGCACTGTCCCTGATAAATGTTAGGCCAAAAAATAGTTCTAATGAATTTAAAAACATCAAAAGTCATGCTTCATGAAAACAAGAAGCATTCCCTATCAATGAAAACATAACCAAATTCCCAATATTTTATAAGCTAAAAATTTGGCTTGTGGCTTTTTTCTCATTAAGACACAGTGAAGGAAATAGTACTTAATCACAATCATCCATGGCAGACATTGCTAATTAATTAGAGCATCCACTGGGTACAGTGGCTGGAGCCTGTGGCCCTAGCTTCTTGGGAGCCGGAGAAGGGAGGACTGCTTGAGGTCAGAAATTTGAAGCTGCAGTGTGCCATGCTCATGCCTGTGCATGGCCACTGCACTCCAGCCTGGCCAAAATAGTGAGACCAAAAAGAGAAAAAAGGAGGAAAGAAAAGAGCATCCAATTCTGCTGAAACCAGAACATCTTTTTGCCAGGCTAGCTAATAGCAATCACCTAGAAACCTTGTAGCCAGTACACAATCCCCAGCCTCCTCACTGATTTTTGATTCTGGGCTCTTTCTGCTTTTTAAAGCTCCCACTAATTCTGACGGACAGCTAGGGCTAGGAATCCCTGTGTTCATCTCACACTGTGCGTCAGGGCAGGATCTCCGGAAGGAAACGTAACTGCCATCGTGCTACACAGCACTTTCTGGAAACTTTAGTTAAATACACAAAAGCCAAAATTAGAGGCCAGGATCATCAAAAATAATTAAAGTAAGTATTTTCCCAAAGGAGAGACACCATAAAACAGCTAAGGAAAGTGGCTGTTGAAATCATTCCAAATTTGGAGAATGCAAGATAAGGAGAAAATATGAATAGAACTGAAGGGTCATGAAACCTGTATTCTTCACTCAACAACTATTTCTTGACCACATAATATATGCCAGGCACTGTTCTAGACACCTGACATACAAAAAAAAAATCTTCACCTTGTGTAGGTTACATTCTAGTAAGAAAAGACAAACAGTAATCCCAATAAACTAATATATGGTACATAACTTAAGGTCTTTATTGGAAAAGACTAGAGCAGGAGGGTAAAGAAGACAGGAAATGAGGTAAGGGTCAGCTGGTACAAACTGGGCTGACTATAATTTTAAAGAGAATAGAGTAAAACTTAAGAAACAAACCAGTATTACATGTTAATGCGACATATTTTAATGACAAAAAGTCTATAAAACAAATATTATTTACAGTTTTCCAAAACTCTTTAATGTCTGACTTTATAGAAAACAGCTGAATTCTTCTATCTCCTTCGCATTCAATCTCCTGTGATATACTTTTTTTTCCTGAGACAGAGTCTCATTCGATATATTTTTTGACTGAAATACATGAAAGAAATTCGACTCCAAATAGATACGTAGTTGTAAAAAGATGTACTTTGTCTTTTCAAACAATTTCAGATATTCTTCTTTGATACTACACTAATAATCAAAAAGTGGCCATTTCTTAAAGATTGGCTGCAATGCAGAATCTGAAGCCACAGCAATGAATATTTCATACCCTCTTATGTTAAAGTACAAGTGTGTCTTGCATTGTCATTGGATCTTTAACCATGATTTTGTGCCACGATGCAGTGGTCATTTTGAAAACATTGGTTACCTGATTCATGTAGTACTCCAAATGCTAACACATTTCATTATCCAATATACAAAATCACACTGGTTAATAACATCACCAATCCCATCAGGAAAGTCTTCAAGTGCTGGGAAGTTCTCAAGCTCACAGTTATCAAATACAAGTATTCCAAAATTCTCATTTTTGTCTGAAAACTTACATGTTATCATTGGCAACAAATAATGTACACTGTTTTACCTGAAGTGACAAGCTCACTTCATTTTCAAGAATCTATCTGCCAAGCACTAAAATCTGAATAACCACAGTCTGTCAACTGTCCTTTCAAGTAAAAATGATGTTCTACAGAAGAAATAAGAAAAGCCAGCGCACCTCACTATTAAATTGAACAAGTACCTTTTTTTTCTTTTTTAAAGAGATGGGGTCTTGCAATGTTACCCAGACTGGACTGAACTCCTGGGTTCAAGTGATCTTCCTGCCTCAGCCTCCAAGTCGCTGAGAATACAGGTGCACACTACTCTGCCAGCTGGACAGGCACTTTTCCTGAAGACAACTGTTACACTTCATGATGAAACAGAAGTCCTTTATGTATATGCTTCCTATTTGTCACAAATATTTTTTAAATGCACTCTAGGATCAAGATTTAATTAAATACTTGCCACTGCCTTAACGCTAAAACACCAGAAAATGTACCCACCGTTACTTTTGCAACACTGATGCAAATGTCAGCAAGGTAAAAAAAAAAGGCAAACTGCCTTAGTAACATTATGAAAATAGTCTGACTTCACAGACACTCTGAAACAGTCTTGGGGACTCCCAAGACTTTTGAGAAATACTGTTCATCATTGAGCGAACAAAGGTAGTATGTACAAGGATGTTCATCAAGAAGTGTTTTATTAATAGGAAAAAGTAGAAATAAACCAAATGCCCAACAAAAAAAGCCAGAGCAGAGAGGTCAAATAAAAGTATAGTCATGTAGTTACATATTAGGCAGCAATAAGAATTTTAAAGTCAAACTATGTTTCCTGACATGAAAAAATACCCCCAATAATATCATGGAGGGGATCATACAATATGGTACGACCATTGTGTATGTAAAATGTATGTGTACACGTGTGCCCAGGATATAAGCCAAACTGCTATACTGGTAGTTATCTCTTCACACAGAATTATAGATTTATGGTCCTCTTTATTCTTCCTTAAACTTTTAAAACACTCATTTATTAACGTAATAGCTTGATTATCTATACTAGACTAATACACGATCATTATGAAATATTACTACAATACCTAAAAGCACAAAGATATTAAAATCATCCCAAATTTCTCTGATAAAAACAATTGTACAACTAGGAGAACATCACCACCAATGTTTATCCATGCACACAGATGAACACATAATGTGTGGACAAAATTATTAAAACAGCACAACATATAATATTTTTAATGAAGTATTAAATTTCATATTACATAAATTTATCAGCAAAAAAGCAAACGAATTTAAATTAACAGAATGACTGAAATTTGAGTAAAGATTCCAAAACAAAAAATACATACAAACTGATGACAGCTGGGGAAAATCAAGTTTGGTTTGACACACTAGGTAATAACTGAGATGAAGGCTCATAATGACTATATTTTTGTCAAGTAGATGGGCATTCCAGGGAAATAACAGCACAGAGGCTAAGAAGTGCTCACCAGCCTAGAGCACAGCGAGGAGTTCAGGTAAGTTGACATACTCATAGACAGAAGTAGTCAGAAAGAAAAGGTGGTAAAGATGTGGGGCATTACTAGAAAAGCAACGTGAGAAAGCTATACTTCATATGCAACACAACCCCAGTTTAGAAAGGGTAATCTAGTAGCAAGAAGCAAGAACTAATTAATCGCTAAAACATAAACAATGGTAAAACAAAATAACTACAAACCAAGCATTAAGGAAAAAAAAATGTGGTTAGCATCGCAGCGAAGAAACAGACGGGAGAATAAGACAAATGCATGAACTAGAAACTGTCAATTTAGAAATTCCAAGGCACGTTGACTGACTGAAAATAACAATGAAGGAGAAGTCAATGAAAACATCAGCATTTTGAGTCTGGAATATTAGCTGTGGATTGACGGATACATGTGCTGGTTTGAGGGTGGGGTAGAAGTTAATTAGTTTGGTTTTTAAAATGCTGCATTTGTATTATTACACTTCACTCAGCCATCTTTTGCAGTATTTTTTAAAAGTCTGACTTGCTGACTGTACTAAATTGCACAATCATACTGCAACACCAACAATTCCATTCAACCCTAACACTAATCATCTGGAGTTAGGGCAGGCCCCACAGATTAAGGACTCAGTTTCACAAAGCTGCCCCACTTCAAATGCCAACTGCAACGAGGTGCCCAGGCTACTCACACTTATCCCTGGCTAAAGTCTAGAAATGCTGGGGTTATCACACCTCCCCCCATTGCTATTACTATAACAATTCACAGGACTCAGGAAAACACTGTACTTACTATTACAGTTTATTATAAAGGATACAAATGAAGAGCCAGATGAAGAGGAACACAGGGCTAGTGTGACGGGTCAGGCTGCACCACCCTCCTAGCACCAGGAGGTGCTCACCAACTCAGAAGCTCCCTAAACCCAACGATTAAATCACTGACTAATGGTGATTACAACCAATCTCCAGCCCCTCTCCCCTCCAGGGAGGCTGGGGGTTGAGGCTGAACATTCTCACCCTCTTAACATGGGGTTAGTTTTTCTGACAAGCCCCCACCCCAAAGCTATCTAGGGCCCCCATCCCCGCTATAAGCCATCTCATTAGCATAGAAAAGATAGTAAATTCAAAAGTTTCCAAGGTTCTGCCTAGGGAACCAGGGCAGAAAAAAATATTCATTTTTTAATCATACCACAGCATCCCCCAAAAGGGCATGTCCATCAGAACCTTAGAATGTAGCCTTATTCAGAAATAGAATCTATGCAGATGGAATGAGTTAAAATGAAGTCATTCTGGAGTAAGACTGGCCCCTAAATCCAAGGACTGGTGTGGCAATTCCATTTCAGGGTATACACTCTAAAGAACTAAAAGCAGATACTTGACGTATTAATATACTCAGGCTCACATTAGTATTATTTACAATACCCAAAAGGTGGAAGCAACTCAAGAGTCTATTGAAGGATATATGGCTTTAAAAAAAAAGAAAGTAGCGGAGATACACAATGGAATATTATTCAGCCTTAAGAAGGAAGTTCTGACACATGCTACAACACTGATGAACCCTGAAGACATGGCGCTAAGTGAAATAATGACTGAAAATTTATAGGGCAAGCTAGCACAAGAACCCTGTACAGCCTCCTTGTATTCTTAATATTTCTGAGTCATTTCCCTGTTTTTCTTTAGAATACAGACAAAACCTTTTTAAAGTTCCAGTTCATAGCAGTCATACTAAATATAAACCAAGAAGAAGAAATGTGTCCACATTAGTCCAGCGTATCCAAGAAAGCCAAGGGGTAAAAGATTAACTGAGCAAAACGAAAGAGGTCAATGCCCTCCTTAACTGGAAAATCTTCTTCTAAGGGCTAAACATTGTACAAGACATTCCATTTTAACAGGGGAATCAATTTTCCTTCAAGACTGAAGATAACTACCAAATTTCCATAATTCTCTACCATGCAGCAATTAGACATCTACAGTTACAAACTTTTACTTACCATTCTATGTCTTCTTCTTTTCCAGAATCCTGGACTTGGATTAGACACCATATAGACTATTAGCTTGGGATAGAGTTCTAGCAATTAGCTAATCTAAGCGTCAGCAAACCAAAGCCCATGGGCCAAGTAGGGCCTGCCACCTGTTTTGCCCAAATTTAGCTACCACCCATCTATGTAAATAAGCTTTTAATGGAACACAGCTATTCCAATTTAGGCATATATTGTCTATGTCCATGGCTGCTTTCGAGGTAAATGGCAGAGTTCAGTGCTTCCAACAAAACCCATCTGCCCTGCAAGCCTAAAATATTTACTATTTAACCCTTCACAGAAAAAGTTTGCTGACCTTTGTATCCCAAAGGTTCTCAACTTTCTTTCTCCTCAGTATCACACTCATGTATAGTATGTTCCTAGTTCAAATCACTAGTAGTCAAAATTCTTTATTTTATAGATGAAGAAATCCAGATCCTTTATTTAAATATTAACTAGAAATCAGGTAATGTCCAATAATTTCTAAGTGAACATATGAGCCTTACAGTATAACTATTAAGTTCTGAGTAGCCAAGCCAAATTTTCAGAAAGCGTTCCTACACCATGTTGCTTTAGAAATAATTTGTAGTCACTGTTTTAAAAATCTCTTATGTTGTTACATGGGCCCCAGGACAGGTTCTCCCTAAAATGAACTTTTTGTTTATGAAGTATAGTGCTCATTGGTCATTTGTTTGTCTTTCAATGAACTTTCATCATTCAGGGTTTAAAAATCAATTATAACAGAAGTCCTGCTTGATACAAGATAGAACCCCTTCTATTATGGAAGTTATAAAGGCTTGCTCTATCAACCTGGGTAGCCAGGAAGAGACAAATGAGCTGAGCTCACCCTCCTGGATGTTCCCATTATGACTTAAAATCTACAGGAACTGACACTCATTTCTTTTCCCAGGAACCTAGACGTTCTATTTTTTTTTGTTTTTTGTTTTTTTTTTTTTTTTTTGGTGAGACGGAGTTTCCCTCTGTTGCCCAGGCTGGAGTGCAGTGGCGCGATCTCGGCTCACTACAATCTCCACCTCCCAGCCTAGTCATACAGCCTTCTAAATGGCTGAGTTTAAGTTTAAGGGATGAAATGTCAAACAAAGGGGAGAAAATGTTGTTAAAAACTTCTAAAATGAAAAAAGGTCACATAAAAATGATTAGGAATCAGAATGTCCTCAGACTTCTCAAGAACAGATCTAGATGCCAGAAAACACAGCAATACCACCAAAAATCTTACAAAAATGAACTCAAATCTAAAATTCTGAACCCAATCAAACCACCAATCAAGTTGTGAAAATTAAAAGTTCCTTCAAACTGAGGAGTCTCAGTCTCAAAAAATTTACCTTCAACATACACACTTAAGAAGCTGTGGGTCGGGCGCAGTGGCTCATGCCTGTAATCCTAGCACTTTGGGAGACCAAGGCAGGCAGATCACCTGAGGTCAGGAGTTCCAGACCAGCCTGGCCAACATGGCGAAACCCAGTCTCTACTAAAAATACAAAAATTAGCTGGGTGTGGTAGCATGTGCCTGTAATCCCAGCTACTTGGGAGGCTGAGGCAGAAGAATTGCTTGAACCCAAGAGGCGGAGGTTGCAGTGAGCCGAGATCACACCACTACTACACTCCAGCCTGCCTGGGAGATAGAGCAAGACTCTGTCTCAAAACAAAACAAAACAACAACAACAACAACAAAAAAGAAGCTATGGCACTGCTTAACTCTGTATCAATGTGGAAATCTGAACATAAAGAATAATTTTTCTAGGAAAATTTAAATGATCGCAATTTATTTTTCATCTTATAAAACTAAATAAATCAATAATAATACAGGAAATTGAAAAGATAACTTTTTTAAAGGGAACCAGACCCAAATGGCTCTGGAGAAAAGAGTTCTTCCACAGTCAATAAGAGATTTTTACACTGTCCCAAAAAATTTCACAACTCATTCTAAAAACCAACATATCATAAATAAAAGGACAGCACAAATGTACACAGAAATACCAAGGAAGAAAACAATAAGTCAGTCTCCCTTATCATCACAAATAAATCCTAAAATGAAATCCAACAGTATATTAAAAAGAACAAAATGTGCAGATCAAGATTTTGAACCCCAGAATGCATGCTTAGTTCAGCACTGGAAATCTATCAAAACACTACATTAAGAGATTAAAGAACAGAGGAAGAACTCATAATCACAACAGACGCAGAGAAAGCATTTCGCAGCTCAGAGGCAGCAGTGGGGATGGCAGTCAGTGTTCCCGGTGCAGTGATGCTAAAGGGGTCAATAAGAACCTGCCCTCAAAATATTGTGATTGTGCATTGTGACCTGTCCGGTGGTTCTCTGAGGAATCAGCTCAGAGATACCGCCTCAGAACTCTCTCAGGGCTAGAGCAGCATCCCAGGCAGTGCTTGTCAAGAGCATTTAAAGACATCCACTAACCAGGGTCACCTGGGACAAGTGATGATGGACAAGGAAAGCAACACACAAACTGAAAAGCCTGGGGAAGAAGAGGCTGAGGAGGAAAACATATGAAGGAATGGGAGTGTGGAGGGCTCCCATGTATACCGGGAAATCTGGAAGACAAGACCATGCACACGCTGAAGGCTGGGCACATGCTCAGAAAACAACTGGAAAGAACCCTAGATTTAACCTCTGGTTGATCTTTGCGCTCCACATATGCAGAAGGTGAGGCTAAGGAGGGGGTGATAAGTGGCCTGCATAAGCAATGAAGTAACCTCAGCTACCTGTAAGCACAGGAGTTTTTGTTTGTTTTTTGGTTTGGGTTTTGTTTTATTTGTAGCTCCAGACATTTGAGGACATCTCCATCAGATCACTGGCTGGGCAATGACACAACACAACGGAGACATCGGTGACCACAAGAGACAAGAAATAAGAGTCTCTTTTCATTTGGCAAGTCATAAAAAACCAGACAACTGAAGCCCACAACAAGAAACAGCAAACCCAGAAAAGGGGCAACATTGTGACTTCCCAAATTTCCACATCACAATATTTAAAATGTCCAATTTTCAGTCCCAAAACTGAGGGACTGAAAAAATCAAGTTAACATGATTTAATCAGTTACACGGGTAAATCATGTGGAATTGACTAACATACATTAGGATACAATTATAGATAATTTTTCAGAATCATACAGAAAACATGTCATTCTTTAATTCATTCCCCAAGTATTTGTTTAACACATGCTATGTGCCAGGAACATTTGGAATGCGTGGTAAAATAGATGGCATTTTTTGTCCTCATGAGGCTTACAGGCTACTGTGGGAGGCAGATTTAAAAAACAAGTAAATAAGTAAAGAAAATTACAAATTAAGATAAACGTTCTGAAGAAAACAAGCGTGCTACAGGTGAAGAAACAGGAAAATATTGAAATTATCCAGTCTAAGGAGCAGGGGAACAAAAATAAACAGAGCCTTAAAAAACAGGGGGACATCATTAAAAGTACCAATCTATGCATTACGGGAGTCCCAAAAGGAGAAAACAGAGTACCAGGAAAAAGAATTGGAGAAAAAAATAAAAAGCTTCCAAATTTGGTGAAAGACATGAACCTACATAATCAAAAAGTTCACCACTCCAAGCAGAATAAATCTGGAGACCCACACCGAGACACATTATGATCACACTATCAAAAGTCAAAGACAAAGAGGATCTTGAATACACCAAGAGAGAAGTGGCATGTCATGTACCAAGGATCCTCCACAAGATTAACAATTTCTCATCAGAAACTACGGAAGCCAGAAAGTGATAGGATGAAATATTTAATATGCTGAAAGATAATAATTGTCAACCAAGAATTATTTATCTGACAAACTGCCATTCAAAAAATTATATCCCCAGGTATGACCTAAGGGACTCTGTCATTAGTACACCTGCCCTACAAGAAATGCTAAAAGTACTCATGGCTGAAATGAGAGAGGCTATTTTTTCCCCACTCCTCAAACTCCCTTGATTGAAGCTAAGAAATTAAGCATGAAAGATTTTCTTGAAGGAAAAAAAAAAGAAGTAAATGGCTATACACACAGAATTATCGGTATGAAAATACCTCATTTATCAGCACTATTAGTGATTTAAATGCTCCAAAAATGTCCTACCAGGTAAATTTTACCTGTTGAAGTACTAAAACTTGTTTCACTTTCACAATTTCGAATGAAAACCTTCCGCACCATGCTTCATACTTTACTGCCTTACTACATACTGACACAGTGGAAGGAACACTGAACTAGGAGTCAAAAGACCTAAATTCGAATCTACTTCCCTTTCTTAACAGTTAGGTGGCTGAACGTTTCTGGGCTAGTTTACTCTCAAATGTAAATTAAGATAACTGGTTTAGTATCTAAAGTCTTAACTCATCCCAGCAGTGTATCTTGCTATAAAATTTTACCAGCCTGGGGTTTGAAATACACAAAAGCAGATACTAGATGATGGGTATGTGGATTCATTATTCTACTACTGGGTGTGTTTGAAATTTTCCATTAAAACTTTTTATTTCTAAGAATCGACTAGAAAACAAAAAATTTACAAGCACCCATTTTTTTACCTCACCTATAAAATTAGATTAGCTAAGGCCCAAGAATGCTGTTGTAAATCTTAAGCAAGATAATGCACTCACCAGGTTGGAGGCTTTTTACAATTTGTGTACTGATTTTTTATTTTATATTTTACAAGGAAGCACTGGAACTAAGAAGATCTTAAAACTCATTAAACTATTTGTTCCTTCCCCAAAAATGCCATGTTTTTGCCTTTATGTTTTTGTTTTCAGTCTCCAATAAATAACAGTTGTCATTCCCTCTGTTATTAGTAAGGATAGCAATTCCATTCCTCTATCCTTACTACTTGACTGCAATACCAAATGACTCCTTTGAAATGTATCATGGCAGGGCATGGTGGGTCATGTAATCTTCGCACTCTGAGAGGCTGAGGCGGGCAGATCACTTGAGCCCGAGTTTAAGACCTGCCTGGGCAACACGGCAAAACCCTGTCTCTAAAAAAAATACAAAAATTAGCCAGGCATTGTGGTGCACACCTGCAGTCCCAGCTACTCAGGAGGCTGAAGTGGGAGAATCAACTGAGCCCAGGAGGCCAAGGCTACAATTAGCCATGATCATACGACTGCACTCCAGTCTGGGCAACAAAGCAAGACCCTGTTTCAAAAAAAAAAAGTAAAAAATAAGCAAACACTCCTACAGACACTTTGTGGTACCCATTTTGGCTATCCAGATTATGGATAGCCAAAAAAGCCTGTTTATCTGGATTACATTCAGTGATATTACTATTTTACTATCCAGATTATGGATAGCCAAAATCCATTTTATTCAATAAATATTAACCACTTACTATACAGGAGACCAGTGATTTTCAAACTGACAATCTTGAACATTTTGTGGGTTGTGAAAATAATCTAGGCCACAATCAGCATTTTACTGTAATGAAATAGAAAACATTAGAGTGCATGGCATAGTACGGACCAGCATTGTTCATGAAATTTTTTTTAACTTTTATGTATGTACTAAATCACAATGTCAATCACATTTCTGTGGCTGCCATTTTAAAAAGTTTGAAAGCCACTGTGCTAGACAATATGCTAAACTGAGCTGCCAAATAAGCTATCTGTAGCTATCAATAAGGTATTACCAATGTAAATATTTCTCTAAGCTAACATGATTTTAATCAGTTACACAGGTAAGTCACATGGAAATGACTAACATAACTTAGGATATAATTATATTATTTCCTATTTGTAAAGAAAACATTTCATTCTTTAATTCATTCACCAAATGTTTGTTGAACACATGCTACATGCCAGGAAAACGTGGAATGCTGGTAAAACAGGCAGCATTTTTGTGCTCATGAGGTTTACAGGCTACTGTGGGAGGCAGATTTTAAAAACAAGTAAAAATGAAGAAAATTACAAATTGAGATAAACATTCTAAAGAAAACAAGGGTGCTACAGAATGAAGAGAAGAGAGGCACAAGAGCAAGAGACAGACATTCCTCAGATAGAATGAATTCTCAAGGAAAGCCTCCCTTAAGAGCATGAGACCCACTGGATCAGGAGTCAGCCCTGGCAAGAGGGGACAGGAACAGTCCAAGATGAACTTCCAGGATAAGGGAAACAATCACACAACATGCTGGTGGGGTAGGCAGGGACTGAGTCATATAGAACTCACAAACCTTGGCAAGGAGTTTGGTTTGAATCGAAGAGCAAAGGAAATTCTGGCACTTGTGACAAAATGGAAGGAAAAACTCCAAAGCATCGTGAATAAAGCCTACTTATTCTTCTAAAATAGCAATTCTCAAAACTTCGGACCTCAAAATTATTGAAGACCCAAAAAACCCTGTTTATCTGGATTACATTCAGTGATATTACTATTTTAGAAATTTAAAATGAGAAACGTAAAGGAATACACAAGCATATATTCCATTAGCCATCAGCATAACGTCTTCAGATATTATTCAGCCTCTAGAAAAAATACAAATAACACCTTAGTCTTTCTAATGAAAAGAGTGTTGACCCAAGAGTTCCCAGATTACACTGGGAATGCTGTAACACAGGTAATTCCGACCCCCAGAAAGATAGGTGAGCTATATATTTTTAAATTTTAATTAGAAAGTCTCAGAACACGCAAACATGTATTTAAACTGAAAGAAAAGTGGCATATAACAAATCAAATTGCCAGAAGCGACATTCCTACACTTACTCTTCGTAGTTTTGTTTTTTCATTTTGTCAGGCAAACGTTTTGATAGTTGGGCCAAAATTCCTAAACAGGATGACTGCAACCTAACCATCTGCTAGCATTTACTAAAAAATACTTCTCGAGTATACACTAGACTAGCTTTTCAACGTTTCAATGGTAAGAACTAATCCCAAATGCTTTTGTTATCCATATTTTACCATCTTTTCAAAGTTTTCAAAATAATCATTTAAAACGTCACTTTCAAGTATCTCTCCACGTTTTTAAAACCCCCAGTGATATGTAATTTTACCTGAAAGTAGTTTTACCTACAATTTTTTAGAGATAGGTGTTTCACCAATATTGTTCATGCTTGCAAACAAGAGAAACTATCCAAAGGAACTGACTCAGTATCTAAACCTTTTGCGTCACGTTTTCACTTTTGCAAGACGCAAATAAAACACTAACAGGTTTTTATTAGACAAGTTAATTTAAAACAGGGATTTATTAAGACTATTTCTCAAGAAATCGCTTTCCAAAATGGCCTACTGTCGCACATTCCTTCACACAGGTGAATCTCTTCACCTGTTATGTTTTTGTAACGGGCCTGAAATCAATCTAAATCTGTCAGGATGGCCCCACAATCTTAACCACCCACCCTACAGCGACCTGCCCCGCTCTCCCTAAGTGACACTGTCGCGGTGGGGGGGGGGGCGCGGGAGCGCTCTACTAACCATGGGACACAAGGCCGGCTTCGGCACTTAATGCCCGCCAACGCCAGAGATGGGCCTGACACTTTAGGCAGCCTTGCAAAGTAGAGGACACACGGAAGTTCACAGGTAAGTACGATCTGCACAGCGGAGAGGAGGAGCGAGCCAGGGATAATGACAATAGGGAAGGAAGGCGGGGGAGAAAACTGAATAGGCCGAACACAAAGACAGTCGGAGCCGCGGAGAGCCTCGTCCTCTCCTAAGCGGGAAGGCCCGCCGGCCAGCACCCCCGCCCACCGCGGCTCGGCCCCGGTCCCCCGAGCCCGGCGGCCTCACGTACCTCCGGCGCCTGCTCCTCCGCTGGCTCCCAGAGCGGCCGCCATGGCACTCGCGGGGCCCGGCCTTCAGCCTCGCCCACCAAGCCAGCTGGTGGGCCAACGTGCCTGGTCCGGGCCCGGGTACTGGTGGCGGAGGACAGGGAAGGGAGGGGGCTGCAGGAGGCAGAGGCGAAGCCGGGCGTTTCGCGGTCCACAGCTGCCCCTTCGCCTCCGCAGGAAGAAAACAACAAACTACCGCAACATGGCCGCGGGCCCGCGCCCGCCGCGGTGCACCCTGGGATGATGGAAGCCGGGAGGCGGGCGGGCGCCAGGGCCTGCCCCCGCCGAGGCCGTAGCAGCCTTGAGGCCGCCGCCGAGTTTCGGACGGGGCGCGTGCAACGCAAACACCCGGCAGCCACCTCCGCCCGGCTCCTGAAACCCAAATGTTTGAAGCAGGGCGGGGACGACTGCTGGCCGTAGGTAGATTCCGGGTTCAGTCGTAAGGCGCTTTGCAGCAGTCGGCAAAGCGAAGCTTTACGGCAGCCGGTCTCCCGTTAGGAGTTGGAGAGGGAAGGCCCAGCGTACGGTCCCCGGTCAGGGGGAACTTAACTATCGTTTCTGTGCCTGGACAGTAGGAGAGTGGGGTCTGAATGAGCTGCAGTAGTGAACGCCGACGGCTTGTGTTGAGGGCAGGAAAGGGTGCGCACAACTCTGGCAGGTGCTTCTGCGAGCTGGGATGAGCGCCGCCCGCCCCGTACTAACGTGCACGCGCACTCGTGTGACTCCCACAAGCCCCCACTTCCTACGACCCGAGAGGCTCCGGACCCCCCGTCCCTTTCCCCGCGCCTGGCTGGCCAGCGGGCAACGCCGGGCCCTAGTGGGCTCTGCCCCTGCGCTTTGCGGCCCTGAGAACAAGACATGAGCAGGACCGACAGCGCCCCCCACGCCTGTCTGAGTTTTCATTTTTGAGCGGTGAGAAAGGTTAAGAAACGAAGCCCTCATACGTGACGTAAAGGAAAGAGTGCTGGGTGGTCAGACAGCTGTGGACGAAAGGGCTCAGGGATTTTGGGGGTGTGGGGCCCAGGAAGGCGCGTCTGAGTGGTCGCAGTGGGGGAAGGGGGTTAACTAAGTACACACCAGCTGCAAACATTGATTCCATATCGATGAATGAGGGGCTGAGGTGAGGCGTGCTGACCCAGCAGTGAGACTGGACAGGTAGGCAGGGGCCAGGATTCCGGACTTTGGGACGTTTTTCTGACTCTGTGGGGTCTATTGAAAGATTTTAGGAACAATTTACATGATAAGATTTGTATTTTAAAAAGGTGACTAATACAACAATGTAGAGGACCCTGCAGTGTGGAGAGGCATGAAACTGGAGGTCCAATGCCGTGAGGTAACCAAGATGTCCATACAGAAGATGCATTGGTGGATGGGTGAAGAGATGGTAAAACGGTACGTGTAATAAAATGCTGGCCAGGCGCGGTGGTCACGCCTGTAATCCCAGCACCTCGGGAGGCTGAGGCGGGCGGATCACGAGGTCAGGAGATCTAGATCATCCTGGCCAACATGGTGAAACTCCTTCTCTACTAAAAATACAAAAATTAGCTGGGCGTGGTGGCGCCCGCCTGTAGCCCCAGCTACTCGGGAGGCTGAGGCACAAGAATCGCTTGAAACTAGGAAGCGGAGGTTGCAGTGACCCGAAATCACACCACTGTACCCTAGCCTGGCGACAGAGCGAGACTCTGTCTCAAAAAATAAAATAAAAATGCCAATGGTAGAATCATCGTAGCTAAAAGAATATTTACGGTAAAATTATTCAATTTTTGTAGGTTTGAAATTGTAATTTTTTATCAAAAAATAAACATTCCTGGATTAATAGCTAACGTAAATAATACCTAAAATAAAAATCAGGAACGTTTTTAAAAATAATTATTCAACTATGAGAAATCATTCCCCAAAAAAAAATGTTTTGCAAGCAACGCATTGAAAAATGGTCTCTATTAGCACATTAATACATCCATACTTAAATGGCTTGAACTCTTTATCACCTTTCATTATTTTTTGAACTGTGGAGGATGGCGTGCTTAACTCAGAAAATATTTTTCAGGATAATTCAGTGGTGATCTTGAGAAGAATTCCACAAAAAAAAAAAAAAAAAACAGATTAACAGATGAAACAATCTCATAAGCCACTTCACACTGAATTTCTCTAGAACAAGAATCTATAAAATTTTTTGATCAAACACCCACTGGAAAAATTTTTGAACATGGACACCCAATATTTGAAGTTCTTGGTAAATTACTGTGAGTAAAGATTTAACCAACCCCTTTTCCTTATCTGTGAACAAATTTCAGTTTGTGTTAACTTTAACTTGCCATGGAAACCTTATGAAGGCAGAATGTTCATTGTGGTATAAAACAACATTGGTTGTAGGCCAAGCGCGGTGGCTCATGCCTGTAATCCCAGCACTTTGGGAGGCCGAGACAGGAGGATCACTTGAGGTCAGGATTTCAAGACCAGCCTGGCCCACATGGCAAAACCCCATCTCTACTAAAAATACAAAAATTAGCTGGGCGTAGTGGCACGTGTCTGTAATCCCAGCTACTCAGGAGGCTGAGGCATGAGAATCGCTTGAACTCAGGAGGCGGAGGTTGCAGTGAGCCAAGATTATACCACTACACACCAGCCTAGGTGACAAGAGTGAAACTCCATTTCTGAATAAATAAAAAAAAAATTGCTCATGGTAAAAATGACCTCTGACTTGTATTGTACACTGCCTCTGGCTTGAAAGTACTGAATAATCTTAGAACACCTGGTGGGAAGCCATACCTTTAGCATCTGTTACTGTCTTAATTGAGTGTGGGAATCTCAAAGATAAACTCAGGGAACAAATACGAGAGATACTGGTTCCCGCCTGTCAAGGACTTCCAAAGCAAGCCCACACCCATATTGGTTTGCACCTGATTTGCATTTGGGGAGCCAAAGACTATAGCTCTTCCATGCCTGTATGGAGGACGGTGAAGTGTGTTTCTTCTCAGTCCTCCAAAGTGGAGCTGCTGCCAGGTGTAGCATTATGAGTGTCATGGGCTAAACCTAAGAAGACTACCTAGTGAGCCCTGCAGTTTCATACATATCCTACTGGAAATCTTAAAAGCAAGCTTGGCTTTTTTGTAAATAAAGTGAATATAGAAGTCTTTTTCGTCTCTCAGTAATGATGAACTGGAAATTCTGTTCCCCTGCTCCTACAAAACAGATTCTGTGGAAAACATTTTTTGTTTTATTGCTAGGTTTTAGGAATAATGTTTCCAAAGGATCAGGAAGGAAGCAAAACGCTGGGCACAGTGGCTCCACCTGTAATCCCAGTGCATTGGGAAGCAATGCACTTGAGCCAAGGATTTCAAGACTAGCCTTGGCAACATGGCAAAACCCCATCTCTACAAAAAAAAATAAAAACTAGCCACGCATGGTGGTGCATACATTTAGTTGTAACTACTCTGGAGGCTGCGGCAGAGCGATCAGAGGTTATAATGAGCTGTAATAGCACCACGGCATTCCAGTCTGGGTGACTGAACAGAACCCCATCTCTTAAAACAGCAAAAAACAAAAAAACAGAGCCAAAGCCTGAGCAGTAAGTAGTGAGCACACGGGAAGTTCAGGGTTTCGCTGGGGAAGTCATCCCCATTCCCACTGCTAATAGAAAACAAATTCTTGCACAGCTTTTGAGGAGGGCATCTAAACCCGAGGCTCCCAAGTTACGCCAGAGATCCTGGAAGGGCTTTCTCAAATTGTCCGCCTACATTCTTCACGGTTTCAGATCAAGCAACTATGGACTTAAAATCAAAGATCTCAAAATGCGTGAGGGAAGAAACCACTTTAAGTGAAAAATACAAAGTAGATTGAACTCCTAGGGACTTTAGTTATTTAAATTACCATAAAGGACAATATTTGAAAGGTTTAAGGAAATGAAAGAAATCAAGAAGAGACTGTCTAGAGTAGCCAGGGAGTGCTTCCTTTTCTTCTATCTGAACAATGTCCTAAAGCCATTAGGCAGCACTAGTGGTATAGCAGGGCTGGGAGAGATGGGTAGGGATGTGCTGGCCAGGCTGGAGGATCAGAGCCCAAGCATCTCTTCCTGCCCACGCCCTGTGGGAGGGCTGCCCAGCAAGGCATATGAGAGCACCACTGGGTGCAAAGTATGTCCTGTGGATTGGCAAAGTGAGGAGGGCATCCACCCATGGGGGCAGTTCAACATGGGGAGTCACACATGACTAGGTTACTAGGATATAATCCTGAGGTATGGGCGCAATGTGGGATTCAGGGCCCTACTGGGATGAGGTGGGAGTTGCCAAAGATGAGTAGACTAGAACGGCAGAGTTCTAGTTGTGAGAGTTTTCACACAGGTGGGAGGCAGAGCACAGGAAATCAGAACTCAGGTATATAAGGGCACCTACATGAAAGAAGGTGACAACAGAGATGGCATATTGGTTATGAACAGGGAAATTGATCAGATATATAAATATATTAAGAGTGATGGAGCTAAATTTCTCACTGTCCAAATAGGGAGTTACTTGCATGAAGAAAAAGCTAAAATTAGCCCTATGGTGTGTTATTAGAATAAAGAATCAGAGTGATTGCACTGATGGTTTTTGATAATTGTATTTCACTGTAGGAGTAAGCGTATATGCGTATTTGTGTGTAACTCTGTGTGTGTGCGCACGCATGTGTTTCCTAACTGTCCACCAAGAGTGCCCTGGAGACAGCAGCCCATCTTGAGCACACCCAGCCCCTAGACCTTGGTCTCTAAATACCACTTTTCAAAAGGAACCAGTATTACTTGGAAAAACAACTGAATTCAGGGCTAGGGCATGGAATGCACAAGATCAGCCTGGAACATCTTGTTCCCTCCAAAAATCAAGGAAGTGCTTGAATAGTGATAGAGATATGTCAAAAGGACACAGAAGTGAGACTTAATGGACCAAAGCAGAGATGAGCATCAAATTAAATAATGAGAGTAATAGACTAAAAACAGGAAAGCTTGTGTCTATACAAATACTGGTAAAGAATAAATTGAGCTTTATATGGAAACAGTATATCAAAATAGTTAAGGTGTTCCTTCCTAGAAAATATGTATTAATTATATAGTAGAAAAGAATAATTTTCAGTGGAAAAGCCTCTAAAACCACCCTAACCGATCAAAGTAAACATTTTCAGTCATGGGATAAATAAAAGTTGCCACCTGATATAATACAGTAAGAAGAGTACAGCATCACTTCTGTCAAAGATACCTAACCAAATCTAATTCTGAAGGAAAAAGCACCAACTCCAGTTGAGAGACATTCCAGAAAATAATTGGCTTGTAATCTTCAAAGATCTAATTATGAAAGTCAAGGGAAGACTAAGAAAACATTTCAGACTGAAGAAGAAAAAGGCATGACAAATGCAATAAATGATCTTTTCACTCTATTATTGGGACAATTTGCAAAAATTCATGGGGTCTGAAGGTCAGATGGCAGTAACACACAAAGTTAATTCCCTGATTTCAGTGATTATAAGTGGCTTATAGGAAGAAAGCCTTTGTAGTAAATACATACTACATACAGTACTTGTGGCTTATGGGGCATCAGGTCAGCAACTTAGTCACAATGATTCACAAAAAAGTTTAATTTTACTCTTAAACTTTCTATGGGTTTGTATTGCTTCAAAAAAATTAAAGAGGAAAAAAATCAAATCAAACACTGTTCAAAATACAGTTGTTAAAAAACCCAAAGGGAAAATTACACAGATAAGACACAATTGAGAGAATTTGGGAATTAAGGGGGGTAGATAAAAAAATTTCGCAGAATATAACGCAAAGAGAAAAGGAGATGAAGGATGTGAATGAGAGGTTTAGCAATTGAGAGACTGGAATGAGGATGCCAAACACGTGATATAGCTTGAATGTTTGTATTCCTCCACCCCAAATTCATATGTTGAAACCTAATCCCCAAAGGTGACAGTATTTGGAGGTGAGGCCTTTGGAGGTGAATAGGTGAATGAGATGAGTGCCCTCATAGAGACCCCCGAGTGCTGCCTTGCCCCTCCCGCCACGTGAGGTTAGAGTGGAAAGATGGCCACCTATGAGGAATGGGCCTTCCCCAGACACTGAGTCTGCTGTCCCCTTGATCTTGGACTTCCCCACCTCCAGAACTGTGAGAAAGAAATTCTGTTTATAAGCAGCACAGACTGTGTTATTTCATTACAGCAGCCTGAAGGACTAACACCCTATGTAAAAATGAGGTTCCAGAAGGAGAGAATACAAAGAATAGAGGAGAGGCAATATTTGAAAAGATGATTTCACATGATTTTTAAGAATTAGTGAAAGACATAAATCCAGAGATTCAGGAAGCATAACAAGCATGGAGTAAAAAAATAAATAAAAAGAAATCCACACCTAGACATGCGGTGAAACTAAAAATTTTAATAACCAAAAAAAGAGAAGATATAAAAAGTAGCCAAAGAGAAACTTCCACCACTGGCCGTGATGGAGTACTGAGACAGGCTTCTCACTTCACAAACAACTCGAAAACTGGACAGATTTGGGAACGCTCTTTTCAGACATTGGAAGACAGGCGGTCGAGGACCACCATCCCTGAGAGAGTAGCAACAAACGAGGTGGGCCTTAGGATAGCCCAACTTTCTGGATTGTGAGGCAGGAAGGGGAAACTCAAGTAGAACACAGTGGTCTTAATGATTTGGGGCCACAGGGATGAAAATTTGTAGGTGCTGGTGTGGGACATTTGTGGGTTGCAATACGAGTTCTGGAAATCTGCATGGAGTCACTTGAATATGTTGCTGTAGGGTGAAACTCCATGAGGATAGAAAAAGTACATCAGGAACAACCAGAAAGCTAGAGTAAAGGTTACTCTGGGATCTCCTAACAGAGCTTTAGAACAATCCTGGAAGGGAGTGTGCTGATCAGCAGGGAATTTAATGGCTTGCCAGAACAAAGTCCAATTATTTTTAAGAGAAGACAACCAAATTCGGTACTCAATAAAGTAAAATTCACAAAGTCCAGCATCCAATCAAAAATCACTACTGAAGTGAAGGAGCAGGAATATATGATCAATACAAGGAAAAAATATTGATCAATAGAAACAATATCACAGAAATGATGGAATTACCAGCAAAGAATTTCAAACAATTACTATACCTACACTCAAGAATTTAAGGAAAAACAAGGCCATAATGAAAAAAGAAATCGACAGGAAGTGAATATTTTAGAGGTGAAAAATACAATATTCAAAATAAAATGTTCAATGGGTAGAAATAAAAGTACTTAGAAATTTCCAGTTTTATCTCATAGACGTAGAACACTGGATCAAGTGTCACTGCCAAGGTTACAACAACAAGAACTGTAGCTTTCTTGAGCCCATCAGAAAATCAATGTTGCAGAGGAACCAAATAACTGGAACTCTAGGGAGAGACACCTGGGAAGGAAAACAGGACCTGAGCATTCGCTTACCTGGGACAGAAACAAATGATGCCATAGGTGTGGGAAATAAGAGTCAGCTAAAATGTTTAAAATGAATTTCTAAATGCCATGCGTGAGACTATGAAGTCCCTTGGGGCTGCAGAGCAGAGAGGTTTGCCTCCTCTTGCAGGCTTCTTGTTCATGAACTCCACCAGGTACTCACAGGAAAGATGGGAGAATCCTGAGAAAGTTCCTCATTATGTCGGCTGAGGGAGGGAACAGTGTCCACTCAAGAAACTCCATCCATACACAGCTGCCTTATCTCACCTATGGAAAAAGGCCTTCAGGGAGAAAGGCCGCAAATACTGTGGCCTTAGGGCAATGGGGAAGCCCATTACCCTTGTGCAAAGGGGACAGAAAAATAACAAGCTCTGCCCTAGGAGAGGAGAAGGGATACATGCCAAGCCCAACACTGCAGCTGACAGGAGTATTTTGAAGTCCACATCCCTGAGACCCAGACACTCCCTGTGTAAAACGATGCTTAAACAGAACATCAGAGGATTCCCCCTCTGCTATCTCCTGTCACCAGAATAACAGATGTCAACTAAAAATGGCAAAATACAGTTGGGAGGCCCACAAGAGACAGCCTCTTTCAGGATTGCAGTGCAAAGAGAAGACCCAAAGCCCAGAGGAAGAGCAGACACTGAGAAAATAATCTCACAAATGAGCCCTGTTCTAAGTACAAGGTGTCGCTGGAGGAATTTGGAGCCTTTTGTGCAGAGGATAGCTGTGGCAACAACAAATATCTCACTAAGCCCAACTCCTGAATAAGATAGCAAACTCTCCTCAAGACTGTAATCCCAGCACTTTGGGAGGCCGAGACGGGCGGATCACGAGGTCAGGAGATCGAGACCATCCTGGCTAACACGGTGAAACCCCGTCTCTACTAAAAATACAAAAAACTAGCCGGGCGAGGTGGCGAGCGCCTGTAGTCCCAGCTACTCCGGAGGCTGAGGCAGGAGAATGGCGTAAACCCTGCAGTGAGCTGAGATCCGGCCACTGAACTCCAGCCCGGGCGACAGAGCAAGACTCCATCTCAAAAAAAAAAAAAAAAGATAGCAAACTCTCATACTAATGACCTACTAGACAACAAGATATGTTCATCTCCAATCATAGAAAATATTTACCATAGTATACACTATCATTAAAAAAAAAAAACGAGGTTACAAACAAAAATTCAGTGTACAAAAAGGAAATGCTAGAAATCAAAAGCACAATGATAGAGGTGAAGAATGCCTTCAGGGGGTTCATTGATACACTTGACACAGAAAGAATAAGGTACCTTGAAGAAAGATAAATAAAAATTATCCAAACTGAAGCAAAGAGAAGGAGTGCAAGAAACAAGAGCAGAGCATCTATGAACTGTTGAACAACATTGAATGGTCTAACATGTAGTTAGAAGAGAAGAGAGAAAGGAGTGGAACAAATGTCTGAAGAACTAATTTTTTCAAGATTTATGACAGGCACCAAAACATGGACCCAAGAAGTTCAGTTAACACCAAGCAAGACAAATACCAAGACACAAGTAAACAAGCAAAAGCCCCCATATCCAAATATATTCCAATTGCTGAAAAAGAAACAGTTTCTCTTTTCCTACAGAGGAAAAGAACAATAAGAATTATAGCAGCCATCTCATCCAAAAGCAGACCAGCCAGAAGACAGTGGCATGACCAATCTTTTAGGCACTGATGGAAAAACCTGTTGTCAGCAACAGTTACCCAGAAGAAATACCTAAGGAACAAAAATTGAGGGAATTCATTGCGAGCAGACAAGCTCTAGGGGAAATGTTAAAAGAAGTTTTTTCGGCACAAGGGCTATCATAGCAATCAGAAATCTAGTTCAACACAAAGAAATTATGAACATGGTTGATGATGAGTGTGGTTGAAATTGAGTATATGACAGTAACATTTTTCTCCATATTGTTAATGCTCTGAAAGATTGAAGGGAGCAAAAATAGGGAAAATGTATTGTGTACTTAGAGCATGTGAACAAGTAAAATGCATGACAATAATACAAAGGATGAAAGGGAGGAAGTGGTCATGTATTGCTATAAGGTTCTTATACTACATGTGAAGAAGTACAGTATAATATTTGAAAATAGATGCATAGTAATTAAAAATATAAACTGTAAACCCCAAGGTGACCACCAAAAAATTTTTTAAAGAAATGTGTATATATGTTTAGGAAAGATAAAAGGGAATCATTTTAAAAAGCTAACTTAACCCAAGAAAAAAGAAATAACAAATTAAATAAAAAACAGCTAACAAGATGGTAGGTCGGAATCCAACCATGTCAACTCAGTTTCCATTGAATGTCAATGATCCATACACACACAACGGTCCTAACACCAAAATGTGTCAGATTGCATTAAGATGTAAGAATGAAATATAGGTTCTCTATTACTTTGGGAGGCTGAAGTAGGTGGATCACTGGAGGTCAGGAGTTCAAGACCAGCTTATCCAACGTGGTGAAACCCCATCTCTACTAAAAATTAAAAAATTTAAAAATTAAAAAAAAAATTAGCCAGGCATGGTGGCAGGTGCCTGTAATCCTAGCTGCTCAGGAGGCTGAGGCAGGAGAATCTCTTGAACCCGGGAGGCGTAGGTTGCAGTGAGCTGAGATGGTGCCACTGCACTCCAGCCTGGGTGACAGAGTGAGACTCCGTCTCTAGAAACACACTTTAAATATAAAGATGTAGATAGGCTAAGTGAAAGGAAAGACATGCCATGCAAGCACTAACCAAAAGAAACATTGTTTTCCATGTAACTCGTTAAAATAGCTATTATCAAACAGATGAAAGATAACAAGTATTGGAGATAACATGGAGAAAAGGGAACCTTTGCACACTTGTTGGGTTTGTGAATTCATACAGCCACGGTGAGCCAGCACTCCCACTACTGGCCAAAGGAAATGAAATCACTATGCCAAAGAAGTGTCTGCACTCCCATGTCTATCGCAGCATTATTTGGCTGTGTATACTGTAGCCAAGATATGAAAGTAATCCTTAGATTACTTTCAACGGATGAATGGAAAGTAATCCTTAGATTTCCATCAACGGATGAATGGATTT
>NW_012115154.1:23715294-23726257 GCF_000951035.1 Colobus angolensis palliatus | reverse complement strand
AAATTTTTTAAATAGCCAGGCATGATGTTGTGCACCTGTAGTTCCAGCGACTCAGGAGGATGAGGTGGGAGGATCACTTGAGCCCAGGAGGTCAAGGCTGCAGTGAGCCGTGATTATGCCACTGCACTCCAGCTTGGGCAATAGAGAGATGTCCTGCCTCAAGGGGGAAAAAAAAAGTAAAGAATCATGTTAAAGTGACACTAACTTCAACCAGATCATATTGCAGTTTTACATTCCTGTGATTCATTTTGTGTTGATTTCCTAGTATGCTTCTCACTTCAGGTGTTCCAAAGCCTAAAATACTCTTAATGCAAAAAAAGAGAGAGAAAGAAAGAAGAAAGGAAAAGAAAGAAAACAAACTAGAGTATCTACAATATGGGACAAAGTAGACTTCAAAACAAGTAATATTATCAGGAATAAAGAGAGACATTACAAGATAAAGGGGCTGATTATCCAAGAAGACATAAAATCTGTAAATATGTGTGCACTTAACAGAGCTTTGAAATGCATGAGACAAACTGATAGAACTAAAAGAAGAAATAGAAAAATCATAATTATATTTAGAACTTTAACACTACTCTCTCAGTAATTGACAGAACAAAATTCAAACCTTTTGCTCTGTGAAAGACATGGTTCAGAGAAAGAAAAGGCAAACTACAGATTTGGAGAAAACGTTTGCAAATGACAAATCTGATAGAGGACTTGCATTTAGAATATATAAAGAACCCTTACCACCCAACAAATAAGAAAACAATCTTTTAAAAGGAGTAAAATGTCTAAACAGAAACTTCACCAAAGAAGATGTACAGATAGCAAATAAGCATATGAAAGACTTGAACATCATTAGTCATTGTGGAAATGCAAAATAAACCCACATTGAGATACCACTACACACCTGTTAGAAGGGCTAAAGTTTTAAAAACGGAGACTATCAAAGTTTTAGGAAGGACACAGAGTAACTAGAACTCTTAAACATTGCTACTGAGAGTGCAGCATTTGTACAGTCCCTTTGGAAAAGTGTGGCAGTTTCTTATAAAGTTGAAAGTGTATTTACCCCAGCCTGGGTGACAGAATTTACATCAGCCTGGGTGTTATTTACACCAGCTTGGGTGACCCTGTGTCAAAAAAATAAAAAAGCACATTTACCAGCCAGATGTGGTAGCTCACACCTCTAATTCCAGCACTTTGGGAGGCCAAGGCAGGAGGGTGGCTTGAGGCCAGGAGTTCAAAACCAGCCTGGGCAATATAGTGAGACGTCATCTCTACAAAAAAATAAAACAAAATGCACAGGATATCCATACATGGAATGCAACTCAGGAATAACAATGCGTGATCTGCTGATTCACACAATGTGAATGAATCTTGAATGCATTTTGCTAAGATCACACAATGTGAATGAATCTTGAATGCATTTTGCTACAGATCCAGAAGGCTACATATTACATGATTTTATTTGTGTTCTGGAAAAGGCAAAAGTGTGGGGATAGAAAACAGATCAGTGGTAGCTAGGTATTGAGAGTGGAGAGAAACTGACTACAAAGCATCAGCTCAGAGAATTTGGGGGCTGATGAAGATATCCATATGGTACTGTGGCCGCAGATACATAACTGTATGCATGTTTCAAAGCTCAAAGAACCGTGTACCACCGAGAATGAATTTTCTGTATGCAAGCTTGGAAACATCACCCAGGATGTCGGGGAGTTCAAGATGGAGCGCAGACTGAGTCATGGATGGACTGTGTTCCTCACCTACCATAACCACACGGAACCCAGTGGAGAAGAAGGGAGCTGAGCCATACACCTTTTGAAACAGTGTATTGAATCAACATGGCAAGTCCGAAGACAGAAGGAATTGTGCATGAACAGTGTACTGTAGTTGGTAATGTCTTTCCTCATGGGGGTATGGATTAGCAATCTTGAAAGCACTTTACACATATACTGCCTTTGAACAAAAAAGCAATTATAGTGTAATGGGAAGAAGATTTCACACTGTCAGAGAAAATGATTACAAATAACCAAAGGGGGAATGCTGGAATGAGCCTTGCAGTGCTGGGTTGGAGTCTGAGATAGGAGTATGGGGCTCAGGGTTACGTAAACATGTATACAGATACACACATACAGAAATGAATTTGGATGTGTATTCATATATCTACGTGGGTTAGTGTACATGCATACATTTCATAGCTCTGGTTATGAGAGGGCCCAGGAGCGGCGACCATACCTAGATCTGGGGTTCTTTTTCTTTTTTTTTGAGACGGAGTCTCGCTCTGTCGCCCAGGCTGGAGCACAGTGGCGCGATCTCGGCTCACTGCAAGCTCCGCCTCCCAGGTTCACACCATTCTCCTGCCTCAGCCTCCTGAGTAGCTGGGACTACAGGCGCCCTCCACCACGCCCAGCTAATTTTTTGTATTTTTAGTAGAGACGAGGTTTCACTGTGTTTGCCAGGATGGTCTCGATCTCCTGACCTTGTGATCCGCCCGCCTCGGCCTCCCAAAGTGCTGGGATTACAGGCGTGAGCCACCGCGCCCGGCCTAGATCTGGGTTTCTAAGTAAACAGAACCAAGGCTCTTTGGAAAAATATCTGATTCTGATTCTAGGACTGGGGCAGAAGAAATGCAAAATGAGCCTGCAACATTTTGTGGTGCCATCAGGTAAAGTGTTAATAGTAGAAGCATGTCAAAAAGACGCAGAAACCAAGCCACAGATCTCCTGGTGACCAAAGCTGGAACAATTTGAGCAAGAAAATAAATCACAGTAGTATTGGAATATAACACAAAGACTAAGATAAATATTTGTGAATCGATTTGTGAAACAATTGAATAAATCATAAATGGAGAAGAAGGACAGCGCTTCCTTAGAAAAGGATTCCAATTAATGAATGTGAAATGAATAAGGGAAACAGAGAATCACAACACACCACAGGAATAGATGCTGTAGGATCTGCAGATGAGCGCAGAGATTAGTGCAGGAAATTTTAAAGAGATGAACATTTTCATAGCCTAAGTAGCTTTCCAAAAAATACTTGACTGTATAGGTTTTAACTTATGTCCAAAAATTTCTGATATTTGTCCCTCCAGAAGAGCTTAATTCCCCTTCCCTTAAGTATGGGCTACACTTAACAGTTCACTTTAGTAGATTATATAAAGGGGAAATTACTGTAGACTAGAAAAACTTTGAAAATTCTACTTCAATGTGAAGACATTTTGATATCATATATGCCCCCCAACCCATGTGATACAAGCACATACTTGCCCTTCCCATATCCTATCTCCTAAACCCATAATCTTAGTTAAATCACAAGAAAACATGAAACAAACCCAAACTGAGAAACAGTTTACGAAATCCCTGACCAATACTCTTATCAAGGTTGTGAGAAACCAAAAACAAAAAGCTGAAGGAACTGTCACAGATTGGAAGAGACATAACAGATAAAATATCCTGAATTGGGTCTTGGAATGGAAAACAGACATTAGTGGAAAAATGGTAATTCCCAATCAAGTCTGCAATATAACTAATAGTATTCCATCAATTTATGATAGTTTCCTAGTGTTTATAATTATATCACAATTATGTAAGATGTTCACCTCGGAGAGATAGGTCAGAGGGCATACTGGAAACCAACTGTCTTTGAACTTCTTCTGTAAGTCTAAAATTATTTCAAAATAAACAGTTAAAAGCACATTAGACAGTGCAGAAGAAAATGTGTGGGCACAACAGAAACTTCTCAAGAAACACAAAAAGAAAAGGCTTAAAAAATGAATAGCGCATGACTGACCTGTAGGACAATGTCAAGCAGTATCATATGTGCATAATTAGAGCCCTAGGGAAGCATAGGAGACAGAGACAAATCCCAGCACAGATAATGGCCAAACCTTTTCCAAATGTGATAAAAATCATAAAACTATAATTGAAGAAACTCAGCAAATTCCAAATGGAATAACCACACAGGAGGCCACAGAGCACATCATAATCAAATTGCTAAAAATCAGGGGTAAAGCAAAAATCTTTTAAAAAGTGAGAAAAAAGACATTATATACAGAAGAAGAAACATAAGGATGACTGCAAACTGTCAGAAAAAGTGCAAATTCCATGCCAAACGTCTTTACTGGTTAATTCTATCAAACATTCAAGGAAGTAATAATATACAAACTCTTCCAGAAATGCAGAGAAGAAAATACTTCTGAAATCATTTAATAATATCAGAATTACCTTAATATCAAACCCAGAAAAAGACATCACATAAAAGAAAACAATAGACCAATATCCTCATTAACATAGATGCAAATATCTTTTTTTTTTTTTTGAGACAGGGTCTTGTTCTGTCACCAGGCTGGAGTGCAGTGGTGCAGTCATTAGCTTACTGCAGCCTCGACCTCCCAGGCTCAAGTGATCCTCCCACCTCAGCCTCCAGATAGCGGGGACTAGAGGTGCACGCCAGCATTCCTGGCTAATATTTTAATTTTTAGCAAGCTGATTCTGAAATGTATGGAAATGCAAATACCTAGAATAACCAAAAGAATTTTTTTCTATGTGTCAATTGCATTTTTCTTTTTCTTTTCTTTTTTTTAATTATACTTTAAGTTCCAGGATACATGTGCACAACATGCAGGTTTGATACATAGGTATACATGTGCCATGTTGGTTTGCTGCACCCATCAACTTGTCTTTTACATTAGGTATTTCTCCTGATGCTATCCCTCGCCCCTCTCCCCACCCCCCGACAGGCCCCGGTGTGTGATGTTCCCCTTCCTGTGTCCAAGTGTTCTCATTGTTCATTTCCCACCTATGAGTGAGAACATGCAGTGTTTGGTTTTCTGTTCCTGTGTTAGTTTGCTGAGAATGCTGGTGTCCAGGTTCATCCATGTCTCTGCAAAGAACATGAACTCATCCTTTTTTATGGCTGCATAGTATTCTATGGTGTATATGTGCCACATTTTCTTAATCCAGTCTATCATTGATGAACATTTGGGTTGGTTCCAGGTCTTTGCTATTGTGAATAGTGCGCAATAAACATACGTGTGCATATGTCTTTATAGCAGCATGATTTATAATCCTTTGGGTATATACCCAGTAATGGGATCGCTGGGTCAAATGGTATTTCTAGTTCTACATCCTTGAGGAATCCCCACACTGTCTTCCACAATGGTTGACCTAGTTTACAGTCCCACCAACAGTGTAAAAGTGTTCCTGTTTCTCCACATTCTCTCCAGCATCTGTTATTTCCTGACTTTTTAATGATCACCATTCTAACTGTCGTGAGATGGTATCTCATTGTGGTTTTGATTTGCATTTCTCTGGTGGCCAGTGATGATGAGCATTTTTTCATGTGTCTGTTGGCTATATAGATGTCTTGTTTTGAGAAGTGTCTGTTCATATTTTTTGTCCACTTTTTGATGGGGTTGTTTTTTTCTTGTAAATTTCTTTGAGTTCTTTGTAGATTTTGGGTATTAGCCCTTTTGTCAGATGGGTAGATTGCAAAATTTTTCTCCCATTCTGTAGGTTGCCTGTTCACTCTGATGGTAGTTTCTTTTGCCGTGTAGAAGCTCTTTAATTTAATTAGATCCCATTTGTCTATTTTGGCTTTTGTTGCCATTGCTTTGGTGTTTTAGTCATGAAGTTCAACCAAAACAATTTTTAAAACTAAGGTCATTGTTGAGGCACATATAGTATGTTTTTCCAATAATTATTATAAAGGTACTGTAATCCAAATAGTGTGGTATTGATAAGAGCAAACACTTAAATCAGTGTAAAAGAATAGTATACATTCCAGGAGTAGACAGACACATGGATGGCCAATCGGTTTTCAACAAAGTTATACAATGTAATTCAATGGAGAAAGGAAAGTCTCTTCTATAAATGGTCTGGAACAACAAACCTTAACCATTACTGTACCCCACACTCACAAAAATCAATATGAGATGTATTGTAGACATATGTTTAAAAACGAATACTATAAAATTCTAGAAGAAATCCCAGGGGAAAAATTCTTTATAACATTTGGGTTGGCAAAGATTTTTTTTTTTTTTTTTTTGAGACGGAGTCTTGCTCTGTGGCCCAGGCTGGAGTGCAGTGGCCGGATCTCAGCTCACTGCAAGCTCCGCCTCCCGGGTTTACGCCATTCTCCTGCCTCAGCCTCCCGAGTAGCTGGGACTACAGGCGCCCGCCCCCTTGCCCGGCTAGTTTTTTTTTTTTTGTATTTTTTAGTAGAGAGGGGGTTTCACCGTGTTAGCCAGGATGGTCTCGATCTCCTGACCTCGTGATCCGCCTGTCTCGGCCTCCCAAAGAGCTGGGATTACAGGCTTGAGCCACCACGCCCGGCCGGCAAAGATTTTTTAAAACAGAATATAAAATATACAAACTATAAAAGAAAAATGGAAAAGTTGGGCTTTCTAAAAATTAAAAACTTTTGCTCTTAGCCGCCATTAAGAAAAGGAGGAAGTAAGCCACACAACGGGGAATATATTTGTAACACATTTACCTGATAAATGACTTGTATCCAGAACACATTGATAAGAACTCACATTATAAGACAATCCACTCTTTTAAGTGGGCAAAAGATTGGGACAGATACTTTACAAAAGAAGATACATCTATGGCCAATAAGCACATGAAAGATGTTCAACGTCATTAATCATTAGGGTAATGCAAATTAAAATCACATTTAGATTCAAATATACATCTACGAGAGTGACTAAAATTAAAGACTTAAAACACCAGGTTTTTCCGAGGGTGTAGAGCAACTGTAACTCACATATGTTGTTAGTGGAAATTTAAAATCATACATATAGCCACTTTGGAAAACAGTTTGTTTGTGTGTTTTGTTTTGTTTTTTTCTTTTTTTTTGTTTGAGACAGCGTCTCACTCTGTTGCCCCGGCTAGAGTACAGTGGTGCGATCTTGGCTCACTGCAACCTCTGCCTCCCGGGTTCAAGCGAGTCTCCTGCCTCAGCCTCCTGAGTAGCTGGGACTACAGGCACACGCCACCCGTGCCCGGCTAATTTTTGTATTTCTAGTAGAGATGGGGTTTCACCATATTGGCCAGGCTGGTCTCAAACTCCTGACCTCGTGATCTGCCCACCTTGGCCTCCTAAAGTGCTGGGATTACAGGCATGAGCCACTGCGCCCGGCCCTGATTTTTTAATACAGTTAAGATATATGTGACCCAGCAATTTCACTTCTGTGCATTTATCCAGGAGAAGTGAAAACATATGGTCACAACAAAGACTCTTTAAAACCAAATGTTTGTAACACCTTTGTTTATAATGGCCTCAGAGTAGAAACAGCCTAAACATTTGCCAGTATGTGAATCAATAAACTGTAATGTATTTATACAATGAAATAGTATTTAGTAATATGGAACACGCTACTAACATACACACAACATGGATGAATCTCGGAAATGTCAGGCTTAGGCAAAGAAGCAGCCAGACTCAAACGAGTACATGGAGTAGCTTACATGTAATTCTAAAAAGGCAAAATTAATTTCTGCTGACAGACAGCAGATTACTGGTTGCCTGGGAAAGGGCGCAGTTTTTGCTGTGGTATAAATGTACCGTACCTTGATTGTTATAGCCTCACTAGCGTATATAAAGTTGCCAAGGCTTATTAAATCATATAATTAAAATGTGAGTTATTCGCTGCATATGAATTATTCCTCAGTGAATTTAAGTACTGCATTTTTACATTTTTAATAGGGAGAACTATCTGATCACCTACCACATGACGACAATTAGACTCATAAAATACTTTTTAGTACAAAAGTAGAAGCTAGAGACAGAGGAATAGTATCTTCAAAGTACTGAGAGACAGGAATTGCCCACCAGAAATTAGGCATCCCCAAGCACTACCTTTCAAAGTGAGACAAACTAAGGACACGTTCAGATGAACAAACAATAGAGTGGGAGTGGCCTGAGACGCTCTGAGCTTGCAACTGGTGTCTGAGCAAGGACAGGCTTGTGGAGGACTGGGCCTTAACCTGCGAAGTCTGCACCCGCTCTGGGTAGCTAGTGGCATAAGTTGTTGCAACTGGTCACCAGAGGGATTTTGTAGTAAATGCAAATACAGGTTTAGAAGGTGTGGGGTAAGGCCTAGGATTCTGCCTTTCAAACAACCTCCAAGGTGATTGTCATATCCTGTTAATAGCAAGAATATGTGCTACTTTCAGGCCTGACCTCCTGTGTTGCCTTCACCTTTTTATATTTCCTTGGCTTCATCAGATGCAAACTTCTGGAGAAGGGCTCCAAAGTCCTGGGGATGGCAGAGCTTTGGGATGGAAGGAGGCTGGGCACCTGAATAACTGTGTGGAGTGGAAATCCCTGTGTGTCCTTTCCCTTCCCCCCAGTCTGCACTGGACTTTTAACGTGTTAAAAATAAACCTTTTTCATGTTACATCACAGATATTTGGAAATATTTACAGCATTTTTGCATACACGGAGAGATTAAATTCAGAAGGAAATATTTTTATGTTTATTTAAGAAGTTATTTTAAAAAGATATAAAAATACTAGTAATAAATAAAACATTTAAAAAATCCATTATATTAAAAATAAGAGGTCTTGTATTTATCAAAAGACATATAAAACAATTAAAAGACAAGGAACAAATTCAAAGAAGATATTTACAACGTGTATTTCCAATGAAGGATTCGTTTACAGAATACAAGGAAGTCCAACACATCAATAATAAACAGCAAACAAAAACATAGAAAAATAGTACAAAATACAGACAGACATATCACAGAAAAGGAAACAAAAGGACTCCAACATATTTTGAAAGATTTTCAACCTCATTAGTAACTAGAGAAATGCACAATGGCCCACTGAATTGACAAAAATCTGATAGTAACAGTTAATTGCGACATGGACCAATGAGAACACTTTTACACTATGGTTGAGAATGTGTATGGATAGGGCCACTGTGGCAAACAGTCTGACGCCACCTTCTACTGCAGGTTCATGACCCAAGAGTCTAGTCCTACGTGTATACCCTAGAGAAACTCTACAACTTATGCCCCAGGGGATATTTATAATTGTATTCATAGCAACTGTAAGAACAAGAAATTGTAAATAACCTAAATGTCCATTCACAGGAGATTGTATACAATTGAATACATAAATTCTGGCATATTCATACAATAGACTAGTACCCAGCAGTGAAAAGGGGTGAACCAGAGATACTCCCAGCAAACTGGATGAGTGTCAGAAACATAGTTCTTTATTAAGTGAGAAAGTTCCAGAAGACCAGGAATGAACCCTAATGTGAACATGGACTTCTGGCTACAATGATGTGTCAAGGGCTCGGCAGTTGAAACAAATGAGCTGCCCTAGTGGGGGACGCTGATAATGGGGAGACTATGCCAGTGTCGGGAAAGGTGGGGAAAGGTGGGGATGTGGGAGATCTCCACACCTTTCTCTAAATTTTTATGTGAGCCTAAAACTGCTCTAACAATCAGAAACTTATATGTTGTATTTCATTTTTGTGCTCAAACCCAAGTAAAACTAAGCAACATATTGTTTAGGTATGCAGTCCATGTTATTTTTTCCTGATCATGGCATCTCCCCTGCTGGGTAAGTATTACATGTTATTTTTTCTAAAGTAATTTTATTTTGAGACAGGGGTCACTCTGTGGCCCAGGCTAGAATGCTGGAGGTCCTTGACCTCCAGAATTCAAACAACCCTCCCACCTCAGCCTCCTGAATAGCTGGGACCACAGGCGTGTACCACCATGCTCAGTTAATTTTTTGTTTTTGTTTTGTAGAGACAGGGTCTCCCTGTGTTACCCAGCGTGGTCTGAACTGTGGAGCTCAAGTGATCCTCCTGCCTCAGCCCCCTCAAAGTGTTGGGATTATAGGTGTGAGCCACTGTGCCTGACCAAAACTAATACTTCTAAAAGCAAGAGCATAGTAAATAGTTCAGGAAGGTGTCTGCAAAGGAGTCTGGGGGGTGGGACAGAGAAAAGAGCCCCAGGGGAGACGCCACACACTCGATCCTGTTCTAGTTTTCAAATAGGATGCAGCATTGGCAGTGTTCATCCTATCACGTTGGTGTTTTGTTTTGTTTTCTTTTGTTTTAGAGAGACAGGATGTTGCTCTGTCACTCAGGCTGGAATTATAGGCGTAAGCCGGGCCTGGCCTATCATGCTTCTTTTTTTTTTTTTTTTTTTTTTTTTTTTTTTTTTTTTGAGACAGAGTCTCGCTCTGTTGCCCAGGCTGGAGTGCAGTGGCCGGATCTCAGCTCACTGCAAGCTCCGCCTCCCGGGTTTACGCCATTCTCCTGCCTCAGCCTCCCGAGCAGCTGGGACTACAGGCGCCCGCCACCTTGCCCGGCTAGTTTTTTTTTTTTTTGTATTTTTTAGTAGAGAGGGGGTTTCACCGTGTTAGCCAGGATGGTCTCGATCTCCTGACCTCGTGATCCGCCCGTCTCGGCCTCCCAAAGTGCTGGGATTACAGGCTTGAGCCACCGCGCCTGGCCTATGCTTCTTAATTTACCTACATGTTCATACAATCTGTTGAAATATTACATTATGTATTATGTATTTTATATTTTGTATCTGCACTCCACTTTGGATATTACGGCTCTATGTCACTTATTTCATACATCAGCATTTCCCAAAATGTGAACCATTTTAGAAATTTGCATCAAAATCATTTTTGGGATCTTGTCAGAATGCAGCTTCCTGGGTTCCATGCTAGTTTACTACATCTTAATTTCCAGAGACTGGCTCAGGAAATCACTTCCAAGGTGCTTTGTATGTCTGTTTAACACGTGAAAACCACTTCCCTGGGTGTTTTAGGGTGGGAAGCGGGGGGCCGTTCGGCCTGCGTCCTCTCACTGTTCACACCATGCGCCTCTAGTGTGGACTCCAATGTTGCTGTTTAGGAGCTATTTCCCCAATTTTATTTCTCATTTCCAAAGCTATCTATTTCCCTAATTTTATCATTTTACATTTCTGGAGTCTAACTGGACA